>NW_027141290.1:0-304869 GCF_036365525.1 Heterodontus francisci | reverse complement strand
TTCCCCGGTCTGCTCCACACTCTCACTCCGGCCATTGTATTCTGCAACGTGTTTGTTAGGTTTCATCTCTGTGATTCTTTGAGCAGCGCCATCTTTAGTCCTGGCAGCTGCGACAGTCGAAAGCTGTGACGTTTTCGTGGCACATGCTGTATTTGCGCATGTTCCAAAACAGCGCCACCTACCGATCACGGTGTCAACAATTGCGGTCTTTTGTGTACGCGATATAAGTATTAAATCTTTGAAATTCAGAATCTGTATTCCTAGAATGATGCATTGTCAGTAGTGTAGAAAGACTTGCATTTCTAAAACGCCATTCACGACCTCAGTGCGTCACCTAACGCTCTTCAGCCAATGAAGTACTCTGGAAAGTGTAGTCGCTGTTGACATGTAGGAAAATCGGAAGCTAGTTTGTGCACAGCAAAATCCCGCAAAAGCCATATTCCAAAACCCAGATAATTTGTTGCAGTAATGTTGGTTGCATGATAAATATTAGGCCTCAGGATTCCAGGGAGACCCCACCCCTCCACCACCACTACTGCTCTTAGAACATAGAACAGTACAGCACAGTATAGGCCCTTCGGCCCACGATGTTGTGCCGAACCTTTAACCTACTCTAAGATCAAACTAACTAACTACCCTTCATTCTACTATCGTCCATGTACCTATCCAAGAGTCGCTTAAATGTCCCTAATGTATCTTCTTCTACTACCACCGCTGGCAGGGCATTCCACGCACCCACCACTCTCTGTGTAAAGAACCTACCTCTGACATCTCCCCGAAACCTTCCTCCAATCGCCTTAAAATTATGCCCCCTGGTGATAGCCCTTTCCACCCTGGGAACAAATTTCTAACTATCCACTCTATCTATGCCTCTTCTCATCTTGTACCCCTCTATCAATTCACCTCTCATCCTTCTTCGCTCCAATCAGGAAAGCCCTAGCTCCCTCAATCTTTCTTCGTAAGAGATGCCTTCCAGTCCAGGCAGCATCCTGGTAAATCTCCTCTACACCCTCTCGAAAGCTTCCACATCCTTCCTATAATGAGGCGACCAGAACTAAACACAATATTCCAAGTGTGGTCGAACCAGGGCCTTAAAGAACTGCAGCATAACCTCGTGGCTCTTAAACTCAATCCCCCCGTTAATAAAAGCCAACACACCGTACGCCTTCTCAACAACCATATCGACTTGGGTGGCAACTTTGTGCGATCTATGGACATGGACCCCAAGATCCCTCGGTTCCTCCACACTACCAAGAATCCTGTCTTTAAGCCTGTATTCTGCATTCAAATTCGACCTTCCAAAATGAACCACTTCACACTTTTCCAGGTTGAACTCCATCTGCCATTTCTCAGCCCAGCTCTGCATCCTGTCAATGTCCCGTTGCAACCTGCAACAGCCTTCCACACTATCCACAACTCCAGCAACCTTCGTGTCATCGGCAAACTTGTTAGCCTAGCCTCCCACTTCCTCATCCAAGTCATTTGTAAAAATCACAAAGAGCAGAGGTCCCAGAACAGATCCCTGCAGAACACCACTGGTCACCGAGCCCCATGCTGAATACTTTCCATCGACTACCACCCTCTGTCTTCAATGTGCCAGCCACTTTTGTATCCAGACAGCCAACTACCCTGTATCCCATGCCTCCTCACTTTCTGAATGAGCTTACCATGGGGAACCTTATCAAACGCCTTGCTAAAATCCATATGGACCACATCCACTGCTCTTCCTTCATCAATGTGTTTTGTCACATCTTCAAAGAATTCAATAAGGCTGGTGAGGCATGACCTGCACCTCCCAAAGCCATGCTGACTATCTCTAATCAATCCATGCTTTTCCAAATAATCATAAGTCCAGTCTCTCAGAAACCTGTCCAATAATTTGCCCACTACCGACGTATGACTGACTGGACTATAATTCCAAGGGTTATCCCTATTCCCTTTCTTGAACAAGGGAACAACATTTGCCACCCTCCAATCATCTGGGACTACTCCAGTGGACAGTGAGGGCGCAAAGACCATCGCCAAAGGCGCAGCAATCTCTTCCCTCACTTCCCGTAATATCCTTGGGTATATCCCGTCTGGCTCCGGGAACTTATCTGTCCTCATATCATTCAAAATTTCCAGCACATCCTCCCTCTTAACCTCAACCCGTTCGAGCATATCAGCCTGTTTCACGCTGTCCTCACAAACGACCAGGTCCCTCTCACTAGTGAATACTGAAGCACAGTATTCATTTAGGACCTCCCCTACCTCCTCCGACTCCAGGCACAAGTTCCCTCCACTATCCCTGATCGGCCCGACACTCACTCTCACCATCCTCTTGTTCCTCACATAATTGTAGAACGCCTTGGGATTTTCCTTAATCCTACCCACCAAGACTTTTTCATGTCCCCTGCTAGCTCTCCTAAGTCCATTCTTCAGTTCCTTCCTGGCTACCTTGTAAGCCTCTGGAGCCCTGTCTGATCCTTGCTTCCTCAACCTTAAGTAAGCTTCCTTCTTCCTCTTGACCAGCTGTTCCACATCTCTTTTCATCCAAGGTTCCTTCACCCTACCATCCCTTCCTTGCCTCATCGGGACAATCCTATCCAGCAGTTGCAGCAAGTGCTCCCTAAACAACCTCCACATTTCTGTCGTGCATTTCCCTGAGAACATCTGTTCCCAATTTATGCTCCCCAGTTCCTGCCTAATAGCATTGTAATTGCCCCTCCCCCAATTAAATATTTCCCCATCCCGTCTGCTCCTGTCCCTCTCCATGACTATAGCAAAGGTCAGGGAGTTGTGATCACTATCACCGAAATGCTCTCCCACCGAGAGATCTGCCACCTGGCCTGTTTTCGTTGCTTAGCAACATGTCCAACATAGCCTCCCCACTAGTCGGCCTTTCTACATCTTGAGTCAGGAAACCTTCTTCAGACTAATGCCATGGGATTTGTTACATCTCCCTGAGAGGAGAGACGGCGTCTTATTTTAATGTCTGATCTGGTAGACGGAACTTCGAAAAGAGCAGCACTCCCTCAGTACTGGCACTGGGGTGTGCGCCGAAATTTCCGACTGAAATTGAATTCTCCGCCAACCAACTGAGTGCTTGTAATTGAAAGTGGCTATACAATCTAGAACTATTCAACTAGATAGCACCCTTCGCTCAGTTTCTCTCAGTATCTTCTGATGTAAAGAACCTTTTACCGACTGTGAACCTGAGGGGAAATTTATTCAACCAATCATGGTGAGAGGTGGGAGGTCGGAGGGTCTCAGTGTGTTTGCTGGGATTGTGTCGGAGTTAATCTCTGAGGTATCATTCGCAGATAAAATTAGTCGTTTGTTCAGAGCTTGAGTATTGCTGAAAATAGAGACATTTTGTCGAAACTTTTCGTCTTGCACTCATCAGCACAACCAATGTAAGGAGAAGCAACAAATTATACTGTATAACAAGAGAGTGCTGATTGGTTGGAAGTTGAACTCTGATTGGTAGAGGTGTTGCCATGGAAAATACAACAGATTATGGTGACTGACAGTTAACTTTGTTTGAAATTTTCATCATGACTCAAGTATCAGATTAATTTAATCAGAATGATACACATGGTCACTGAGAGTATTAACCAACTGCCCTCAGCTGCCAGACTGCAGACAGCTCAACAGTTAAGAGAGCGTTAATCTGGAACGTTGTTATTTCTCACTCTGTGACACTTTCCCAACGTGTGGGATTAATAATGTCCCTGACTCTGGTACAATATCTGTGAGGGGCAAGACTGCATCTCTTGTCTCTTCAAAGTGCAGTACCAATTGGAAGGGGATTCTGCTCAATCTGGGACTGCTCCTGTCCTCGCTCTTGCCTTTCTCTCTGCTGATGGAAAGCTGATGGGAGATCGGAGGGGCAGTATCTCACCTGGACTGTTTCCCTGGATTGTATGGATAGGTGGGCAGTTACTGTGTCTGAGAGCACACCTTCAGTGCTGTGTGTGAGACAGTTATTGCTCCCCCCTCTGATGTGCAGGTGAGTTTATCATTCCTAGATTTGCCTGGACATCAGTAGAGAACCTAACTGTCAGTGCCTGACTGTGCACTGTCTGGCAGAGCGTGGATTATTCAGTACCTAACCCGCCCCTGAAACTTGTAAGTGTTGCTGTTCAAACAGTCATGGGTGAGCTTGTACAGGAATACAGACATTTAGCGTGCAGGCACAGCAACCAATTAGGAAGGCATAATTGGCATGTCAGCCTTTATTGCAAGGGGTTTGTAGTAAAGGAATAAAGAAGTCTTGTTACAATTGTATAGGCTATTGGTGAGACCACAACTGGAGTACTGTGTGCAGTTTTCATCTCAACATTTAAGAAAGGGTATGCTTGTCTTGGAGGCGGTTCAGCAAAGGTTCAGTAAACCTTAGGGTGAGGGGGTTTCCCTAATAAGGGAGGCTGAGCATATTGAGTCTATATTGTCTGGAGTTTAGAGAATGAGAGGCAATCTCATTGAAACATGCTGGATTCTGAAGGAGCTGGATAGGTTAGACACAAAGAGATTGTATCCACTGGTCGAGGAATGTAACACGGGGGGACACGGTCTCAGGATATGGGTGCGATCATTTAGGAGTTGGATGAGGAGAAATTACTTCACTCAAAGGGTTGTGAAACTTTGGAATTCTCCACCCCATAGTGTTGTGGATTCTCTATCATTGAATACATTTCAGGTTGGGATGGACAGATTTTTGGTCTCTCATATAATCAAGGAATATGGCGAGCGGGCAGAAAGTGGAGAAGGAAGCAACATTCAAGGCGAAGTGGACAAAGAACGTGCTGGAAACACTCAGCAGGTATGGCAACATCTCTGGAGAGTGAACCCGAGTTAACATTTCAGGTCAATATGTGTGTGTGTGTGTGTGTGTGTGTGTGTGTGTGTGTGTGTGTGTGTGTGTGTGTGTGTGTGTGTGTGTGTGTGTGTGTGTGTGTGTGTGTGTGTGTGTGTGTGTGTGTGTGTGTGTGTGTGTGTGTATCTGTATGTGGTGGTGGGGAATAGAAGAAGGAACTAGGGTTGGAGAGAGAGAGAGAGAGTTGCTTGGTTTGTGTCAGATTGAAAGCCTGAGGAGGAACAGAGAACTGAGCGCCCATTCCCTCTCTTGAAGGGCAAACGTTGGTGTAGTAATGTCACTGAGCTGGTAATCCAGAAGTCCAGGATAATGTTTTGGGGACATGATTTCAATACCCACGACTGCAGCTGGTGGAATTTAAATTCAATAAATTAATAGAAAAATAATTCTGGAACTGAAAAATCTGTCACCTCATTTCAGAAATTTCACTAGAGAGGGTAGGGAGGAGATTTATGAGGATGTTGCCAGGACTGGAAAAATACAGCTGTGATGGAAGATTGGATAGGCGGTGGTTGTTTTCCTTGGAACAGAGGAGGCTGAGGGGAGATCTGATAGAGATGTACAAAATTTTGAGGGGCCTGGATAGAGTGGAAGTGAAGGGCCTATTTATCATACCAGAGAGATCAATGACTAGAGGGGCATAGACTTAAAGTGATTGGTAGAAAGATTCGAGGGGAGATGAGGAAATGTTTTTCACCCTGTGGGTGGTGGGGCTCTGGAACTCACTGTCTGTAAGGGTTGTTAAGGCAGGAACGCTCAACTCATTCAAAAGGAGTCTGGATATGCACCTCGAGTGCTGTAACGTGCAGGGCTATGGACCAAATGCTGGAAGATGGGTTAGTCTGGGTGGCTCGATTCACCGTTGATGCAGACACGATGGGCCAAGTGGCCTCTTTCTGTGATTTAAACTTTCTATGATTCTATTCTATGATTCTATGAAAGCTAGTCTCAGTAATGTTTCCATGAAACTATCATCAATTGTCAGCAAAAAAAAGAAATTTCGTTCACTAATGCCCTTCAGGGATGTATATCTGCCGTCCTTACCTGGTCTGGCCTCCATGTGACTCCAGACCCACTGCAACGTCGTTTACTCTTAACTGCCTTCTGAAATTGCCTCACAAGCCACTCAGTTGTTAATTAGAGATGAACAACAAACACTGGCCTTGCCAGTGACGCCCAGATCCAATACAAAATCTGCAGAGAAATTTCCCCTGCTCTGTGGAATTCAGTGCAAGCGGGAACCCTGTTGAAATTCGAGCCAGTAGAGCTAGGAGCACAGGAACAGGAGTAGACTGCAGACTGGAATGGAAGGAGGCAGGTTGACTTGAGATAGAAGATATTTAAACAGGAATATTACTGTCTGTTCATTGTAACACGAGCTTAGTGAAAAGCTCAGGGCATCTGAAAGTACCTGGTGATGGAGTCCCAGTCTGTCAGGGTTTATACTTCGGTCCTATGATTGAGAAAACGTTTCAAGCTGGAGATGGGGCTGCAGAGCAATCAGAGACCATTCTCTGTATTGTCTCTCTCCTCTCCCACTCTCTGTTTAATCATCACTTGGTCTCCTCCCCTTCCTGCGCTCGATCTGTCCTTATTCGAAGGCAGTTCGGGGCAGGCTGTTTTGAAAAAAAAGGAGCCCGTCGAAGTTCCCTTCTCATTCAAGAGTGATTCGAGTGAAGAGGCGATATATCTGTGGAAGGGGAAGGAGTCAAAGGACTGGGCACAGAGGGAGCCAAGTGACCACACAAACTGCGTTCGTGAAAAAATCACCAGCGCAGCAAACCGCCGACTGGCGGGGTCTGAAATGGAAGATTTCACAACCTAACAGAGAGCCACGTTTAAAACGATCAGTTAAGACATTGGTTTCGATTTCCGAATCGCAGAATAAAAGCCCGCCAATTCCGATGTGGGACAGAAGTGTATAAATATAAAGTTTTACTTTTGAGACAATTTGATAAACTTCTTAATTTTTTTGAGTATTGCTGAAAACAAAGACATTTGTCGAACATTTTCATCTTTCATTCATCAGGACAAATCTAAAGAATACCAATGTAAAGATAAACAATACATATATACTATGTAAGAGAGTGCTGATTAGTTGGCAATTGGATTCTGAGTGGTGGAGAAGTTGCCATGGAGAATGCACCAGTTTATGGTGACTGACAGTTAACTGCCAATCAGAGTCAAGATGCCTGGTTTTATTTCAAACAAAGCTTGGCAGTTAACTGATCTATTCTCACTAACCTGTCTTTTCCCCATAGCCATCTATTTTTCTTCCCTTCAGATAATTGTCTCCCACCCACCATCCTCCTCTAACCAAAAAAAAAGGACTCTGTTGTGTTGATAAAGTAAGCTTTTTATTTAAGAAGTTCTGTCCGTTGGATTGCTAACCTGACAAGTTTTGACATTTTTTTTGGTTTTTCAGTAGATTTGTTGGGAATTTAGAATAGAGGGAATTGAAGTTAAGGCAGTTGTATGTTCCTCCTGCAGAATGTGGGAGGTAAGGGTCGCCAAGAGTGTCCCTGCTGACTGCATCAGCGGGAAGTGCACCCAACTCCACCTCCTCGAAAACCGCGTTAGGGAACTGGAGCTGGAGCTGGATGAACTTCGGATCATTCGGGAGGCGGAGGGGGTTATTGAGTGGAGTTATGGGGAGGTAGTCACACCTCAGGTAAAAGACGTTGGTAGATGGGTTACCGTCAGGGGAAGGAGAGGGAACCAGCAGGCAGTGCAGGGATCCCCTGTGGCCGTTTCCCTCAACAACAGGTATACCGTTTTGGATACTGTTGCGGGGGACGACTTACCAGGGGTAAGCAATAGGGTCCAGGTGTCTGGCTCACAGTCTGTCCCTGTTGCTCAGAAGGGAAGGGGGAAGAGGAGCAGAGCATTAGTCATTGGGGACTCCATAGTTAGGGGAACAGATAGGAGGTTCTGTGGGAACGAGGGAGACTCACGGTTGGTATGTAGCCTCCCAGGTGCCAGGGTTCGTGATGTCTCGGATCGTGTTTTTGGGATCCTTAAGGGGGAGGGGGAGCAGCCCCAAGTCGTGGTCCACATAGGCACCAACGACATAGGTAGGAAGAGAGATGGGGATTTAAGACAGAAATTCAGGGAGCTAGGGTGGAAGCTGAGAGCGAGAACAAACAGAGTTGTTATCTCTGGGTTGTTGTCTGTGCCACGTGAGAGCGAAGCGAGGAATAGGGAGAGAGATGAGTTGAACACGTGGCTGCAGGGATGGTGCAGGAGGGAGGGTTTTGGTTTCCTGGATAATTGGGGCTCTTTCTGGGTTAGGTGGGATCTCCACAAACAGGATGGTCTTCACCTGAACCAGAGGGGTACCAATATCCTGGGAGGGGGGAGATTTGCTAGTGCTCCTCGGGGGGGTTTAAACTAATTCAGCAGGGGAATGGGAGCCTAAAATGTAGTGCCAGTGTACAGGATGTTGAGAGTAGTGAGGTCAGGGATAAGGTTACAAGGACGCAAGAGGCCACTGGCAAGCAAGAACCCGGTTTAAAGTGTGTCTACTTCAACGCCAGGAGCATCCGGAATAAGGTGGGTGAGCTTGCAGCATGGGTTGGGACCGGGGATCTCGATGTCGTGGCCATTTCGGAGACATGGGTAGAGAAGGGGCCGGAATGGATGTTGCAGGTTCTGGGATTTAGATGTTTCAGTAAGAACAGAGAAGATGGTAAAAGAGGTGGGGGTGTGGCATTGTTAATCAAGGAGAGTATTACAGCGACAAAAAGGACGTTTGAGGACTCGTCTACGGAGGTAGTATAGGCCGAGGTTAGAAACAGGAGAGGTGCGTTTGCCCTGTTGGGAGTCTTTTATAGACCTCCAAATAGTTCCAGAGATGTAGAGGAAAGGATAGCGAAGATGATTCTCGACACGGGTGAGAGTAACAGGGTAGTTGTTATGGGGGACTTTAACTTTCCAAATATCGACTGGAAATACTATAGTTCGAGTACTTTAGATGGGTCAGTTTTTGTCCAGTGTGTGCAGTAGGGTTTTCTGGCACAGTATGTAGACAGACCAACCAGGGGCAATGCCACATTGGATTTGGTACTGGGTAATGAACCCGGCCAGGTGTTAGATTTAGATGTAGGTGAGCACTTTGGTGATAGTGATCACAATTCGGTTAGGTTTACCTTAGCGATAGGCAGGGACAGGTATATACAGCAGGGCAAGAATTATAGCTGGGGGTAAGGAAATTATGATGCGATTAGGCAAGATTTAGCATACGTAGGATGGGGAAGGAAACTGCAGGGGATGGGAACAATCGAAATGTGGAGCTTATTCAAGGAGCAGCTACTGCGTGTCCTTGATAGGTATGTACCTGTCAGGCAGGGAGGAAGTTGTCGAGCGAGGGAGCCGTGGTTTACTAAAGAAGTTGAAGCACTTGTCAAGAGGAAGAAGAAGGCTTATGTTAGGATGAGACGTAAAGGCTCAGTTAGGGCGCTTGAGAGTTACAAGCTAGCCAGGAAGGATCTAAAGGGAGAGCTCAGAAGAGCAAGGAGAGGACACGAGAAGTCATTGGCGGATAGGATCAGGGAAAACCCTAAGGCTTTCTATAGGTATATCAGGAATAAAAGAATGACTAGAGTTAGATTAGGGCCAATCAAGGATAGTAGTGGGAAGTTGTGTGTGGAATCAGAGGAGGTAGGGGTAGTGTTAAATGAATATTTTGCGTCAGTATTTACAGTAGAGAAAGAAAATGTTGTCGAGGGGAATACTGAGATTCAGGGTACTAGGCGAGATGGGATTGAGGTTCGCAAGGAGGAGGTGTTATCAATTTTGGAAAGTGTGAAAATAGATAAGTCCCCTGGGCCAGATGGGATTTATCCTAGGATTCTCTGGGAAGCTAGGGAGGAGATAGCAGACCCTTGGTCCTTGAACTTTTTGTCATCATTGTCGAGAGGAATAGTGCCGGAAGACCGGAGGATAGCAAATGTTGTCCCCTTGTTCAAGAAGGGGAGTAGAGAGAGCCCTGATAATTATAGACCTGTGAGCCTTACTTCGGTTGTGGGTAAAATGTTGGAAAAGGTTATAAGAGACGGGATTTATAATCATCTTGAAAAGAATAAGTTCATTAGCGATAGTCAGCACGGTTTTGTGATGGGTAGGTCGTGCCTCACAAACCTTAGTGAGTTTTTCGAGAATGTGACCAAACAGGTGGATGAGGGTAAAACAGTGGATGTGGTGTATATGGATTTCAGTAAGGCATTTGATAAGGTTCCCCATGGTAGGCTATTGCAGAAAATACGGAAGTATGGGGTGGAAGGTGATTTAGAGCTTTGGATCAGAAATTGGCTAGCTGAAAGAAGACAGAGGGTGGTGGTTGATGGCAAATGTTCATCCTGGAGTTTAGCTACTAGTGGTGTACCGCAAGGATCTGTTTTGGGGCCACTGCTGTTTGTCATTTTTATAAATGACCTGGAAGAGGGTGTAGAAGGGTGGGTTAGTCAATTTGCGGATGACACGAAGGTCGGTGGAGTTGTGGATAATGCCGAAGGATGTTGTAGGGTACAGAGGGACATAGATCGGCTGCGGAGCTGGGCTGAGAGATGGCAAATGGAGTTTAATGCGGAAAAGTGCGAGGTGATTCACTTTGGAAGGAGTAACAGGAATGCAGTTTACTGGGCTAATGGGAAGATTCTTGGTAGTGTAGATGAACAGAGAGATCTTGGTGTCCAGGTGCATAAATTCCTGAAGGTGGCTACCCAGGTTAATAGGGCTGTTAAGAAGGCATATGGTGTGTTAGCCTTTATTAGTAGGGGGATCGAGTTTCGGAGCCACAAGGTCATGCTGCAGCTGTACAAAACTCTGGTGAGACCGCACCTGGAGTATTGCGTGCAGTTCTGGTCACCACATTATCGGAAGGATGTGGAAGCTATGGAAAGGGTGCAGAGGAGATTTGCTAGGATGTTGCCTGGTATGGAGGGAAGGTCTTACGAGGAAAGGCTGAGGGACTTGAGGTTGTTTTCGTTGGAGAGAAGGAGGAGGAGAGGTGACTTAATCGAGACATATAAGATAATCAGAGGGTTAGATAGGGTGGATAGTGAGAGTCTTTTTCCTCGGATGGCGATGGCAAACACGAAGGGACATGGCTTGAAGTTGAGGGCTGATAGATATAGGACAGATGTCAGAGGTAGTTTCTTTACGCAAAGAGTAGTTGGGGCGTGGAACGCCCTGCCTGCAACAGTAGTAGACTCGCCAACTTTAAGGGCATTTATGTGGTCATTGGATCGACATATGGAAGAAAATGGAATAGTATAGGTCAGATGGTTTCACAATTCGGCCGAACATCGAGGGCCGAATGGCCTGTACTGCGCTGTAATGTTCTAATTCTAATTCTAATAATTATTCAATTCTCTTTTGAATACCTCGATTGAATCTGCCTCCACTACACTCTTAGGCAGTGAATTCCAGATCCTAACCACTCGCTACGTGAAAACATTTTTTCTCCTGGTTGCTATTGCTTGTTTGCAATCACCTTAACTCGCTGTCCACTCATTCTCGACCCTTCCACAAATGTAAACAGTTTCACCCTATCTACTCTGTCCAGATTCCTCATGATTTTGAATACCTCAATCAAATATCCTCTCAACCTTCTCTTCTCCGAGGAAAAGAGACCCAGCTTCTCCATTCTATCCAGGTAACTGAAGTTCCTCAGTCCTGGAACTATTCTCACGAACCTTTTCTGCAACCTCTCTCATGGGTTAACATTCTTCCTGAAGTGTGGTGTCTGGAACTGAATCTAATACTCCAATTGAGACCGAATCAGTGTTTTATACAAGTTAATCATAACCTCCTTGATTTTGTACTCTATTTTTCAAGCCCAGAATCCTGCATACTTCATTAACTACTTTCTCCACCTGCTGTGCCACTTTCAATGATACGTGTCCTTAAAGCCTCAGGTCCTTCTGTTTTTGCACCCTCTTTAGAATTGTTTTTATTTATTGATACAGCACTGAAACAGTCTGTGCCGAGTCTGTGCCGACCAACAACCACCCATTTATACTAATCCTACATTAATCCCAAATTTCCTACCTCATCCCCACTATTCACCTACCACTTACCAACACGAGGGGCAATTTTCAATGGCCAATTTACCTAACCTGCAAGTCTTTTGGAGGTGGGAGGAAACCGGAGCACCCGGCGGAAACCCACGCAGACACAGGGAGAACTTGCAAACTCCGCACAAGCAGTACACAGATGTGAACCCGGGTCGTTGGAGCTGTGAGGCTGCGGTGCTAACCACTGCGCCCGAGTATTGTATTCTTTACTTTATTTTGCATCTCTTTATTCTTCCTACAAAAATGTGTCACTTCTCACTTTTCTGTATTAAACATCACCTGCTTCTTCTCCACCCATTCCACCAGTATGTCTTTGTCCCCTTTCAAGTTTGCCACTCTCCTCCTCACAGTTCATAATACTTCCATGTTTTGTGTCACCCGCAAATTTTGAAATTGTGCCCTGTACATTCAGGTGTAGGCCATCAATATATATCAGCAAAAGCAAGGGTCCCAACACCGACCCATGGCGAACTCCACTGTATAAATTCGTCCAGTTCGATAAGCAACTATCCATCACGACATTCTGTTTCCTGTTACTCAGCCAATTTCATATCCGGCCTGCCATTTCCCTTTTAATCCTTCGGCTTTTACTTTATTTATATGCCTGTTATGTAGCACTTTATTAAATGCCTTTGGAAGTCCAAGTACACCACATCCATCACATTCCCCTCATCAACCCTCTCTGTTACTTCATTAGAAAAACTCAAGCAAATTAGTTAAATGTGATTTACCCTTCACAAATTCCTCCTGGCTTTCCTTAATTAATCTACCTTTGTTTAAATGACTATTAAATATTTCACAAATAATGTTCCTAAAACTTTCCCACCACTGAAGTTAGCTCGTCTGCCTGTAGGTGCTGGGCTTAAATTTGCACCCTTTTTTGAAGGAGGGTGTAAGATTAACAATTCTCCAGTCCTCTGGCACCACTGGTCTAAGGAAGACTGGAAAAATATAATCAGTGACTCAGCAATTTCCACCCTCACTTCCCTCAGTATTCTTCGATGCATCTCGTCTGGTCCTGGTGCCTTATCAATTTTACATACAGCTAGCATATCAATTTCCTCCTCTTTATCAATGTTTAGTTTTGTCTTTCTCAAAGTCACAAAGGGAAGTTAAACGACGGTTCCAATCAGAATTGAGCATCATCTTGTGAAAAGCGAGAGCCGGGCAGAGCCCTCAACAGCCCCTTAGTCTGCACTGTAATAATTGCACTCTGAGGTATTACACTGCTCTAAGATGTTGTGAGTGAAGGCTGCATTTGCTGACAATGCACCCGTTAGGTGGCGCTGTATTTGCACATGCTGAATTGCAGCCTGTTCCACTGACACCTAAATGTCTGTGACATTCACGCAACTACCAGGATCAAAGATGGCGCTGCTCAATTTATCACAGGAAATTCTTCCGGCTGGTTAGTTCCAGCAACCTCACCTTACATGAAGTTGGATGGAGGTCCAATAATATACTAGTATGGAGTACAGGATGCTAACTGTAATCCTCAGAGCTATTTCATATTACAGTAATGCCATTAAGTACAAAAGGAATGTTATTATTGAATTTCCATGTTCTGATATTTTGGGGAGACAGTGAATTGCCATCCCGATCGATGGAGAAGAAAATCGGGCAGAGTATAACATGTGCTGGCAATTTGTTATCCACTTTTTTATATGTCACCCCAACTAAAGCGCTCGCTCCAGACATTGCTTCTCTCCTCCACTCCCCTGGTTGATTGATCCCCGCTGCCCGCCACACCGCTCTCCGGCAACTCGCTTCCCACTTCCCCTCCTCCCCCAATGCCCCAGCTCTAGGCCGCCCCGCTTCCCTCCTCTCGGCCACTCGCTCCCACATTTAATTGTTCTCTGCATGCGGCCCGAAGAAGAAAGTCATGTCACGAGGGGTGATGGAGGAGCGAGTGGCCGAGAGTAGGGAAGCGGTACTGTCAAGAGCTGGGTTGGGGGAGGGAGCCAGATACCGGGGTGGCACGAAGCGAGGAGTGGGAACAAATGTCCAGGGAAGTGGGGGAACAGCGAGTTCTGGAGCGAGTGGCTGAGGGAGGAGAAAGATACCCTCCAAGAAGATGTAAAGGCATTGGAGAAGTGCAGCAAAGATTCACGAGAATGGCACTGGGATGAAGAACTTCAGTGATGAAGATATGTTGCAGAAGTTGGGACTGTTTTCCTTGGAGAAGAGAAGGCTGAGAGGTGATTTGATAGAGGTATTCAAAATCATGAGGGGTCTGGACAGAGTGGATTGGGAGAAACTTCCCACTCATGAAAGGATCGAGAACGAGAGGGCACATATTTAAAGTAATTGGTAAAAGAAGCAAAAACGGCATGGGGAAAAACTTCTTCACACAGCCAGTGGTTAGGATCTGGAATATACTGCCTGAGAGTGTGGTGGAGGCAGGTTCAATCGAGGCATTCTGAAGGCAATTAGACTCTTATGTGAACAGGAAAAAAGTGCAGGGTTATGGGGACAAGGCGGGGGATTGGCATTAAGTCAATTGCTCATTCAGAGAGCCAGTGTGGACACGATGGGGTAAATGGCCTCCTTCTGCTCTGTAACAATTCTGCAATTCTGTCAGAAGGGACAACTCTCGCCATTATGGTTAAAACAGCCTCTTTAAGGTCAAAGTGGATTATGAGCTTGACTACACTCTGTGGTAAAAGAGAAACAAGCACTCAAGTGGGTCAGTTATTATGTTATTAGGCTCTGCTTGCATAATTGTATTAAAATGATTGGAGTAGAAATGTACCGGATCAGACCATCCTCAAATCACTTTCAGACCTGGAAATCACCCCAGACCCCTCCACACTGGGATTAAATAGGGAGCTCCCACAGCCCTGTGCTGATGGAGGATTGGTGAAGGGGCTGATTGTGATAGGTAGTTTGAAAGTTCTGGCAGTGTCTTATTTCAGAGTCTCGCTGATTGGTCTATTTAGACATCCATGTCACCGTTGTGTTTATTTTGCCATTGACCTGAAATCGGTGCTATCTGCTTGTTGACCTTTCTGCCAATGGGAACAGTTTCTCCCCATTTCCCTTGTCTTGATCTCTCTTGAGTTTCAACACTTCGATCAAATCTCCTCTTCATCTTCTCTTATAAGAAATAGCCCATCAGTGTCAGAAACTCCCAAAAAAAAGCAACATACTGCAGATGCTGGCAATCTGAAGTAAAAACAAGAAATGCTGGAAATAATGAGCAGGTCTGACAGCATCTGTTGGAGAGAGAAGCAGTGTTAACATTTCAGGTCAGTTCAAATCAAGGGTCACTACCTCAAACGTTAAATCTGCTTCTCTCCCCACAGATGCTGCCAGACGTGCTGCGTATTTCCAGCATTTCGTTTTTTTTATTACTGTCAGGAGCTCCACAGGTGTGGGAATGGGATTATTGAATCCGTGACCTTCTCTGGGTATTGAACATGGTGTGGTGAAGACAGTAGTTAGTGTTGATTTGTCACTCAGCGTGAAATGAGAGAGACAAGCAAAGGGGCTGGAAGAGCAGAGAGAGAATGACTGTATCGTTATATCAATCAAATACAGTTTCATGTGCAAATCGTATTACAATTCAAATGAAGATATTCTTTTAAGGACTGAAGCAGATGCATGCAGTCAGCGGTGTTGGTTTAGTGGTGAAAATAGCTGTCTTCCAAGCAGTTGACCCGGGTTCGGTTCCCAGCCATCGCACTGCAATGCTTTTTTTTTTAATGCATTTACATCAGAGATTCCAAGATTTAAATGGAATCCGATCCTTCCTGGAACGATTGTGTCTTCAGAATGGGAAAGTATTTGACAGGAATGAAATAAGCATTGCCATACCAATGTGCTCACTTTCCTATCACATTCATTTTATCTCTGGAATTTCTGCATTTTTATTGGTCCTTATTATCTGGCCTGAACTGTACATTGGAATCGCGAGAAATTTGCATGGATTCAGTAAAATGCATTAATTTCCTGGGAGGGGTGGGGGTGGGCTCCCTCCACTCCAAAGCCACAACAATATGCTTCACTCTTAAATGCCCTGCGACATAGACTGGCAAGTCACTCAGTTCTCAAGGGCAATTAGGGATGGACGATAAATGCTGGCTTTGCCAGTGATGCCCACATCCCATGAAAGAATTCAAAAAAGAAAGGACTGATATCTACAAAGTGAAGCCATCACTCACATATAGAACTGGAGACTGCAAGTAACCAGATGAGTCCCACATTCACGTACACTACCAGAGACTGATAGCTTCAAAGTGAAGCCAGCACTCACATATGGAACTGGAGAGTGACAGGCACAGAATGCAGCCCACATTCACATACAATACCACAGACTGATAAATACAAAGTGATGTCATCACTCACGTATAGAACTGGAGACTGACCGGCACAGACTGAGTCCCACATTCATGTATCGTACCACAGTCTGTCAGAGACAGATTGAATCACACACTGACACACCACCACCAGAAAATAACAGAAAAAAATGGATCTCACACTCATATACAGTCCCAGGGACTGTCTGATATAGAATTAAGGCTTCAGTCTCATGCAGTAACTGAGACTGACATATGCAAAATATGTTCCACACTCGAACACGGTATCAGAGATTGTTAGTTACAGCATTAACCTACAACCACACAGTGTGCCAGGAATTGACAGACAGAAAATTAATTCAATGCACATATACTGTACCAGAGAATGACAGAATTATAATTCAGCTTTTATTTATAAGTTCACACACTGCCATAGAGTCCAAGAGTCGGGACATGATGCTAAAGCAGTATAAAACACTAGTTGGAGTGCAGCTAGAGTATTTCTGGTTACTGCTTTACAGTAAGGATGTGATTCTGCAAGAGGCAGTACAGAGGAGACTTGAGAGGATATTGGCAGGATTGCAGAATTTTAGCTGTGAGAAAATCGAAACATAGAATAATAGGAAGTTTATGGCACAGAAAGAGGCCACTGGTCCCATTGTGACTGCGCTGGACAAAATACGAGCCATCCAGTCTAATCCCACCTTCCATCATTTGGTCAATAGCCCTGTAGGTTAGAGCATTTGAAGTGCAGATCCAGACATCTTTTAAACAGATTGATGGTTTGTCCCTTTAATAGCCTGTCAGACAGCGAGTTCCAGACTCCCACCATGCTCCAGGAGAAAAATAATCCTAATTTTCCCTCTCATCTTTCTAGCAATCACTTTAAATCTATGCCCCCTAGTCACTAACCTCTCTGATAATGTAAATAGGTCCTTTATATTCACTCTATCCAGGCGCCTCAAAATTTTGTACATTTCAAACCTCCCCTGCGCCTTCTCTGTTCCATTGATAACAACCCCAGCCTATCCAATCCTGATTATGCTGGGGCTGTTAGCTTTGGAACTTTGGAGGGTGGTGGAGCAGGATATTGGAGGTCTTCAAAATTTACGAGGGGCCTAGATAGAGTGGACAGGAAGGATCTATTTCACTTAACAGAAAGATCAATATCAATGGGGCAAACATTTAAAGTAATTGGCAGAAGGATTAGAGGAGAGTTCAGGAGTATTCTTTTTCACCCAGAGGGCGGTGGGTGGCCTGGAACCCACTGCCCGAAAGGATGGTAGAGGCAGAAACCTTTATGACACGTAACACAATCTTAGACATGCACGTGACATATTGTAGCATATAGGGCTATGGACCAAAAGACGGAAAGTAGGATGAGACTGGATAGCACTTATGCGGCCGGCGTGGACACAATGGGCCGAATGGTCTATACCTGTGCGTGGAATTACTAAGGATCTATGTTTTTCATTGATACTGTGTCATTCACTCTGAATGTGACTGAGATCTTACATGTTATGTCGAGCCCAGCCTGCTCTCATTGAATTCATACAGTATATTTCACAGAGATACGGTATGATGCTTCAGAACTGGTTTGCAGTTTATATCAGGCTGGACTAAGGGAATTGATATTTTATTTGAATTATATGGGTACGTTTTAAACTGGTATCTGAGTTTGTATACTGTATTTCCAGATCTCAATCTCAATCTGATCACAGACATAGATTTGACTTGTTTCTAATTTATATGTCAGGACATACTATGGGAATTAGTACCAACAATTTTAAACCCATAATGTGTCTGAATGTTGGAGTGATATTTAATGAGAATCTCAGGGTACATTATTGGGATTCAAACAGGCGCCATCTGATATCTAACTTGAAGCTAAGGCTGCACTATTGTGGGATTGACAGAGTGAAAATTTGATAGTGAGTTTGGACTGGGGTTTATGTTTCTGGCTGTCAGTGGGGCTGAGTTGCGGTGACATGGAAGCAGCGTCTATCCATTTATTTATATTCCATCTCTGGTATTGAAGATGGCGTGTTTAAGACAGCAGTTAGTGTTCATCTATCAGTCAGTGCAGAAGGAGAGAGAAAAGCAGAGGGGCTGGAGGGATAGACATATACTAACTTGTATCTTTACATCAATCAATACAGCTCCATGTGCAAAGAACTTAACAATGTAACGGTAAATATTGTTTAAAATACTCCAGGTAATGTCTGAGGTAAGCGATGGTGTAATAGTGGTGCAAATAGTTGCCTTCCAAGCAGTGGATCCGGGATCGATCCTTGGCCATCGCAAAACCCCAGCTTTTAATGCCTTTTATATCAGAAACTCAAGATCTGAACGGAATTTGATCCTGCCGACAGGGGTTGTGTGTCTATAATGGGAAAGTGTTTCACACGAATGAAATAAAGTTTTGTAATGCTTTCCCTTTCATATCACAATTCGTTTAGTTCCATATTCAGCTTTTCTATTGCTGCTTATTATCTCTCCTGAACTGTACATGGGAAAAGCAATAAAATTGTACAGCTTCAGTGAACTTCATTCATTTTCTGGATTTATTCACTCTGCTGCTTCCCGTTTCTTATTTTCATGTCCATTGTCTACCAGGGGTGGGTTTTCCTTCAGAAAGATCAATCCTGCAGACGTCGGAAAACTGAAATAATAACGGAAGATGCTGGAAAGACTCAAGAGGCCACATAGCATCTGTGGAGGGAGGAAGGTGGGATTAACGTTTCGGGTCCAGAGTAATGTCACCGATGTTAACCCTTAACCCGAGCTTCCGTCCCATACAGAGACTATGGGAGCTGATGGGTCTTTCCAGCATTTTGAGCTTTGATTTGTATCTTATTTCTGTCTGTATTTCATCCCTTTCCCCGTGTAATGGTTTCTGTGACACGTCCAGTGTTGTGCTCAGATCATCGTGTATTTATGTTTTGCTTATTTGAACTGATGTAAACAATGTAGAGTAAAATACAAACAGGACCCATTTACAAAGATCCAAGCAATGCAGTTAACCATTTTGTCAAGACTCGATTGATTTGTTCTTCATTGGGTGATTTATTCTTTATCTGACAGACTGTGGTCCTGTATATGAATATGGGACTCTTTATGCGTCTGCCGTCTCCGCAACGATATTTGAGTAATGGCTTCACTTTTCATCTGTCAGTCTATGGTACTGAATATGAGTGTGGGAATCATTCTCTCTCTTCAATCTACAATAATGTACTTGAGTGTCGGCTTCAGTTTGGACTAATGGAATTGAAATTTCGTCTTTCAGTCGGACTCAAAGTGAAATTTTTAGACTGATACGTGTGCGATGTATTATTGGGATAAATTCGGTTCCCTTCAACCATGTATAGTGTGTCAATTCTATCTGATATTTAATGTGTAGTTACGTCTACAGTGGCACAGTGTCTTTCAATGCGACAGGTCGTGTGATTTTGGGCTGAGATTTATATATTCACCTGTCAGCAGGTATTTTATAGGAGGTGGCATTTGTGGTCATCCCTTACTGTGCATCAACTGAGCAATGCACTTCAGAGTCAAACACATTGCTGCGGTTCTGGAGTCACATGTAGGTAAGACCAGCTAACGACAGAGAGTACAGGGAAACATTAGTGAAAGTCCCTTTCAATGTTAGATTTTGTGTGTCAATTAATTGAATTTATTGATTAATTGAACATTAATTCCACCAGCTGCTGTGTGGGACTTGAACCCATGTAGCAATGAGATGAGCTTGGATGGTTGGAGTACTAGTTTAGTGATATGACCACAACGCCTTGGCTCTTCCACCAACCCCTCCCCCACCCCCGCCCACCAACCATCCCCCAACCCCCAACCCTGCAAATACTTCTGCACTTCTGCTGTGTTTAACCGTTGGATTGAAAATATATCTGTAGCACTTAGAATCTTGGGAACATATGAACTAGGAGCTGGAGTTGGACACGCGGCCACTGGTGCCTGATCCACCATTCTACAAGATCATGGTTAATCTGATTGTAACCATGACTTCACTTTCCCGCCGACACCCGATAAACTTATAACCCCTTGTTAACAAGAATCTATCTACCTCTGCCTTAAAAATATTCAAAGACTCTGCTTCCACCGCCTTTTGAGAAAGAGAGTTACAAAGACTCACGACCCTCTGAGAAAAAAAAACAATCTCCTCATCTCTGCCTTCAATGGGCGACCCTTATTTTTAGATAGTGACCCTTAGTTCTAGATTCTCCCACAAGAGGAAACATCATTTCCACATCCCCGCAGTCAAGACCCCCCAGAATCTTCTGTGCTTCAATCAAGTCAGCTCTTACTTTTCGACACGCCACTGGATACAAGCCTAACCTGTACAACCTTTCCTCCTAAGACAACCCGCCATTCGTTGTATTAGTTCCGTAAACCTTCTCTGAATAGCTTCATTAAATAAGGGGACCAATACTGTACACAGTCTTCCGGGTGTGATTTCACTGACTCCCTGTATAACTGAAGCATAACCTCCCTACTTCTGCATTCACTTCTCCTCGCAATAGTAAGAGCAGTAAGAGCCTGCCGACCCCTGCTCTCTGTGACTGTGGACCTGATGGTCTGTCAGTATCTCTGCAGTCTGGGAGTGATAATGTACCGACTGTGTGTGGGAAGGATGTTGTTGATAGCTTGGGTTGAGGAAACATCACATTCATGCTGCTTGATAGAAGTTTTTGATGGGGCAACAGAGGAGATTAAAAAGGATAATGTAGTTGTTGTGTGGGCATCCAAAAGGATTTGATAAAGTGCCACATAACAGGATTGTCAGCAAGGTTAGAGACGAATGGGACTGTATCCACATGGATATGCAGTTGGCTGAGTGTCAGGACACAGACTAGTGCTGAACAGCTGTTTGTTTTGGACTGGAGAAAGGTATATAACGGAGTTCCCCAGGATGTTAGGACCCCTGCCTTTATTGATCCATATTAATGACGTTGACTTTGGTGGACAAGTACACTGGCACAATTTACACATTGCACAATATTTGGAATATTGAGAGATGTGAGGAGGATAGTGACAATCTTCAAGAGGACACGGACAGGCTGGTGAAATAGGCAGGCAAGTGGCAGATGGAATTTATTGCAGAGAAGTGTGAAGTAATTTATTTTAGATTAGATTAGAGATACAGCACAGAAACAGGCCCTTCGGCCCACCGAGTCTGTGCCGAACATCAACCACCCATTTATACTAATCCTATATTCCTACCAAACATCCCCACCTGTCCCTATATTTCCCTACCACCTACCTATACTAGTGACAATTTATAATGGCCAATTTACCTATCAACCTGCAAGTCTTTTTGGCTTGTGGGAGGAAACCGGAGCACCCGCAGAAAACCCACGCAGACACAGGGAGACTCCACACAGGCAGTACCCGGAATCTAACCACTGCGCCACTGTGCCGCCCTATTTCGTTCTGAAAATCGAAGAGAGGCAAGGTAAAATATCGGACACAATTCGAAAGGGGGTTCAGGATCAGAGGGACCTGGGGTATATATGCAAAAATTGGTGAAGGTGGCGGGGCTGGTTGAGAAAGTGGTTAACAAGGGAAACTGAATTCCTGGCTTGGAGGCTTCATAAATAGAGGCATAGAGTACAAAAGCAAGGAAGTTATGATAAACCTTTATAAAACACTGGCTCAACCTCAACTGGAGTATTGTTTCCATTTCTGTGCACCACACTTTCGGAAGGATGTTAAGGTACTAGACTCACACTCCCCAGACAGCAAATCTCAGCCTATAGCAGTCCAGTGCAAACACTGCTCACAAACCGGAATGTGATTGGGTGCTCGGAGTCCGCTCTTCTTTCATGTTGGCTGCCCTGTCACAATTCATCTAACTTTCGTAATCTGACTTCAGATACCAGGCTGCTGGGGAACATGTCACAGTGATTTGCCAGGTTCAAATCCTGGATTTCCCTCCATAAAACCACCAGGGAATCAGTGAATGATGCAGCACGGATTGGGATCTATTCCTCCCATATACAGAGGGACCTGGGTGTCTTTGAAAGCAAACATACAGGTGTAGCAAGCAATTAGGAAGACTAATGGTATGTGAGCCTTTATCACAAGAGTACTTGAGTAAAGGAGTAGTGAAGACTTGCTTCAATTGCATAGAACTTTGGTGAGACTGCACTTGGAGTACTGTGTGCCCTTTTACCTGAGAAAGGATATTATCACCAAAAAGGGAGTGCAACGAAGGTTCATCAGAATTTTTACCAGGATGGCGGGTCTGTCCTATGAAGAGAGATTGGCGAAACTGGGCCTGCAGTCTCTAGAGTTTCGAGGAATGAGAGGTGATCTCATTGAAACCTGCAAAAGACTGAAAGGGATACACAGGGTAAATTGAGGTAAGATGATTCCCCTGGTTGGGGAGTCTAGAACCAGGTAACACAATTTCAGAATAAGAAGGGAGCCACTTAGGACAGAGATAAGAAGACAGTTATTTACTCAGAGGGTTGTGAATCTTTGGAATTTTCTCCCCCAGTTGGCTGTGGAAGCTCAGTCAGTGAGTATGTTTCAAGCAGAGATTGAGAGATTTTGTAATACAGGGATATGGGGATAGTGTGGGAAAATTGGATTGTGGAGCAGGCTCGATGGGCTGAATGGCTATTCCTACTCCTATGTTCCTATGTCTCCCTCGAAATTCTATCATCGAGAAAGACAAATATATTAACATGTTGGGAATATTATTATCAGCAAGTCACATGTCACATTGATTTGGCTATGTAACACTTGCATTGTGGCCGGGTTCAAACCCTGAAATTCCCTCCCTAAAAACCATCAGAGAATGATGCAGCACAGATTGGAGCCTTTTCGGCCCATTGTTCCTGTTCTGGCTCTTAGATAGAGTCATTCAATTAATCCCAACTCCCTCCCTGCTCATTCCCTATAGCCCTGTAGGTTTTCCGCTTCATGTATTTATCCAGTTACCCGTTGGAAGTTATTACTTAAATTGCTTCCACCGCCCTTTCACTGAGTGCATTCCAGATCTCAATAATTCACTGGATAATTGTTCTCTGCTGTCACTCCTGGTTCTTTTTGCCAATTACCTGAAATCTGCATCCTCTGGTTCCGACACTTCTGCCACTGGAGCAGTTTCTCCTCACTGATTACATCTAAAGATTACATGATCTTAGGCGCTTCCATTAAATTTTCCCTTTACCTCCGTTTCACCGCAGTGAAAACCCAGTGTTTCTCCAGTCTCTCCACATAACTGATGCCTTTCGTCCCTGATATAATTCTGACAAAGCTCCTCTGAATCCTCTCTTTGGCCTTGACTCCATTTTAAAGTTCCCAGAACTGGATACATGTGAACTGGGGCTTAAACAGTCTTGTATAAAGATTTTGCACAACTTCACTGCTTTAGAATTCAAACTTGAGTTATAATTACAAGGATCATTCGGAACTCCACAGAAATGCTCTCTTGCGTTACCATAGTGAGCTCTCGGATCGGAGTGGGGGAAACTTTGCTCCTTTTTATGTAATTACCCCGCGTTCTGAAGCCAAGAACATCTGTGGAAATCTATAGAAAAGTAAAGGACACATTTCATTGCCCTTGTTTAATACAAGAGGCATCGGCAATTTGGATAGGTCTCAGGATTGGGGAAAGACTGATGACACTGATGAAGACTGACAACATGATTAAGACGAAGAATCAATTGTGGATTATCACTGCCATGAGGATATAGCTTAGTGATAAAGAACATGCTTTGCATATATGAGGTCTTTGGTTCAATCTCCAGCATCTCCAAGCAGTTTTGCGGTGGAACGTTACGCAGAAAAGGCAATGCAGTACCGTTAAACTTGATGTTTAAGTTCTCATTCGCAGCAATAAAGCTGTTTCACCAGTCAATTCCATTGGAGAAGGACTTCATCACACACCCTCCGGGCAGTGCACCTCAGCCGATAGCAGTCCAGTGTCAACACAGCTCACAGATGGGAATGTATCCTAGTGCAGTGTCGTGCTCGCAGTCCACACTTGCTTTATGCTGGATGCCCTGTCACTGTTCCACTAACTTTCCTAATCTAACGACAAATGTCAGACTGGGCACTGCTGGGGCAAGACGTAGAGTTGGGATTTTGCGTGAGAAGCAGAAAAGGTGATGGAGTCTTGGGGCATGGAATCAAAGAAAGGTGACAGCACAGAAGGAGGTCATTGAACCCGTCCAGCCCATGCTAGCTCTCTGCAAGAGCAATTTAGCTACTCCCACTTCCCTGGCTTTTCCCCTTAGCCCTGCAATTATCGTTTTTGATCTTCAGGCGCTTATCCAATTCCATTTTGAAAGCCACTCTTGAATTTGACTCCACCACAGTCTCAGGCAGTGCATTCCAGATCCTAACTAGTCACTGGAGAAAGAAGATTTCCCTCCTGTCGCTTCTGATTCTTTTCTCGATCATCTTAAATCTGAGTGATCTGGCTCTGGACCCATCCGCCAATGGGAACAGTTTCTCTCTATCGGCTCTGTTTTTACTCCTCATGATATAAAACCAAACAGTGTGCTGGATTTTGTGTCCATCAATCCTTAAATTAATCTCAGCATATTCCCACCTCTCAAGCTGGTTTTACACTGCACTCCTTTGAGGGCCTCTCTGAGCGATAACTGTCGGTATCAGCAGATACTGTTTACTTTTATAAACCTTTCTAAGCCACACAATTAACAAGTGACGATTCAGCTCCCATCTCACAGTCATTCACACCTCTTCATGCAATCTTACAGCTGATCGACAGTTACCGGCCACTAACAGTTTTGTTTACTAGATTGCAGTTTCTCTCACGGTTTTTTTAAAAGTACGAGGTTAAATTCAAAATGATAAGCAAAATTTCGCTTTGTGGTTCACTCAACAAACTCACAACAGAATTCTCACTCTTACTAAATTCCCAATTTTACACTTTCTTTCGCTGCTCTCCTTTTATGACCACTCTGTGCAAGCTCTTTCTTTAATATTCAAATGCTGCCTCGCTGGAAGTTAGGAACATAGGAATACAGGAAATAGGAGCAGGAGTGGGCCATTCGGCACGTTGAGCCTGGTGCCATTCAAACTGATCATCTACCTGTATGCCATTCTCCCCCCAACCCCCACTAACCCCATATTCCATGATCTCATTCATTCCCAGAAATCTAGATTCTGTCTTGAACATATCCAATGTTCAAGCTTCTACAGACCTCTGTGGTTGGGAATTCCATCGATTCACCAGCCTCTATGCAAAGAAACTCCACCTCATCTCAGTCTTAAATGGCCTACCCTTCATTCTAGACTCACCAGCCAGAGGAAACATCCTATCTACATCCACCTGCAAGAATTTTGTGAGCTTCAATGAGATCATCTCTAATTATTCGGAAATTTGGAGAATTGAGGCCGCGATTCCTCAATCTCTCCTCATCAGACTTGCAATATTTCACTCCATATTTCATTTCTGGTTGTACAAGACTGAGTTCTATTACTTTGATTGTGGGTCCACCTCACCTCCTCTCAGCCTCTGCGTCTGCAGTCAGTCTCTCAAAGCTTCCTGGTTTGAAATTGTGCGAGCTGGAACAAGTGACACGCTCGCCCTTCCTTCCAGCTATCATGTCTCAAAGTAGCTCACACTGGAACATGGATACGGCTGCCTTGTTACTGTTGCTTGGTGAGTCGTTTTTATAGTCATACAGCACTGAAACAGTCCCTTCGGCCCACCAAGCCTGTGCCGGCCAACAAGCACCTAACTATTCTAATCCCATTTTCCAGCACTTGGTCCATAGCCTTGTCTGCTACGGCGTTTCAAGTGCTCATCTAATTATTTCTTCAATGTTGCCAGGGTTCCTGCCTCTACCATCACTTCAGGCAGTGAATTCCAAATTCCAACCACAATCTGGGTGAAAGGAAAATCCTCAAATCCCCTTTAAACTTCCTACCCCTTACATTAAATATATGCCCCTTATTTAATGACCCATCCGCTTAGGGAAAAGTCTCTTCCTATCAAATCTATGGATGCCCCTAATAATTTTGTATACCTCAAACATGCCCACATCCCCCATCCTTCTCTCTTCTAAGGAAAACAACCCTAGCCTTTTTAATCTATCTTCATAGCTGAAATGCTCCAGCCCACGCAACACCCTGGCGAATCTCCTCCGTACCCTCTCCAGTACAATCACATCCTTCCTATAGTGTGGGGCCCAGAACTGTACACAGTACTCTAACTGTGGCCTAACTAGTGTTTTATGCAGCTCCATCATAACCTCCCTGCTCTTTTATTCTATGCCTCGGCTGATGAATTCAAGCATCCCATATGCCTTCCTAACCACCTGATCTACCTGTTCTGCTGCCTTCGTTGATCCGTTGATCTATGTACAAAGACTCCAAGGTCCCTCTGACCCTCTGTATTTCCTCGGGTCCTACCATCCATTGTATATTCCCTTGCCGAGTTAGTCCTCCCAAAATGCATCACCTCAAACTTCTCAGGATTAAGTTCCATTTGCTACAGCTCTGCCCATCTTACCAGTTCATCCATATTGTCCCGTAAACTAAGGCTTTCCTCCTCACTTTTTACGACACCACCAATTTTCGTGTCATCTGCGAACTTTCTTATCATACCTCCTATATTCACGTCTAAATCATTTATGTACACTACGAACAGCAAGGGTCCCAGCATCGATCCCTGTCGTACACCACTGGTCACAGGCTTCAACCCGCAAAAACAACCCTCGACCATTACCCTCTTTTTCCTGCCTGTGTATGTGTGTGTGTGTGTTTGTGGGTGTGTGTGTTTGTGTGTGTGTATATGTGTGTTTATTGTGCGTATGTACACACACGTGGTTCCACATGTGCGTGTGTGTGTGCCTCAGTCTGACCCCTGATGCCCAGGGTAAGTAGGTGATGGGGAGAAAAGGTGGAACACCTTTCTGCAGGGAAGGATATGTCTGGGGATGGGGTCTTGCTATCCATTAAAGGATCGGCATGCCAGTTAGCGTCTGCCAGTCCTTGCTCTATACCCATCTCAGTGTTTGGTCAGACAGGAGTTAAAGGTGCTGCTGGTCTGGTAGCTATTTGATAGAAGTCCGACGGCTTATCTGGACTTGAATTCAAGTGCATTAAAGACTATCAGGAGGTGAAACCACGCCCAGGAAATTGCCGGAGGCTCGAATTCCACATGGGACTGTTCACTGTGATGGGAGTTGCACAGGGGCGACTGTTTATAGAGGAGATGATACAGAGTGGCAGATAGTAGAGGGTGTGGGGGACTTTTACAGAAGGGAAGGTATTTAGAAAGGGAGAGTGATTACAGTAGGGACAGGGGTAGAATTAGAAGGCGATATTCACAGAGGGTATTAGAAGATGTTTAAAATGTGAGGAGTTAATCTCCAGGTATAGAATGGAAGTGGGGACTTCTCCAGGTTTGAAATGGGAGGGGGATTTTCAGTAAGTTAATGGACGTTTTTGGTATGGGACTGTTCACGGTGTTGGGGTGGGGGGGTGGTGTTATTCGATGGGGCCTGCTCTCAGAGGTATTAGACGGGGGTCGGTTCACGGTGGGGGGGGGGGCGGGGTGTGAATTATACTGGGGTTGCTTCACGATGGGCAATTTGATAGGGGAGCTTTTACTAACTGGCAATTAGTTGGGGATCTGTTCACAGAGAGGTGGTGGGAGAGTTTGCAGTGGCTGATTTGCGAAGGGTGGGGTACGTAGAAGGGGCGCCTGTTGAGTGGGGGTATTTGGGGGTGGGCTGGCTGCGGGAAACTTGCGGTCAGTGGAAAATTTTTGTTGGGGTGAATGCGCAGGGGGTAATCTGAGCAGTGGGGAGACATTTTGCGTGGCGAGGAATTTGAGGGAGGGGAACTGGTCGGGGGATTTTTTTGTTGAAGGGGAGTATTTGTGGTGGGGATTGTTTGCGGGGGATATATTTGCAGTGGGTGAAATTTGCATGGTGTAAAATTTGTGGGGGGTGATATATGCGGGGGAAAATTTGGGGGGAGGAATATTTGCCTGTGGGACTATTTACGTGGAGGGAGGGCGGAATATGCAGGAGTGGAAACTTGGGGATGGGGGGAGGAATTTGAGTGGGGAGAGCTTGTGGTGGTTATATTTGAGGGGTGGTACTTTGCGGGTGGGTGAAGTTTCTGGACAGTTGATTTTGCAGGGGGAAGTTTGAGGGGGCGGACGTTTGCGGGGGGCATCTGTAGGCAGAGAATTTGAGGGCCGCAATACATTTTTGCGGGGAGAATTTGTGGTGTGGTATATTTGCAGGGGGCAGTTTGCAGGGAGACAAAAATTGCTGGATGAAATATTTGCGTGTGTGGGGTCGGGGTTATTTTGTGCAGTGGAGATTAGCGGGGGGAATTGTTGCGCGGGGTTAATCTTTACCTGGGGGTACTCTTTACAGGGGGTGGAAATTTGCAGGGGGAATTTCCAGGGGTGGGAAATTGCTGAGTGACGGGGCGGGTGGAATCATCGCGGGGATGGCATATATGTGTGTGTGGGGGAATTTGTGGGAGAAAAAAATTGAGTGGTTAATCTGCAGAGGGCGGGGGAAATTTGTGGGGTGAAATTTGCAGGAGGGAAATTTGTGAGGGGAGAATTAGCAGGGAGGAATTTGCGGCGGGGTGGAGGGGCAATTTGCTGGGGAAAAGCCACAGAGACAGAAAGCCAGAAAGAGCCAACTAAACTGAAAGAAAGAGACAGAAAAAGTCAGAGCAATAAAGAGAAGACCGAGAAAATTCAGAGAAATATAGAGAAGCCTGAAAAAGTCAGAGAAATAGGGAAAAGTCGGAACAAGTCAGAGGAAGAGAGAAAAGGCAGAAAATGTCATGGAAGTAGGGAAAAGTCTATAAAAGTCAGATACATAGGGGAAAGACAGAAAAAGTCAAAGAAATATCGAAAGGACAGAAAAAGTCAGAGAAATAGAGGAAAGACAGAAAAGTGAAAGAGGGAGAGAAAGTCAGAAAGAGTCACAGAAAGAGACACAAAAATTCGGAGAAATAGAGAAAGGGCAGAACAAGTCAGAGAAATAGAGAAAAGGCAGACAAAATCGTAGAAATGCAGAAAACATTGAAAATAGGAGGAGTAGGCCATTCAGCCCTTCGAACCTGCTCCGCCATTCAATATGATCATGGATGATCATCCAACTCTGTTTGAGAAATAGAGAAAAGGCAGAAAAAGTCAGAGAAATGGAGAAAAAGCAGAAAAACAATCAGAGAAAGTAGAAAAAAGGCTGAAAAATTCAGAGAAACAGAGAAAAGGCAGAAAAAGTCAGAGAACAAGTTAAACGACAGAATAAAGGTCACGGGGAAAATGAGAAGAAAGAAAGAGAGAAACAAATAAATTGCAGACACCAGGGAGACAGACGGAAAGTCAGTGAGAGAGAAAAACATAAAGAGAATCACACAAAGAGAGAAACACGAAGAGGTTAGTGTGGTCGCCACACCTCCAGAAGGACGTGGAGGCTTTGGAGAGGGTACAGAAGAGGTTTACCAGGATGTTGCCTGGTCTGGAGGCCATTGGCTATGAGGAGAGGTTGGAAAAACTCGGATTGTTTTCACTGGAACGACGGAGGTGGAGAGGCGACATGATAAAGGTTTACAAAGTTATGAGCGGCATGGGCAGACTGGATAGTCAGAAGCTTTTTCCCAGGGTGAAAGAGTCAGTTACTAGGGGACATAGATTTAAGGTGCGAGGGGCAAAGTTTAGAGGGGATGTGCGAAGCAAGTTTTTTACACAGATGGTGGTGAGTGCCTGGAACTTGCTGCCAGGAGAGGTGGTGGAAGCAGATACGATAGCGACGTTTAAGAGACATCTTGACAAATACATGAATAGGGAGGGAATAGAGGGATATGGGCCCTGTAAGTGCAGAAGGTGATAGTTTAGGCAGGCATCAAGATCGGCGCAGGCTTGGAGGGCAGAATGGCCTGTTCCTGTGCTGTACTGTTCTTTGTTATTGTTCTTCGTCTCAATATAGTTACATAGAAATATTGGCAATGAGTTTTTGATGGAGATGCCTGCTTGACTGCAGTATAAACAGGCAGTTGTTTTATTCGTATTTTCAATTCCACTGTATGAAAAAGTCTGAAACTGGAGCCAGTTAAATGATGCATCAAAGAGAACTTTGCAACTGGTGACATTTCACGCAATAATTCTGACCCATATTTACAGTTATATCTGTCAATGATCTTTGTACTTTATTTGATGCTGCTGCATTTATGCATTACTCTGTCACCATTCGGGAAAAAAAAAAACTTTCTTAACATTTACCACTGTAAAGTTACAATTGATCACTAAGCTGGAAAATGGACATTTAACACAAATTGTATTAGAGATCTTCCACTTTTTACGTTCTTTTTACATAAAGATCAGCGATAACGACCTCCGAATTCTGACACAGAGTTTTTGCTGCAGCAATAAAGTGTCACTTGCTTCCCTTTGCTTCCTGACGGTTTTTTTCCTCTGCTCTCCTGGGGGATGCAGAGGTATTTTTGTTCATCACTTGTCCAAATTCAGGAGGTTACAGCTCCTCTGCAACTGCTCTCCTAGGAGAAGGTAATTTTATTCAAAATCTTTCCTTCAGTTTGGATGCATGAGGAGAGAATCTTTACACAAGCAGAGGGGAGGAACACATAGACAGGGAGTTGTTAAGGTCCGGAATTCGCTGTCTGACTGTTTCAGAAAGCAAATTCAATATTAACTTTCAAAAGACAATTGGATCAAAACTTCAATTACTCAGAGTTACAGTCGAGAAGATACCAGCATAGAAAGAGAAGTGAGAGAAAGAGATGTCACAACGTTCGTGATAAAGAACTCAACACAGCCTATTTCGAGAGTTTTTATTTGTAAATGATTGTTTGAGTTTTATTTGATGCTATTGTTTGATTTATATATTACCTTTAATCACTCAAAATAATTTTGGGCGGTACAGTGGCGCAATGGTTAGCACCGCAGCCTCACAGCGACAGCGACCCAGGTTTGATTATGGGTACTGCCTGTGCGGAGTTTGCAAGTTCTCCCTGTGACCGCGTGGGTTTCCGCTTGGTGCTCTGGTTTCATCCCACAGCCAAAGACTTGCAGGTTGATAGGTAAATTGGCCATTGTAAATGCCCCTAGTGTAGGTAGGTGGTAGGGGAATTGAGGGAATGTGGTAGGAATATGGGATTAATGTAAGATTAGTATAAATGGGTATTTGATGATCGGCACAGACTCGATGGGACAAAGGGCCTGTTTCAGTTCTGTATCTCAGTATAAAAAAACAAAATCCAAATAGGAACCAGTTTAATGTTGAAAGTGTTTGCATAGTTGGAAAAGAGCCATTTAACACAAATTCTTTTTATTAAGCATCTCAAAGTTACAGAAAGTCAATTCCTCAAGCTTTTGGAAACTTTCAAACTCTCAGTAATGGAGAAACGCCCCATCAGCAATGACTGAGCATCTCCATCTGATGGTGTACTTGTCTGACTGCAGTTACTACCCGCCTCTCATCATCTCCATCTGCTGGTGTCCCTATCTAACAGCAGTTACTGCCCCCTTTCACCCTCTCCGTCTGATGGTTTCCCTGTCTCAGTGCATTTACTTCGCCCTCACCATCTCCATCTGCTGGTGTCTCTGTCTCACTGCAGTTTCTGTCCCCCTCTGACAACCTCCATCTGCTCGTGTCCCTCTCTCCCTGCCGTTTCTCACACTGTCATAAACTCTATCTGCAGTTACTGCCTCCCTCTCACCATCGCCATCTGCTGGTGTCCCTGTCTCTCTGCAGATGATGCCCCTCTCACCATCTCACAATCACTGTGATTTGCAGCTTTGTGCATTTTTCTGTGCGTCCAGGGTGGGTTTAGTGGAAGCCAGCTGAGCTTTGCAATGACGTCCTATTTGAGAAATAATTCATGAATGGTCTGCAGATCAAATCCCGCCTCAAAATGCCAGATAATCAATGGAATAAAATCTCAGGAGCAGATTTAAAATAATTTCAGTGCTCAATTCTGTAAATATAAAATGTATTTTCTTCCCGTGGGGAGTGTAGTGAATGGAATGAGAAATGGGGTTAACTTCCAGTATTTGAAACCCTTCAGATGTTTCTATGATTTCACTATTTTAACAATGAGATTGAAAGGGTATTTCACCCCCTTCTTCAGCTCCTTTCTGAATTGAGCCTGGTTCACAACGTAAATACATGTGTTGGTGCAGGAACTGAGAAACTGCAGTATCATTGATGTGTGATCTGTGATAAAGAGAGGGTCAGTGTAGGAGGGATAATACCAAAAATCTGCACATCGGTTATAAATGCGATACACAACCAGTGTCATCCATAACAGTATAAAACTGTCGGATATACTGAAGAGTAAAATAATTGATCTTCTGCGATTCTCCATTTCTGGGTCCTTGTGGTTCAATCCATTTCTGTGGCCACGGAATCTCCTGCGGACTTTACTTGAGAATAAAATCCGTCTGACAGTCAGAATATTGAGCAGACAAATCAGAAAGACCGGGTCGCAAGGGCTTAAAATGCGGTCAATAAATTCAAATGCCCGCCCCCACCATATAGGAGAAGCATAGAAGCTGGGTTTATAAACACAACCCATGGGAACATCATCAATAAGGTAACGTTATTCCGCTGTAAAGTACCAGGGGACAGACTTTAAACAACCCAGCACACTCACTATTCCGACAACCACAGCGGCCGTTTTCTTTCTGCAATATTTTATTTTCAGCTTCTCACAACAAATGGCCACAAATCGATCAAATGTGAAAGTGACTGTGAGCCAGACAGAAACATCTGTGGCTGCATAAAGCAGAACATTAATGAGAGAACACAGGAGTAATTTTCAGGAAAGAATCTCGAAAATAAATTAAAACAGTCCAATTCAATATGGGATCAGTGATAACCACCAGGAGATCAGCTAGTGCCATTCCCAACAAGTAGACAGTGATGCATTTGGAGAGACCGCACTTTCCTTGGGACAGGTTTACAATCGCCACCAAGTTAACTGTAAGAGAGAGAAAAGGAAGCAGAGAAATTACTGTTCAGACCAGGAGACAAAGCAACAGTTTGACAGGATCTGGGCTGAAATTTGCAGTCGTGTTGTTACATTGAGCAGTGAAGAGCGTGGAGAGCGGGATGTGTGGCTGGTATGTTGCTCTGGGTTCAAAGAACCGACGATACTTACTGGGAAAATGGGAAAAAGGCGGAAAACTGCAGCGCTGAGTTTGAGTATCAGCCATGAGCTAGAATGGTGGAACAGGTTTGAAAGGCTGAATGACCTCCTCCTGCTCGTATGTTCCTGTATTCCTATCAGGTTGGACGAGGCAGCTGGAGGTGGAACCAGTGACTGAGATTGGGAAGGAGAGAAGGAAAAGGAGATGTTGGAGCTGGAGGGGAGACTGGAGTAGATGGTTTGGGAAAGGGGATTAATTGAAGCAATGGATGATGTGACAGAGGATTCAATACAGTGAGAGTAGAGGCTGAGATTCACAGGGAGAGACTGCAGCAGAGTGTTAGAGGAAATCTAATCTATAGATCCCAGTAATACAACTCAATTCATACTTTCAAACAATAATCCCTGTAGTTATTGGCGTTGGAGAACAGCTCATTGTTTATACAATATAGTCAATATATTTATTTTGTGCGGGCAATTAAATATAAGTTTAAATATATTTCTGATAACAGCGTCGCTCCTCATTGAATTCAGCAGTCATGGAGACTTTAAAGTGCAATCTTTAAAGAATGAATCACCATCAGTGAAGAATTGATTCTATTCTGTTTATTCCGACAGTATGTATGGAATAGAAACTTTCTGCAAAACAAAATGAGGACCTAACAGAAATCAACACAGAGGAGCAAGTCCAACAGGAAAATGAACACAATCTGTTTCTCTCACTAATTGTTCTGGGCATTACACAGCACTTTATGATAGTGATTTATTTGCACTGCTGCTTCTTTCTCTTACTCTTTATTTCTGCTTATCTCTTTCTCTCGATTTCGTTCCTCCTGCTCCTTTTCTCCTCCCCTATCCCTCTGGAGTACACACAGCCTGCTAACTATTACTTACTGCTCTTTTTCACATGCGATTTATTCCTAACGTTCTGTGCCTGTGTTCTTTTCACCTGCACCAGGTTCAATGATTCTATTCTCACAGTCAGTTTGCTCAATGGTGAAACCTCTGTGAATAATTTAATGTATTTGCAGAAAACCCAGGTCTCTACCTGTTCATCTACACTCTTAACTTCATCTACAAAGCATGGAATAAACAGGATTGAAAGCTTCTTCCAGACAAACCTCACGATCATTGAAATTCCTTCTCCTGGAATTATAAAGTACACCATTAAAATGTGGGATTGTTGAATTAATAAAACACCAACATTAGAACTGCAGCTGATAATCTACAGATAAATGGAATAACCAGTGATTCCAACAATAGAGTGTAAACCAATAAATAAATCACATCAATACTTCTGATTTTACAATGTATTCCGGCGACAGTAAAGATCCACAGTGAAGCAGAAAAGGAGATGTGAAAGTGTCAGCAGCAAACTCAGTTCAGTATCCAGACCTTCGTAGCAGTACCAGACACACACAGAATGAAATAATATTTAATAACAGCGATACACAGTAAATACATTGAATTACCTGTTGAACTGCGCTATGTTATTAAGCAGGAAGGACATTGTGCTTTCCCTTGTAACACTGAGTCCGTGAACTGTCTCATTATCAATCACTGAAAAAAAAGTTCATGTAATTAGATTAGTTAGATCCACATCATGAAAGTATTAAACGCTCCTGATGGTCTTATTATTTATTCCAACAGAAATATCTAATTCAAATACATTCAATACACAGAATAATCCAGCAACAGTGCCAGAGTTGCTTACAACTATGCCATTCAAGATATAACAACTCCTGCAAGACTGACACAGTAGATAATGAGGAGATTACTCAATAAATTGCTGGAAAATAACAGGTGGCCTGTGTAACACACACAGTGAGAAATAATACCGAGTATTACAGCACAGTTAGAACCGATTTACGCCATTAACAGCTGAGATAGAGGCTTACCAGGAACTCCAATTGCTGCAACTACAGGATAGTAAATGTCTTCTATCTGATACATTACTGGATATCCCACTTCTGTGAGAAGCAGAAACTTCTGTTTGCCTGGAATCCACAGCTACAGCAGGCACTCTGAGCTCATCCATTCCATTGGGTCCTGAGTTATGCGCGGGATAAGTCTCCACTGACACAGTTATCCCACTCATCATTGCTATTAATTACATTCACCTGGACAAACCCTTTGCATCAGCAGCTTTGACTCTGATGTAAATAATGTGGTGAATTAAGCACAATCATTTCAATGGCCATGACATTTTCTTAGTCAGACCTCTCTCGGGAATCAACCTGAAATCTGTACTCATACTGGACAGATGCTACAATTATGAGTGGCTTTATTTATATTTTCCGTACTATTACACTGACCTTGTTTGCTCTGGGGGTTTCGATTTGAAATGCAACTGATCTGTCAGCATTGTCCACTGAATCCAGGGACAAAAACAATCCCGTTTCACTCTGTTCCTGCCTTTTCTCAGTTAATATGTGAATTTTGAGTATCTGATTCGGAACCACGTTCAGGGTTTCAGCCTAGAAGTTACTGTGGGTGACATTAGCGGACACACTCTGTGCACGTCCATTGAGGAGGCACTCACGTAGTTATCATATTACTATCAAACAATCCAGAGGCCCAATCCAATGGCCTGGTGATTGGGGTTCAAATCCCACCATGGCAACTGCTGGAATTTAAATTCAATTAATTAACAAAAGTCTGCAAATGAAAGCTGGACTCTGTCATGGTGTCATGAAACGATCATTGATTGCTGTAAAAAACACATTTGGTTCGCTAAATCCTTTCAAGGAAGAAAATCTGAAATCATGACCTGGTCTGGCCTACATGTGGCTACAGACCCAGAGCAATGTGGCTGACTGAACTGCCCTTTGAAACGGTCCATCAGATTGTCAAGGGCACAGTTGATGGCCTTGCCAGCGGAGCTTTTCTATTAAAGGGATCATTAAAGGGATCATTTCCATTAAAGGGATCAAAGGGTATGGGGCAAAAGGCGGAACAGGATACTGAGTTGGACGGTCAGCCATGATCGTAATGAATGACGGAGCAGGCTCGAAGGGTCAAATGGCCTACTCCTGATCCTATTTTCTATGTTTTTATGAGCTCACATCACATGAAAGAAGAATCGAAAATCGTTTCTCTGCTGTTTCACTGGAGATGTTTACCTGTTTATTCTGCAATAGATAATGAGTCAAGTAAAATTACAACTGTGCCAACTCCTGGCTCCCTTCCTCCCGTTCATTGCTGACTGGAAACCAAAATTCCACCTTCCCTCACTATCAACTGCTCCAAATCCCTGTTGTCATTTCCATCCCTCACCAAGTCCATCTCGCCCAACACCCTCAGCCTACCTGACCTGAGTTGGCTCCCAGACCTCTAAGAACTTTCATTTAGAACTCTTACCATTGGGTTAAAATTATTTCTTGTCCTCACCCCTCCTCATCTCCTTCCGCTCCTTCAGACGTGTAGCAAATCTTCTGCGATCTCTCCATATCACTGACATTGGTATCTTTCAGTGTGACTGACCCCGGCTGTTTCCAATATTACTGATCCAATTATAACCAGAGCATCTCCAGCAATGGCCTCTCTTCCCACATTTGCATTCTTACCGTCTGGAGTCCCAGAACTCTCCAATCTTGTTTCCTCCTCTTCCTCATCTTCACACAGCCCGTTGGTGACATCATCTACAGATATGAGATGGGCTTCCACACGTATGCTGACTTCACCCAGCTCCAGCTTTCCATCATCTCTCTCGATCCTCCACTGCCTCTGTGCTATCAGACTCCAACAGTCTGTTTTCGATGAGCTCCAATTTCCTCCAATAAAACATGGGTCAGAGCGCAGACTCCACCTTTGGCTTCACCACAAACTCCAGGCTCTTATCGTTGATTCCATTGTCATTCCTAGCTGTTGCATCGGACTGAATATGGTGTTGTGTAAAATATGATCCTTATTCATCCCTGACCTGAGCTTCTGACCTGATGTTTTCTCCATCCGAAATGACGCCTGTTTCCACCTCCATAACATCTCTGGCCTCTGGCTCTGTATCATCCCATCAGGCATTGAAAACACTCTGTCACTCACTTGTGTAAGATTATTAGGTGACTAAAAGCTACTGAACAGAGCACGCATTGTTAAATTCTGGTTATTATAAACTAAACATTGACTTATTGTTGTAAACTTACATTTAGCTTTATTAGAACGTTGTTTAGGAGTATGTAAAGTGCGACAACTTAGAAAATAGGGCACAGTATAGAAAATATGTCAATCTAAATTGGTTCTGGGAGATTATGCCAAGTTTTGAACTGATTCCTGGTAGTACAAGCGGGATACCTTGAGAGCAGACAGAGAAAACGGCTTCTGTGCAGATATGCCTTGTAATGAATAAGGAACCATGAAATATGAATGCATTGAGATACAGTAGTCAACACAAAGGGGTACTGCATGCACAAATCCAAAAGGTTAGCAACCATCTCAAAATGATCCTTGGTTAGTTCACAAAATCATTATTCAATACAAAACTAATCACTGGTAGGGAGAGAGAGAGAGAGAGAGTGAGTGAGAAAGAGATGGGGGAGGGTAGCGTGATTGGTGGAGACCGCTCCAGTTCAAGAGCCAGCTGGAGTGCAGCCCCCAATGTCGAATATCCACTTTGCATGCCATGAATTCTCTCATCCTTCCAAAGGTTGGTCGTTCCTCCTGCGAGCGGAATATTTACCCGAGGGACCTGGAGAGCAATTAGTTCATCCCCCGGACTCCTCTGGTACTGCTTCACCAGCTGTGGGACATTCACCCCCACCTCAGCCACCCCTCCCGCCCACCTCCCCCACACACACTGAAAGGAGCCCCAGCTAATGCAATTTCCGCAGAATTGAGGACAGCCCCCTCAGCCCCTCCTCTGCCACAGCAATCAAAAGAAAAAACAATAATTAAAAGTTTTAGTATTCTTTAATTGGGAACTGTACGATGCCACTGCTGTCAAATAGATTCGTCAGTCACACGGAACTACAGGGAAGGGTCTGGGGGAGGGGGGGGGGGGGGAGGGCACGGGCGGGTGTTGGCTTGTCACAGCAAAGGTGCTGTTAAGATCTTCAAAAGTACTTCAACAGGTTGTGTTGCATGGAGACGGAGCCAGTTTTATGCTCACGGAGATCCCATGAGCACATCGTTCAGCTTTTCTATTTGCTGCCGGTGTCTTTTTCTTGACAGCGGAATGGAGATGTTTCTTTTTGAATCATCTGTTCTGCGTTGTGTGGGCATCGCTAGAAAGGCCTAGCAATTATTGCCCATCTCTATTTGCCATTGAGAGGATTCTGGTGAGCTGCCTACTTGTACCCTGCAGTCCATGTAGGGTAGATACACCCACAGTGCTGTTTGGGACAGAGTTCCAGGATTTTGACCCTGTGTCCTAATTATTCGATTCACCACAGCACTGGTTCCAGCTAGATTTAAGTGGAGCCCGTCCCAATGGAACCTCTGCCTCCTTCCCCATTACTGGTGCCTTTGGACCAGGAAGTAAAACCCCTGCCTCTCTCGCCACTGTTTGACACCTACATTTAACAATCTAATCTGGTTCTCCCTGTCTCAATTGGCCAACTGGTGAGGCTGGTCCTCAGCTGAAAATGTCGAAACTGAAATTGATAGATTTTTGTTCGATGCGGGGACGAAGGGTGACAGCACCAAGGCAGGTGGATGGGTTTAAGATCCAGATCAGCTGAGATGTCTTTGGATGGGGAGCAGAACCTGAAGACAGGAGCGGCGGCTGGTGGACCTGTTGGGGGGAGCTGATCCAGATCTCTGTGCTGACGCATGCTGAAACTCAAAAGAGGAGAAAAACATTGTGACATCACGGGAAATCTGCAATGTGATTTGTTGGGTAAGTAACAGCTGTTCGTGTGTTTAAATACCTTAAAGGAATAAGGGAAACGTTTACTGTGAAAACAAAGTGAAAAGGTGAGTTCTACTAAAGTGTTTTTTTTTAATTTAACGTACTTTATTAAGGACTTAGATTGTAGTGGGTAGTCTTTGGATTCGAACTCGTTCCCTCGTGTAATTAGTTTTCTTTTTTTAATTAAGGGAGTAACTAATTAGTCTAAAGGTAAGCCATGGCAGGAGAGCTCAGCCCCGTGACATGCTCCTCCTGCGCTATGCGTCCCTGACGACGATGTGTGCAGGAAGTGCATCCATTTAAAAATACTGGATACCCGCATTACGGAGCTGGAACTGAGGGTGGATTCACTGTAGATCATCCGCGATGCTGAGGACGTCGTGGATAGCACGTTTAGAGAGGTGGTCACACCTCAGGTAATGGCTGCACAGACATAAAAGGGATGGGTGACCTCAAGCAGAGTTGTTGGCGCAGGCAGGGAGTGCAGGACTCCCCTGTGGCCATCCCCATCTCAAACCGATATACCACTTTGGGGGGATGGTCTCCCAGGGGAAAGCAGCAACAGCCAAATTCGTCACACCACGGGTGGCTCTGCTGCAAAACCGGTGAGGAAAAGGGGTAAAGAGCGGTAGTGATAGGGGCTTCTATCATAAGGGGTACAGATAGGCGTTTCTGTGGCCGCAAACGTGACTCCAGGATGGTATGTTGCCTCCGTGGTGCTAGGGTCAAGGATGTCAAGGAATTTCTGAAGGGGGAGCGTGAGCAGTCAGAGGTCGTGGTACATATCGGTACCAACGACATAGGCAGCAAGAGGGATGAGGTCCTGAAACAAGAATTTAGGGAGCTAGGTAGCAGATTATCAAGCAAGACCTCAAAGGTTGTAATCTTTGGATTACTCCCGGTGCCGCGTGCTAGTGATTATAGGAATAGAAGGGTAGAGCAGATGAATGCGTGGCTAAGGAGATAGTGCAGGATGGAGGGCTTTAGTTTCCTGGACCACTGGGTCTGTTTCTGGCAAAGGTGGGACCTATAGAAGTTGGACAGGTTGCACTTGAACCGGAATAGGACCAACATCCTTGATGGGAGGTTTGCTAGTTCTGTTGGGGGTGAGGTTAAACTAATTTGGCAGGAGAATGGGGTACAGAGAGGAGGTACGGTAGCAGGTGAAGCTCAGTCAAACATAGAAGAGAAACTGAGGCATTCTGGAAGACAGAGCAAACATAGACGCTTTAAGGAACAAGTGAAAATGCAAAGCTGCATAACATTTATTTTAATGCAAGAATTCTGACTAATCAGGCAGATGAATTGAGGGCATTGATTAGCACATGGGATTATGATATCATTGCTATCACAGAGACATGACAGAGGAAGGGGCAGGACTGGCAACTCAGTCTTGCAGGATATGAAATCTTCAGGCGCAAGAGGGGAGGGGATAAAAGAGGAGGTGGCATTGCACTGTTGATCAAGGAGTCAATTACTGCGGGAAGGATGACATCTTAGAAGGTTCTCACATGAGGCCATTTGGGGAGAACGTAAAAACAAAAAGGGGGAAATCACTTGGCTGGGCGTGTACTACAGGCCTCCAAAGTGTCAGGAAGAGATAGAGGAACAGGTATGTCGGCAAATCTCTGAAAGGTGTAAAAATATTCTTCTTTGGCCTCCTTGTCTCGAGAGACAATGGGTAAGCGCCTGGAGGTGGTCAGTGGTTTGTGGAGCAGCGCCTGGAGTGGCTATAAAGGCCAATTCTAGAGTGACAGACTCTTCCACAGGTGCTGCAGAAAAATGTATATGTCGGGGCTGTTACACAGTTGGCTCTCCCCTTGCACTTCTGTCTTTTTTCCTGCCAACTGCTAAGTCTCTTCGACTCGCCACACTTTAGCCCCGCCTTTATGGCTGCCTGCCAGCTCTGGCGATCGCTGGCAACTGACTCCCACGACTTGTGATCAATGTCACAGGACGTCATGTCGCGTTTGCAGACGTCGTTAAAGCGGAGACATGGACGGCCGGTGCGGCTGATACCAGTGGCGAGCTCGCTGTACAATGTGTCTTTGGGGATCCGGACATCTTCCATGCGGCTCACATGGCCAAGCCATCTCAAGCGCCGCTGACTCAGTAGTGTGTGTAAGCTGGGGATGTTGGCCGCCTCGAGGACTTCTGTGTTGGAGATACGGTCCTGCCACCTGATGCCAAGTATTCTCCGGAGGCAGCGAAGATGGAATGAATTGAGACGTCGCTCTTGGCTGACATACGTTGTCCAGGCCTCGCTGCCATAGAGCAAGGTACTGAGGACACAGGCTTGATGCACTCGGACCTTTGTGTTCTGTGTCACTGCGCCATTTTCCCACACTCTCTTGGCCAGTCTGGACATAGCATTGGAAGACTTTCCCATGCGTGTGTTGCTTTCTGCATCTAGAGACAGGTTACTGGTGATAGTTGAACATAGGTAGGTGAACTCTTGAACCACTTCCAGAGCGTGGTCGCCGATATTGATGGATGGAGCATTTCTGACGTCCTGTCCCATGATGTTCGCTTTCTTGAGGCTGATGGTTAGGCCAAACCTGTCGATGAGACTCTGCAGACACTCTTCAGTGTGAGATGTTAAAGCAGCATCGTCAGCAAAGAAGAGTTCCCTGATGAGGACTTTCCATACTTTGGTCTTCACTGTTAGATGGGCAAGGTTGAACAACCTGCCCCCTGATCTTGTGTGAAGGAAACTTCCTTCTTCTGAATACTTGAACGCATGTGAGAGCAGCAGGGAGAAGAAAATCCCCAAAAGTGTGGGTGCGAGAACACAGCCCTGTTTCACGCAACTCAGGATAGGAAAGGGGTCTGATGAGGTGCCGCTATGCTGAATTGTGCCTTTCATATTGTCATGGAATGAGGTGATGATACTTAGCAGCTTTGTGGACATCCAATCTTTTCTAGGAATCTGAAGAGACCACGTCTGCTGACGAGGTCAAAGGCTTTGGTGAGATCAATGAAAGCAATGTAGAGGGGCATTTGTTGTTTGCGGCACTTCTCTTGTATCTGACGAAGGGAGAACAGCATGTCAATGGTCGATCTCTCTGCACGAAAGCCACACTGTGCCTCAGGGTAGACGCGCTCGGCCAGCATCTGGAGCCTGTTTAAAACGACTCGAGCAAAGGCTTTCCCCACTATGATGAGCAGGGAGATTGCACGGTAGTTGTTGTAGTCGCCGCGGTCAACTTTGTTTTTATAGAGCATTGCGCATGTCCTGAGGTACTGCTCCCTCGTCCCAGCACAGGCAAAGCAGTTCATGTAGTGCTGAGAGTACAGCAGGTTTGGCACTCTTGATTATTTCAGGGGTAATTCCGTCCTTCACAGGGGCTTTTCCGCTGGCTAGAGAATCAATGGCATCACTGAGTTCCGATTTTGTCGGCTGTACGTCCAGCTCATCCATGACTGGTAGAGGCTTGGCTGCATTGAGGGCAGTCTCAGTGACAACATTCTCCCTGGAGTACAGTTCTAGGGAGTGCTCAACCCAGCGGTCCATTTGCTTGCATTGGTCAGTGATTGTGCCCACTGATTTAGATTTGAGGGGGGCAATCTTCTTGATGGTTGGCCCAAAAGCTCTCTTAATGCCATCATACATTCCTCTGATGTTTCCACAGTCTGAGGCCTGCTGAATATGACTGCATAGGTGTTGCCAGTAGTCATTTGCGCAGCTCCTGGCTGTTCTTTGTGCAGTGCTTCTGGCTGCTTTAAGTACTACGGATGTTAACTCGCTGGGAGCTTTCTTGTATTTCAACAGTGCAATACGCTTAGCGGCTATGACAGGTTCCAGCACTTCAAAATGAGATTGAAACCAGTCTGCATTCCTCTTCACACGTTTGCCATAGGTGGTCAAAGTTTACTCATAGATGGCGTCTCTGATGTGGGCCCACTTGGTCTCAGCATCCCCTGTGGGAGTGTATTGAAGGGCTTTTTCAAGTGAATTTAGACATTTTTGTAACAGCTGTGGATGAGAAATTCTGCTCGTGTTGATGCGTGGGTGGCCCTTCTGCTTGGAGTGATGCAGCTTCTTTGGTTTGAGTCTAACGTTGCTGCACACCAGGGAGTGGTCGGTGTCGCAGTCTGCACTATGGAAGCAGCGTATGATTTGAACACTGCTTCAGGAGGCTCGCCTTGTGACGATGAGGTCCAGCTGGTGCCAACGACCCGATCCTGGGTGCCTCCATGAAACCTGATGACAGGGTTTAGTGTGACGGAACGAGTTGGTAATGCAGAGGTTTTGATAGGTACACAACTCAAGCAGTCTCTGTCCATTCTCATTCATCCTTCCAACGCCATAGCGCCCAAGGCAGGAGGGCCATGAGTCATGGTCAGCCCCAACCCTGGCATTAAAGTCCCCCAGCAGGAATAGGTGTTCGGTGTTGGGGATGCTACTAATGATGTCATGCAGTTCTTCGTAGAACTGGTCTTTAGCTTCAGGTGAGGAGCAGAGTGTTGGAGCATAGATGCTGAGTAGGTGTACTGGACCAGAGGTGGTGAGCAGTCGGATGGACAGTATGCGTTCTGAGCCATTTGAGGGCGGCTCTATCATGCTGAGCAATGAGTTTCTGATTGCGAAGCCCACTCCATGCTGTCTTGGTTCTTCAGGATCCCTACGCTGCCAGAAGAATGTGTAGTCTTGCTCTGTTAGAGATCCACTCGCAGGGAGGCGTGTCTCCTGAAGTGCTGCAATGTCTACATTGAGTCTGCTGAGCTCGTTGTTAATGATGGCGGTCTTCCGAGAATCGTTGATTTGTGTAAGGTCTTCCGACAGGCCAGGACACATAGTTCTGTTGTTCCAGCTTGCAAAGCGAAGGGCTGGTACCTTCTTTCCTTTTTTCGTGCTGTTTGGTGCGGTGTTGCAGTCCACTTTTTGGGCAATGACCCTGAGCTCCAAGCACCCATTGAAGCAGGTGGACTGTGGCGGGACAGAACATTATTGACCGTGGGCAGCCCGGTTTGAAGCGGGCGGTAGCTGTCCAGTGAGAATGCGATGACCTCTCACACCGACAAAGGCAACCCATGGCGTCCAATCTCTACGCCAATTGAGCTGGACTTATAACCCGTAACTGCTGCCTTCAGTGTTGCTTCGGTCGCTGTGAGGCGACTGTGCAGTGACCTCTCCATGGCGCATGCCTGGGCGAATGTATGGAGGTTGAGAGTTGCCCAAGCGTAAAAAAACCCCTCTCAGCCTTTCTGGTGGGGTCCAAAGGAGTGCAGAGCACGACGTTTGGCACCGGTATGGATGCAGGAACTGCCGAAAACATGCCAAAGGTGACACATGACCGCCTACGGGATTCCGCTCCGGATTTTCTGTTAGGGTTTACTCCTTTAGCCTTGGTCTTTCCTGAGACCCCCACAAGGCAGTGGGGTTGTTAGGGCACCTACACAGGGGTAGGAGGATGCCAGTGGGAAGAGGGGGTGCGAGGGGAGGGGTGGAGGGAAGGGGGTGCGAGCGGGAGCTGGGAAGGGGGCTGTAAGCGGGTAGGGGGGTGCAGGGGAAGGGGGTGCAGGGGGAAGATGGTGCAAGGGGGAGCTGGGAAGGGGTTGCGAGGCGGGAGGGGGTTGGGGAGTGGGGTGCGGGGCGGTGAGCTGGGAGAGTGGAGCTGGGAAGGGGAAGCAGAAGATGGGGAGAGGGGGAAGGTGGGGAAGGGGAAGGGGGGGAAAGGGGGATCAAGTATCCAAGATGGCTCCTGGCCATCTGCTCCCATTCTTAGTACGTTCTCCCCCAATCTACCCTCTTAAACTGTTTCAGTTCCCCTTGCTCTTTAATCAGTTCATTTTAGCCCTAACTACAAGCTAACAGCTAGGTTATGTTACCTGGGCCCACTGCCCTCCCCCAGCCATAACTGCTTTTTGTTTTCCTCATTGAGCACTAAATGGAATTGAACGTAATCCGGACGAAATTGCAAAGTACAGCTGGTGATACTTTGATCTTCGATCCTGCTGCCTACACTGTCCAGAGTGTCCGTGGCCACAGCGTGCGGTAAGTCCGTTGTAGAGAAGAAGGAGCAGCGGGACCCTAGGGCAATAAGACTATCACAGAGGGGAAGTCTTGTTAAAAAGGTGCCCCGAACACGCAAAAAGCCACGAACGGCTCCTCGGCCACAGCTTCAAAGCGCCCACGGGAGATGGCTTGGAGTGCGCCTGCAGCGCACTGCTGGTACCGGCGCCCGAGGCTGTTGCTCACCTCCCAGAGGACGCAGATGAGCTCTCCCGGCGTTGATGGTGGGAACTGATGAAGTGGTGTAAAAATAATAGGGTAATAATGCAGAGGATTTCAACTTCCCCAATATTAACTGGGATAGTCTTAGTGCAAAAGGCCTAAAAGGGGCGAAATTCTTAAAATGCATACAGGAGAGCTTTTTGAGCCAGAAGGTAGAAAGTCTTTCAACACAAAGGGCAGTGCTGGACCTAATCCTAGAGAATGAAGCTGGTCAACGGGTAGACGTGTCAGTGGGGGAGCCTTTTGCGGATAGTGACCATAACTCTGTAAGATTTAAGGTAGTTACGGAAACGCACAATGATAGGCCAGAAATAAAGGTACAAAATTGGGGGAAGGCCGATTGTAATATTATAAATCTGAATCTGGCCAAAGTGGACTGGGAACAGCTGCCTGTAGCACATCACTGGGAGTCATTCAAAGAGGAAATTGTGAGAGTTCAGAGCCAACATGTACCCATTAAGGTAAAGGGTAGGACCAACAAGTCCAGGGAACCCAGATTGTCAAGGGATATAGAAAATTGGATCAGGTAAAAAAGGAGGCTTACGGTAGATCCCAAGTGCTGAAAACAGCGGAGGTACTAGAGGAGTATAGAAAGTGCAGGGTGGCACTTAAAAAAGGAATTAGGAGAGCGAAGAGGGGACATGAAAAAACACTGGTGGGCAAGATGAAGGAAAATTCCAAGGCGTTTTATAAGCATATTAAGGGTAAGAGGGAACCAGTAGGGCCTATTAGGGACCAAAGTGGAAATCTGTGTGTGGAGCCAGAGGACACAGGTGAGGTTTTAAATGATTAATTTTCATCTGTTTTCACTGTGGAGAAGGGCAATGTAGGTGTAGAGATCACGGAGGGGGATTGTGAACATATTAGCATTGAAAGGGGGGAAATATTAGCTGTTTTCGCGGGCTTAAATGTGGATAAATCCTCAGACCCAGATGAGATGTATCCCAGGTTGTTATGTGAGGCAAGGGAGGAGATAGTAGGAGCTTTGACACAAATTTTCAATTCTTCTCTGGCCACAGGAGAGGTACCAGAGGAATGGAATACAGCGAATGTGGTACCATCATTTAATAAGGGTAATGGGAATAACCAGGTAATTACAGGCCGGTGGGTCTAACATCACGTTTGTGAAAATATTGGGGGGAAAAATTCTGAGGGACAGAATTAATCTCAACTTGGAGAGGCAGTAATTAATCAGGGATAGTCAGCATGGCTTTGTCAAGGAGAGATCGGGTCTAACTGATGTGGTTGAATTTTTCGAGGAGGTGACTAGATGTGTCGATGAGGGTAAAGCAGAAGATGTAGTATACATGGATTTCAGTCAGGCATTTGTTAAGGTCCCGTATAGGAGATTGGTTAAGATGGTAAGAGCCCATGGGATCCACGGCAATTTGGCAAATTGGATCCAAAATTGGCTTAGTGGCATGAGGCAGAGGGTAATGGTTGAGAAGCTGTTTTTGAGATTGGAAGCCTGTGACCAGTGTGTCCCACAGGGATCGGTGCTGGGACACTTGGTGCTTGTAGTGTAAATTAAAGATTTAGACGTGAATATAAGAGGTATGATCAGTAAGTGCGCAGATGACACGAAAATTGGTGGTGTTTTAAATAGTGAGGAGGAAATGCTTCGATTGCAGGGAGATATAGATCGGCTGGTAAGATGGGCGGTGTTAAGCGGGAATGAATCTAGAAGAATCACTCGACACTCAGGTCTGCTCCAATGTCAAACAGCTTATTTAAGTTACGCCGGCGGGGAGCAGGTCACTGGGCTGTCCAGATGCCTCTCCACCAAATAAAAATCATCAATACTTATATAGCTCCAAACAGTTACTCAGCCCATCCCGGCTGGACATGGTCCAATCATAATGATTACAGATTATATACATTGATTATTAAAGACCAATGGAAGCTGTTACGAGGTGTGGAAGGGGCTGCATGACGAGCCCACGGACAGATAGGGGATTACTCATGATGTTTTCCATTCCTTTCTAATCCCCACCCTTGGTTCTCATGTACGCAAAGCACCTTATCTTAACCTTGTTGCAGGCTGGTATCTTTGTCAGCATTCCCCAAGGACATCTGCTTTCCATTGAATAAGTCTTTGTTTGAATTGATGTTACTCAGCTCCTGTGTGGAATGTGGTCCAGTTGGCTAAGCCCCATGATGCCTTGCAATCGCTTCATTGTTTATTAAGATTATATGTTACTAGTTACTCAAATAATATTTAAACAGTGAGTTATTTACTGCAGGCGCCTCTGCCCTTGGGAATACCCTTCAACAGGCGGAGTAGTGGCAAATGGAATTTAATCCTGAGAAGTGTGAGGTAATACGTTTTTGGAGGACTAAGAAGGCAAGGGAATATACAATGGATGGTAGGACCCTAGGAAATACAGAAGGTCAGAGGCGCTTTTGTTTACTTGTCCATAGATCACAGAAGACAGCAGCACAGGTAGATAAGGTGGTTAGGGAGGTATATGGGATACGTGCCTTTATTAGCCGAGGCATGGAATATAAGAGCAGGGAGGTTATGATGGAGCTGTATAAAACGCTAGTCAGGCCACGGCTGGAGTACTGCGTACAGTTTGGGGCATCACACTATAGGAAGGATGTGATTACAATGGAGAGGGTGGAGTGGAGATTCCCCAGGATGTTGCATGGGCTGGAGGATTTCAGTTACGTAGAGAGACTGAAAGGTAAGGGGAAGGAGGTTTAGAGGGAATTTGAGGGGAAGAAAATCACCCAGAGTCTTGAACGCACTGCCTGAAGGCATGGTAGCGGTAGGAACCCTCACAACATTTATGAAATATTTAGATGAGCACTTGAAATGTCATCGCGTACAAGGTTACGGGCCATGTGCTGGAAAATGGGATTAGAATGCTTAGGTGCTAAATGGTCGGCCCAGATACAATGGGCCGAAGGGCCTGTTGTTGAGCTGTATAACTCTACGACCATAACTCTCGTACTATATTTTCCCCTTCTTAATCAATTCCTTGGTCCTCCTGAATTCGAAACTGCTCCTAATGCTCAGGTCTGTGGTTGTTCTTTTTTTTTCTGGCGAATTTGTATGTCTCTTCCTTGGATCTAATGCTATCTCGAATTTCCCTTGTAAGCCATGATTTGGCTACATTTCCCGTTTTACTTTTGCGCCAGACAGGAATACACAATTGTTTCAGTTCATCCATGCGCTTTTTGAATGTTTGCCATTGCATATCGAACGTCATGCCTTTAAGTAACTTTTCCCAATCAATCAAAGCCAACTCGCGCCTTACACTTTCATAGTTTACTTTATTAAGAATCAGGATCCGAGTCTCAGAATCAACTACGTCACTCTCCATTTTAATGAAGAATTCTATCATATTGTGGTCGCTCATCCCCAAGGGGTCCCGCACAACTAGATTGCCAATTATTCCTCTCTCATTACACAATACCCAGTCTCGGATGACCTATTCTCTACTTAGTTCCTCAAAGTATTGGTCCAGAAAACTATCCCGTATAAACTCCATGAATTTCTCCTCTGTGGTATTGTGACTAATTTGATTTGCACAATCTATGTGCAGATTAATGTAACCCATAATTACAGGTGTTCCTGTATCTCATGCGTCTTTAATTTCGTGTTTTACACCGTTCCCAACATCACCACTCCTGTTTGGGGTTCTATATACAAATACCACTAACTTATTTTGCCCCTTAGTGTTTCTCAGCTCTATCCCGACAGATTCCACATCGTCAGAGATAATATCCTTCCTCACTATTGCGTTAATTTCCTCTTTAACCAAGACAATGCCTTTTACTTTTTGTCTGTCCTTTCTTACTACTAAACACCCCTGCATGTTAATTTCCTATCCTTGATAACCTGCAGCCATGTCTCTGTAATCCCGACTATATCATACCTCTATAGATCTATTTGCGTGATTAATTCATCCACTTTATGACAAATGCTCCATGCGTTAAGGCACAAAGCCTTAAGGCTTGTCTTTTTAAATTACTTGTCCCCTTCCCACTATTTTTCAGTGTGGTCCTGCTTGATTCTGGCCCTTGATTTCTCTGCTTATCAATTTTCTTACTCCCCTTACTGTCTTTTGTTCTTTTCTTTCATCACCCCTCCTGTGATCTCGTGCAAAGGTTACCATACACCTGCCATTTTAGTTTAAACCCTCAAAAACCACTCTAACAAATGCACCCCCTAGGAAATCAGTCCTGGATGTAACCCACCTGTTGGTACTTGTCCCACCTCCCCAAAATCGGTCCCAATGTCCCAGGAAGGTAAAGCCCCCCTCCTCACACCATCTCTTCATCCACGTATTCATCCGATATATCCTGCTACTTCTACTCTGACCAGCACGTGGCACTTTGAAGTCCTACTTTTCAGCTTCCTTCCTAACTCCCTATATTCTGCTTTTAGGACCTCATCCATTTTTTGAAACCTACGTCGTCTGTACCAATGTGTACCACGAACACTGGCTGTTCACCCTCTCCCTGCAGAATGTCCTGTAACCACTCTACGACATCCTTAACCCGAGTACAAGGGAGGCAACATATCATCCTGGAGTAAATTAAAACAAGAAATGCTGGAAATACTCAGCAGGTATGGCAGCATCTGTGGAGAGAGGGAGGGAGAGAGAGTCAGAGAGGGAGAGAAGAGGGAGAGTGAGAGAGCGCAAGGTAGATAAATAGAATCAGAGTGGGAGCTAGAGAGAGGCATGGAGCACGAGAGTCACAGAACCAGAGAGAGAGGGAAAGAAAGATAGATGAAAGAGGGAGGGAGAGAGATAGATACAGAGAGGGGGTGGGAGAGACAGAGTCAGAGACGGAGCATGGGAGACAGAGAGAGTAAGAGTGGGAGAGAGAGGGGAAGGTATGGAGTGAGTGAGTGAGTGAATGAGTGACAAAAGTAGAGAGAGGGAGGGAGAGGGAGACGAACTGAGCGAGGCATTGAGAGAGGGAGGGATAGAGAGACAGAGAGAGCGATCGAGGGAGAGGGGAAGGCATAGAGAGACAGAGAGATGGATGGAAGGAGAGAGAGAGAGAAGGAGAGAGAAGGCGAGGAAGTGAGGGAGGCAGAGAGAGACAGAGATAGGGAAGGAGAGAGAGAGGAGAGAGAGAGGCACGGAGAAAGGGACAGAAGGTGGGAGAGACAGTCAGAGAGAGAGGAGAGGAAGAGGGTAAGGGATGTAGAGAGAGTAAGAGAGGGAGATAGAGAGAGACATGGAGAGAGTGAGTGACAGAACCAGAGAGAGGGAGCGGGAGATATACGAAAGAGGGTTGGACAGAGAGCGCCAGAGAGGGAATGAGAGGGAGACGAAGTGAGGGAGGCATAGAGAGGGACAGAGAGAGGGTGCGAGAGAGAAAGAGGGGGAGAGAGACAGAGACAGGGTGGGAGTGAGAGAGAGAGACAGAGAGGGAGACAGAGAGATTAAAAGAGGGAGTTAGAGAGAGGCATGGAGACAGCGAGTGACAGAACCAGAAGGAGGGAGAGGGAGATATAAGAAAGCGGGTGGGAGAGAGAGAGAGAGACAGAGAGGGAAGGAGAGGGACATGAAGTGAGGGAGAGAGAGGAGGGAGAGACAGAGACAGAGAGAGGGAGGGAGAGAAAGTGAGATAGAGAGAACGACAGTGAGAGGGAGGCATAGAGATACAGAGAGAGGGTGAGAGAGAGAGAGACAGGGACAGAGAAGGAGACAGAGACAGCGAAAGTGAGACAGAGAGATTAAGAGAGGTAGAGAGGGTGGGGCATAGAGTGCGAGAGATACAGAAACAGAGAGAGGAACGGTGAGAGAGAGAGACCAAAACAGAGAGATGGAGGGAGAGAGAGAGATACTGTGAGATTGAGGGAGAGGCAGAGAGGGGAATGGGAGAGAGGGAGAGGTCAGAGAGGGAGAAGAGAGGTTGATAGTTAGAGAGGCAGACAGTAAGAGTGCGAGGTCGAGAGAGGCATGGAGTGACAGAATGAAAGAAACATTGAGTGGAGAGAGATCGCGAAAGAGATGGAGGGAGAGGGAAGCAAAGTGAGGGAGGCATAGATGACAGAGAGAGGGATGGAGAGAACGAGAGACAGAAAGAGCGAGAGAGAGAGGGAAGCATAGAGAGACAGAGAGAGGCTGGGAATGAGAGAGAAAGAGAGAGAAAGTCAGAGTGCGGGTGGATGAGCGAGAGAGTGACAGAGAGACAGAGCAAGGGCAGTGGAGACAGAGAGTAAGTGAGGTCGATGGAATGAGAGAGTGAGGAGGGGGAGAGAGGGGCAGAGAGGGAGGGAGAGGGAGTTGATGTGTGGGAGGCATAGAGACAGAGAGGAGGACGGATAGAGACTGAAAGAGGGAGGGAGAGAGAAAGAGATACAGAGACAGGGTGGGGGAGAGCGGTCGAAGATGGAGAAGAGATGGAGACAGAGAGAAAGAGAGGGAGGGAGAGAGAGATAGACTGAGAGCGAGAGAGAGGGAGGTATCGAGAGACAGAAAGAGGGTGGAGCAGAGAGAGGAAAGGAATGAAAGAGTGACAGACGCAGAGAGAGGGAGCGAAAGAGAGAGATAGGAAGGAAGGCATAGATATATAGAATGGTAGGGGGAGAAAGAAAGAGATAGGGAGGGAGAGGGCGTAGAAGTGAGAGATGCATAGAGAGACAGAGAGAAGGAGGGAACTAGAGAGAGAGATCGGGGTTGGGAGAGAGAGACTGAGAGTGGATGGGGAGAGAGGGAAGTCAGAGAGAGAGAAGAGATGGAGACAGACAGAGAGAGAGAGAAACAGAGGCAGAGCAAGGGAGACAGAGAGAGTAAGAGTGGGAGGGAGAGAGAGGTATGGAGTGAGAGAGTGACTGAAGTAGAGAGAAGGAGGGAGAGAGAGAGAGAAAGATAGAGCGAGAGAGCCAGAGAGGGAAGAAAAGTGTGACAAACTGAAGGAAGCATAGAGAGAGAGAGGGAGAGAAAGAGAATCAGAGAGAGGAATATGAAGAGACGGAGGCAGAGAGAGTCAGAACAAGGGAGGGAGGGAGAGAGAGAGAGACATAGGAAGGGAGGGAGAGAGAGGGCAGAGGGGGGCATAGAGAAACAGACAGAGGGTGGGAGAGAGAGAGTCAGAGAGTCAGGAAAGAGAGAGAGAGAGGGAGATGGAAAGAGAGAGAGAGAGAGAGAGAGAGAGAGAGAGAGAGAGAGAGAGATGAAGCCAGATCCAGAGGCCAGATATCCCAGGCCCAACCATATTCAGCTGCTTCATCAATGACCTGCCCTCCATCGTAAGGTCAGAAGTGGGGATGTTCACTGATGATTGCACAGAGTTTAGTTCAATTCACACCTCGACAGATAGTGAGATCCCAGCAGAAAATGAGAGAAATACTGAACAGGTCAGGTAGCCTCTGTGGAGAGAGAAACAGCGTTAGTGAATCAGTTCGAAGGTTTCCAGATTTCGAGCATCCACAGTATTTTGCCTCAGCTAATGAAGCAATCCAAAGCCGCATGCAGCAAGATGCGGACAACATTCAGGCTTGGGCCGGATGGCAATTAAAATTTTCAAAGCATTATCCCATCGCTGAATCCGACAGCATCAACATGCTGGGGACTCATTGACATCAAACTGAACTGAATGAATCTCAAGTTTTTTTTTCATCCAGCGGCTGGTGGGGGTCTGGAACTCACTGCCTGAAAGGATGGTAAAGGCAGAAACACTCATCATATTTTTAAAAATCTCTTGGATAAGCACTTGAAGAAATAACTTCTCATTGTTTAAAATGGGTGAGGAATGCCTATCCCACACTATCAGAGAATGTACAGCACAGGTTAGATACAAACAGAAGACAGTTCTGGCAACAGCACCACCTGTAAGTTTCCCTTCAAGTCACACATCATCCTGACTTGATATGAGATCACTGCTCCTTCACTGTCACTGTGTCAGAATCCTGGAACTCCCTTCCTAACAGAACTCTGGGTGTACCTACCACACATGAACTGCAGTGGATGGGATAAACATCTTGAGAGGAAATATTAAGGGGTCAGAGAGGAAGACGAGAGGGAGACAGAGACAGAATGATAGACAGATCGAGCAAGGGAGACAGAGAGAGTAAGAGAGGGAGAGGCATGGTGTAAGAGTGTGACAGAAGCAAGAAAGGGAGAGAGAGAGAGAGATAGTGAGGGAGGGAGAGGGAAACGAATTGAGGGAGGCGTAGAGAGACAGACTGAGGGAGGGAGGGAGGGTGATGGAGATGAAGTGAGGGAGGCACAGAGAGACAGAGAGAGGGAGGGAGAGCGAAGACAGCGAGGGAGGGTGAGAGAGGGGTGGAAGAGGGCGATGAAGTGAGGGAGGCATGGAGAGACAGATCGAGGGAGGCAGAGACAGAGACAGGGAGGGAGAAAGAGAGAGATGGAGAGAGTGGGGGAAAGAGAGGTCAGAGATGGAGGGAGAGAAAGATGAAGAGAGGAAGGGATAGAGAGAGAGACAGACGGAGAGACCAGGGAGAATTATAAAACAAGAAACTTGTGTTGAATTTGTTAGCCTTGCATTGTGGAATGCTTCAGTATTTGATGAGAATGGTGAAATTGTGCCCCAGTGGGATGAATAGAATCTATATTAGCTTAATGCAACATTGCAATACCGTATGTAGTGAATGTAATGTTTACAGTTTCCACCCATAATATACTTTGCTGTCTATATCTCTGTATCCCTATTTCCAGAGGGAGAAATAGAGATGGAGAGAGTTCACTCTGAGACTCTCTCTCACACACAGCCACCAATACACAAATACACAGATGCACGCACTGACACAGACACACAGATACACGTACATAGATACACACGCACCCACACACTCACAGACAGACACACTCACACACACAGAGATACACGCACATAGGTAAACACACACAGAAACACACACACAGACATGCAGATGCACACACAGACTTTAAAATCTACACTGATGTCAATAAATATCACAAACAGAACCTCAGTAGCACTCTTCAGTGTCTGTCCAGTCCTGAGTGAGACAGAGGCAGAGATAAGGAGTGACAGAGAGAGACAGTGGAAGAGGGACTACGAAACAGGTTGTAGAAGAATCTTAAAATATAATTGTGTTCCAAAGATATTATTAAACGTGTAACGGACTAGACACTGAAAAAACTGACAGCACAGCAACCATGAGCCACATTACAAGCGAGGGAAGGGGAGACACTTTACAATCCACAATGATGTCAGCAAAAATCTCCCAAGACAATCTCAGTAACAACCCCCATCATCTGCCCAGTCCTGGGTTGGGAGTTTAGTGTGAGGAGTTTAGGGGTGAGTGTTGGATCAATGTTTGATATTTCCAGAATGAATGGAATGAATTAAAGCTTGAACAATAACCAAGAAATGGCTGAAAGCATTGCTCCGAGGATTAACATGCCAATGGACAGAAAGAATCAGAAAGGTGTCCTGTCCTGGGATGAACATATCAAAGGAAAGGCCCCCTAGGGAACAGATTGAGAGACAGCCCAACATGTCAGAGGCTCAAGGGGTGGAGTTTGCAAATAGATCACTCAGAATATAACTGAGTAGGAAGATCCCGGTACCAATCTCAAAACCCACCTTTCACTTTCTTTCTAGAGAGAGTAGACACATTCCCCACTTTGGTTCAATGTGTGTGTGCGTGACCTCTCTGTCTAAATCTGTTTTATAACTGTGATGTGATTGTATTTGAATATGCTGATTGTCTGTATAACGGAGGGAGGAAACACTGGGCTCATACCTGCTTCCACCACCTCCCCCAGCAGTAATGTTCCAGGCACTCACCTGGATGGGCTGTGATCTTTCCTGGGTTTGGTGGGATATTGCAGGGACCACATTGATGGATTCGCTGCAAAAGCGGCCCCATTAATGGAGCTATTGAAGAAGAATGTGGCGTGGTAATGGAAAACTGAACACACACAGGCCATTTCAGACTTAAAGCAGGCACTAGCTGCTGCGCCTGCTCTGAAAACCCCAAATCCAACTGAGCCATTTTCATTGTAGGTAGCTACCACAGACACCACCCTCTCAGCAGTTCTGTTACAGGAGACACATGTGCCAGGCAATGACCATCTGCAACAAGAGAGAATCCACCCACCTCCCCTTGGCAATCAAAGCATTATACCATCGCTGAATCCCCCAGCATCAACATCCTGAGGAAACATTGACATCCAACTTAACTGATCGAAACAGATCAATAGTTTCTGCACCTAGTGACTGGTGGATGTCTGGAACTCACTGACTGAAAGGATTAGTATAAAATAGGTGGTTGAAGGCCGGCACAGACTGGGTGGGCCGAAGGGCCTGTTACAGTGCTGTATCTCTGTTACTCTGTGACTCTAAAGGATGGTAGAGGCAGAAACTCTCATCACATTTAAAACAATCTCTTGGATATGTACTTGAAGGAATAACTTCTCCATATTTAAAGTGGGTAAGGAATAACTCTCCTCGTCTGCACTGCCCCATCGAACAATCTCAGAGAAGATACAGCACGGGTTAGATGCAGAGTACAGCTCCGTTTAAATATTCCCTGGGGTGTCGGATTAACCCGGGTCACTCACTGTGCCTGGCTCAGCCGCAAGACCCATCTGCCTCAGTCACTGAGATGCACCTGCATCACTTGCCTTAATATAAGCGGATGCCGGGTTTGGGAGCAGGACAGGCGCACGGGATTAGGACGTTTGCTCATGTGGAGGACAAGCATCAGTAATCCTTCAGAGAATTAGAACAGACCAACGAGACTCAGAAAAGTAAACTTGTGTTGAATTTGAGAGTCTTGCATTGTGGAATGTTTTAGTACTTGGTGAGAATGTTGAACCAGTGAAATTTTGCCCCAGTGGGATGAATAGATACTATATGACTTTATTACAACAGTAAGGTACCGTGTGTACTGTAAATATGGAGTGAAATAGCAATGTAACTGATCAATTTTCAGCTGAATACTATGACTACAGTTATACCTGCTATTCTGTGATAATGTACATAAGACACGATGGGATGAAGTCAAAGTGGCCACTGTAGAATTTTCTCGATTGATCTTTGTGGGAACACAAGGGTTAAGTAAGTTAAAATATTACATGGTCAATTCACTTGTTCAAGTAAACACTCAACAGAAATGGTTCTGGAATGTCCTATGTGCTGCATTCCTACTCCTACATCCGTTCTGTCCGGATCCCTGATGATTTTGAACACCTCTATCAAATCTAATCTCAAGTTTCTCTTCTCTATGGAGAAGAACCCCAGCTTTTCCAATCTAAATACGTAACTGAAGTCCCTCATCCCTGAAACCTTACTCGTGAATCTTTTCTGCACCCTCTCTAATGCCCCCACATCCTTCCTAAAGTACGGTGTCCAGAATTGGACACAATGCTGGATGAGGATGAAGCAGTCTTTTAGAAAGCTTCATCATAACCTCCTTGATTTTATACTCTAAGCTTCGATTTACAAAGCCTGGGATCCCATATGCCTTTTAACCACTTTCTCAACTAGCCCTGCCATCTTCAATTTGTGCACTGATATCCCCAGGTCTCTCTGTTCCTGCACCCTCTTTCTTCTGATCTTAGCTTCTCATGACAGAGAGGGACAGGAGGACAGAGAGGTCTAGAAAGGAGGGGGAGAGACAGCAAACAAACAGGAAGAACGTATGGGAACACCACCACCTGCAATTTTCCCTTCAATTCGCACACCATCCTGACTTGGAACTATATTGCCGTTCCTTCACTGTCACTGGGTCAAAATCCTGGAACTCGCTTCCTAACAGCGCTGTGGGTGTACCTACACAACATGGCCTGCAGCGGTTCAAGAAGGAGGCTCAACTCCACCTTCTCAAGGGCAATTAGGAATTGGTAATAAATGCTGGCCTGGCCAGTAACGCACACATCCAACAAATGAATAAAGAAAATAACAATTTGACACCGAGTCACTTCAGGAGATATTAGACTAGACGCCCAAAAACTTGGTCAGAGGTTGGCTTTAATGAGTGTCTTCAAAGAGGAAAGAGAGTTAGTGAGACGGAGAGGTTTTGGAAAGGAATTCCAGAGTTAGGGCCTTGGCAGCTTGAAGGCACGGCTACCAATGTTCTAACAATTCAAATTGGGGATGCTCAAGAGTCCAGAATTAGAGGATCGCAGATATTGGTGGATTGTGGAGCTGGAGGAGATTGCAGAGATAGGGAGGGGTTATTTGTGGAAGACAATTCCAAAATTCCACCATCCTTTGTGTGTAGAAGTGTTAATAAATTTCGCCTTGAAAGGTTTTTAGACTAATTTTTAATTTTTCGACTGTCTCCTTCAGCCGAGTCTCCTCCAACCAGCGAGAAGAGTTTCTCTCTATCTACCCCATCAGTTTCCAGTATTGTCTTGCAAACTTTGATCAATTCACCCCTTACCCTTCGAAATTCCAGGGACACAGAGTAAAGCTCCATCGAAACTGTCCCATCAAATGCTGTCAAGCCAATTACAGCCGAAGGCAAGAGGGAGAGAGAGAAAATTGATTAAAAGGCATTGTCAAACAAAATAGCGCAGCAAAATCCCAGGAATTCCCGTCAGTGACACAGACAATCTCTCAGCAACACCCACATGCAAACAAGTCACAGTTACTAAACCAGTGGCTAAAAGGGCTCGGACTGTTACTGCAAGCAGTGTGTGTCTGTGTGTCTGTCTATTTATCTCTCTCCGTGTCTCTGTATCTCTCTCTCTATTTTCCTATCTCAGTCGCCCCTGTGTTCCTCTCTCTTGCTCTCCCTCATCCATATCGTTTTCCCACCCCCTCCGTTTCCTATATAATCGTTATTGAAACAAGCTATGAAATATTTATGTATCGCCATTTAAAACAACAACAAATCACATTGCAGTGTGCGTTTTTAACTATTATTGGTTTAAATAGACAGGCAGAGGGGAAAATAGCTGGAGAGAGATAGAGAGAGAAATCTAGACTCAGAAATTCAGTAAAATTATTTGAAATTAATGAGAAGCATCTGGAAATCAATGAATTAATTTTTAAAGTGGTCGTTACTGCTGGGAACAATAGTTTCAAATAAAAAAAATCCTCATGGAAAAGAAAGAGAAAAATGCATTAAAATACAAAGCAAGGACATTTTAAAACTAAACTACGTTTAAGAGGCATCTTGACAAATACATGAATAGGATGGGAATAGAGGGATACGGTCCCCGGAAGTGCTGAAGGTTTTAGTTTAGGCAGTCGTCAAGATCGGCGCAGGCTTGGAGGGCCGAATGGCCTATTCCTGTGCTGTACTGTTCTTTGTTGTTTGTTTTTTGTTCTTCTACATCCCTCGGGACAGGGAGTCTGCCAATCGCTACCACACTATCTTGGTCTATTTCTCTCTTTCCCGGTGTCAAATTCATTCCCAAGTAAGTAACCTTCTGTTTCATAACTTGCGCTGTTTTAGGGTTTACTTTTAGTCCCAATTCGTGTAACAATTGTAGTAATTCACTTAGTAACTAATAATGTTCCTGTTCTATTTCAGTTTGTAGCAGTAAGTCGTCTACATACTGCACCAGACATTCAGGCTTTGAGAACCATTTTAACCCTTCCCTTAAACATTGGTGAAATATAGACGGGGAATTATGAAATCCCGGTGGCAGGGCTGTCAATGTATATTGTTGTCCTTGGAAGGTGGACGCAAATTTATATTGGCATTCTTTCTCCATTGGAGTAGACCAAAAACCGTTACTTATATCTAAAACCGTGAACCACTGTGCGTCCTCATTTTGTTCAACTACCGTCTCTGGGCTAGTTGCTACGGTAGGGGACATTAACGGGGTTGCCTTATTTAATTCTCCATAGTCTATCGTTAGTTGCCAGCGACCGTCCGGTTTCCTCACCGGCCAAATAGGCGAGTTGTTAGTGGAGGCTACCGGTCTTAATATCCCTGTAGCAACAAACTCTGTATCACCTTTCCACCCCCTCTACTGCCTGTTTTGGAAAACCATACTGCTTCTGTGGTTTGGGGTCCGGACCCTGTATACACACACTCCCGGTCATTTTCCCACAAACATGTTTATGTCGAGCAAATACTACTGAATACCGTGTGATAATTTGTTGTACTTCACTATCACTACTCATTTCTTCTGGTCCTGTCCACATTTCCCCGAACGTGCATATCCTATCCTGGTATTCCCCCACCAGGACTGATGTGTGATCTATGCTACCCATGCCTAAGGGCATTTGCCAAATCGCGCATTTAACAGGGTCAAAACAGAGTCCCGCTTTAGCCATGTAATCACACCCTAATATATGTTCTTGTTCTCTGGGTAACTGAATGAGGACCACTGAGTGCTCTACTGCTACGTCCCCCACACTGACTTCCAACGGTACGCTCACATATCCCACTTGTGAATGTCCTGTGAATCCACCTAAAACAAGTTTACTTTGAATTTTCCAATCTACTTTACCAACATTGGTGGTGTTTACGGTGGTTCGGGATCCCCCAGTGTCCCAAAGGAACGTGACAGGGCTGCATCCAGCCCTACCATTCACTCGGGGTCTCCCTGTATTATCCACCGCGTGTCACACACCCATAACGGAGAGGCCTGCTACCGTCATTGTGGTTCAGGGTTCAACCCCGAAGACGGTGCTATCTCTAGTATATCACATTGAGGATTGGACCTACTAGGTCCTTCCACGGGTAGGCTCCGGCTTTTGTTCTGGCTTCCTCCCCAACCTACACTTTCTTGTCTCGGATTTGGGCATTCTCTTTTGAAATGTCCCTCCTGTCCACAATTATAGCAATGGATCGGCCCGCCCAGAGTTCTCCCTCTTCCGGGGAAGGGACCTCTCCCAATGCATCTACCCCTTCCTCCTGTCTGAAAGTCTGGGTGGGGTGCCCCTTTTGTAATTCCCCTCCCTTCATTTCTCCAGGTTATTGTCTGATCTATTGCAGGCATCGCCTTTCCTCCAGGGGCCTTCGAGAATTTTGTTATTTCCTTCTCCCATGTTCTAACCATCCTCCTGATTACCCAAGCCTCTGTGTGCGTGTACAACACTGGGACATTTATTTCAGAGTCTATCCATTTCTCCTTTTTTAATCAATGGTACAAAGTTAGTGGTCCTCCAGTACTTTCCTTCTTTAATTCTCACTGGTCTCTCCATTTCTCTCACACTCCCTCTCTTTGTCTCTCTCTCCTTCCCTCTCTGTATTTCTCTCTCCCTCCTTGTCTTTTTGTCTCTCTCTGTGTCTCCCTATCTGTTTCTCTCTATCTCCCTCCTTCTGTCTTTGTCTCTCTCTCTCTCTCTCTTTCTGTCTCTCCCTCTCTCTTTCTTTGACTCTGTACATTACTCTGTGTCTCTCGAACACCATGTTCCCCTCTCTCTCTGCCTCTCCATCTCTCTATCTCTTTTGCTCTCTCTCTATTTGTCTCGGTCTCTTCCTCTATCTCTGCCTCCCTCTATCTCTGCCTCACTCTGTCTCTGTCTCTCCTTCTGTCTGTCTATCTCCCCTCTCCCCTCTCTCTATCCCGTTTGCTCTATCTTTGCAGTGCCGCACTAGTCACAGCTTATCTCGAATCAGATCGCCAAAGTTAACATTTTAACTGGGAAAAGGCAGGAACAAAGTGAAACCGGATTGCTTTTGTCCCTGCATTCAGTGTCCACTGCAGACAGATCAGTTGCATTTACAATGGAAACACCATGGAAACAAGGTCAGTGCAATAATATGGAAAATGTAAATGATGCCACGCATAATTGTAGCATCTGTCCAGTATGAGTACAGATTTCAGGTTAATCCCGAGAGAGGTCTTACTAAGAAAATGTCATTGACAGTGAAATCATTGTGTTTTATCCACCGCATTATTTACATCAGTGTCAAAGCTGTTGATGTAATGTGTTTTTTTCAGGTGAGTGTAACTAATAGTAATGATCAGGGGTATAACTGTGTCAGTGGAGACTTATCCCCTGTATAAATCAGGACCCATTGGAATGGATCAGCTCAGAGTGCCTGCTGGAGCCGTGCATTCCAGGCGAACAGAAGTCCTTGCTTCTCACAGAAATAGAATATACAGTATTCATTCAGTTCATATTAATTTATTATCCTGTACTTGCAGCAATTGGAGTTTCTGGTAAGCCAGTATCTCAGCTGTTAATGGTGTAAATCTGTGTTAACGGTGCTGCTGTACTCGGTATTATTTCTCACTGTGTGTGTTACAGAGCCACCTGTTCTTTTCCAGCAATTTACTGATGGATTCTCCTCATTATCGACATTTTCAATCCTGCAGGAGTTGTATTATGTCCTTGATGGTATTGGTTTCAGTAACCGTGGCATTGTTACTGGACTATTCTGTGTATTGACTGCATTGAAATCAAGCATCTCGGTTCGGATCAATAATCAGACCATCAGGAGCTTTTAACAGTTTCATGATGTGGATCTAACCGGTCCCGTAATATTTTGATGATTTTTTTTCAGTGATTGTTAATGAGACTTCTCATGGTCTCAGTGTTACAAGGGGACAGCAGACTGTCCTCCTTCGCCAATAACAGGGCTCAGTTTAACTGGGATTTCAATGTATTTATTGATTATCACTGTTATCAAATATTATGTCATTATCTGTGTGTCTGACACTGTTTCAGAGATCTGGCTACTGAGCTGAGTTTGCTGCTGAGACTTTCACATCTCCTTTCCTGCTTCACTGTGGACCTTCACTGTCACTGGACTACATTGTAAAATAGAAAGTATTGATGTGATGTTTTACTGGTTTGCATTCTATCAGTTGGAATCAAGAGTCTTTCCATTTATCTGTACATTATCAGCTGCAGCGCTGATGTTGGTGTTTAATTAATTAAACAATCCCACATTCCAACGGATTACTTTATAATTCCAAGAGAAGGAATTTCAATGATTGTGAGGTTTGTCTGGAAGGAGCTTTTGATCCTGTTTATTCCATGCATTGTAGATGAAGTGAAGAGTGTAGGTGAACAGGTGGAGTCTTGGGTGCTCTGCAGATGCATTAAATTATTCACAGAGGTTTCACCATTGAACAAGCTGACTCTGAGAATAGAATCATTGAACCTGGGGCTGGTGAACAGAACACAGGCGCAGAATGTTAGGAATGTATCATATGTGAAAAGCAGCATTAAGTAACAGTTTGCAGGGTGTGAGTACTCAAGAGAGATAGGGAAGGAGAAAAGGAGCAGGGAGAACGAAACGAAGGGGAAGAGATAAGCAGAAGTAATGAGAAAGGGAAAGAAGCAGCAGTGTGATTGATTCACTGTCATAAAGTGTTTGAATATCCAGAACAATTAGTGAGAGAAACTGGGAGTTGAAGTTGTTTGTTGTCAGATTCTGTTCATTTTCCTGTTGGACAAGATCCTCTGTCTGGATTTCTGTCACGTCCTCATTTCGTTTTGTAGAAAGTTCCCATTCCTTACTTAGTGACTGAATAAACAGAATAGAATCAGTTCTTCACTGATGGTAATTCATTATTTAAATACTGCAATTTAAAATCCCCGTGACTTGAATTCAATAAAGAGCGAGGTTGATATCAGAAAAATATTTAAATATATATTTAGTTGCCTGTACAAACTAAATATATTGACGATATGTGTAAACAATGAACTGTTCTTCAACACCAATAACCACAGGGATTATTGTTTGAAAGTATTAATTGAGTTTTATTACTCGGATCTATAGATTAGATTTCCTCTAACAGTCTGCTGCAGTCTCTCCCTGTGAATCTCAGCCTCTCCTCTCACTGTATTGAATCCTCAGTCTCCTCATCCATTGCTTCAGTTTATCCACATTCCCAAACCATCTGCTCCAGTCTCCCCTCCTGCTCCAACATGTCGATTTCCTTCTCTCCCTCCCAATCTCACTCACTGGCCCCACGTCCAGTTGCCTTGTCAAACCTGATAGGAATACAGGAACATAGGAGCAGAAAGAGGCCATTCAGCCTTTCGAGCCTGCTCTGCCATTCCAGATCATTGCGGATACTCAAACTCAGCGATGCAGTTTTCAGCCTTTTCTCATTTGGTAACAATCCCAGTCGGTTCTCCGAACCCAGAGCAACAAACCAGCTACACATCCCGCTCTCCCCAAACCTTCCCAACCAAAAGTCTGAAGACAAATTCCCAATTAACCCATTGGATTCCATCTCTGTAAAACCCCTTCTCATTCCCCCACTGGCAATGCATCCTCGCTCAGTACTTCCAGTAGATCCGGTGCAGACTTTATTCACTTTCTGTATCAATTTCCCAGTTCATTATTAATAATTGTGTTTTCAAACATTTCACTGTGGCAAAGCACTCCCCAGGTCAATGAATCAGTTTTCACTGCTCGATGCAGCAACAAAGCTGGAAATTCCCGCCCAGATCCTGTCAAACTGCTGCTTTGTCTCCAGGTCTGATCAGTAATTTCTCTGCTTCCTTTTCTCTCTCTTCCAGTTAACTTGGTGGCGATTGTGATCCTGTCCCGAGGAAAGTGCGGTCTCTCCAAATGTATCACAGTCTACCTGGTGGGAATGGCAGTGTCTGATCTCCTGGTCGTTATCAATGATCCCGTATTGAACTGGATTGTTTCAATTTATTTCCCATATTCATTACTGAGAATTACTCCTGTGTGTTCTCTCATTAACGTTCTGCTTTCTGCAGCCACAGATGTTTCTGTCTGGCTCACAGTCACTTTCACCTTTGATCGATTTGTAGCCATTTGTTGTGAGAAGCTGAAAACAAAATATTGCAATGAGAAAACGGCAGCTGTGGTTGCAGGAACAGTGAGTGTGCTGGGCTGTTTACAGTCTCTCCCCTGGTACTTTACACTGAAACAAGATTACATTATTGATAATGTTCCCGTGGGTTGTGATTATAAACTGAGCTTCTATACTTCCCCCATATGAGGGGCATTTGAAATGTTTCACCTCATTTTAATCCCTTGTGTCCCGGTGTTTCTGATTTTGCTGCTCAACGTTCTGACTGTCAGACGGATTTTATTCTCCAGTAAAGACCACAGGGGATTCCGGCGCCACAGCAATGGAGTGAATCACAAGGACCCAGAGATGGAGAATCGCAGGAAATCAATTATTTTACTCTTCAGTATATCCGGCAGTTTTATACTGTTATGGGTGACCCGGGTTGTGTTTATCATTTGTCGGCGAATTGCATATATTCAGCATCATGCCTCCTACACAGACACTCTCCTTATCACAGATCAAACATCACAGATGCTGCAGCTTCTCAGTTCCTGCACCAACACATGTATTTACACTGCGACACAGACTAAATTCAGACAGGAGCTGAACAAGGCGGTGAAATACCCACTCAATCTCATTGTTAAATTAGTGAAATCATAGAAAGAGCTGAATGGTGTCAAACACTGGAATGGTGAGAGGGGGACAGTAACTGCAGTGAGACAGGGAAACCAGCAGATGGAGATGGTGAGAGGGAACAGTAACTGCAGTGAGACAGAGAGACCAGCAAATGGAGATGGTGAGAGGAGGGGACAGTAACTGCAGTGAGACATGGCCACCAGCAGATGGAGATGGTGAGCGGGGGACAGTAACTGCAGTGAGACAGGGACACCAGCATATGGAGATGGTGAGAGGGGAAATTAACTGCACTGACACGGGGACACCAGCAGATGGAGATGGTGAGAGGGGCAGAGCTGCAGTGAGACAGGGGCACCAGCAGGTGGAGATGGTGAGAGGCTAACAGTAACTGCAGTGAGACAGGAACATCAGCAGATTAGAATTAGAATTAGAATTAGAATTAGAATATTACAGCGCAGTACAGGACCTTCGGCCCTCGATGTTGCGCCGATCATCTGACCTACACTAGTCCATTTACATCCATATGTCTATCCAATGACCACTTAAATGCCCTTAAAGTTGGCGAGTCTACTACTGTTGCAGGCTGGGCGTTCCACGCCCCTACTACTCTCTGCGTAAAGAAACTACCTCTGACATCTGTCCTATATCTTTCACCCCTCAACTTAAAGCTATGTCCCCTCGTGTTTGCCATCCTCATCCGAGGAAAAAGACTCTCACTATCCACCCTATCTAACCCTCTGATTATCTTGTATGTCTCTATTAAGTCACCTCTCCTCCTCCTTCTCTCTAACGAAAACAACCCCAAGTCCCTCAGCCTTTCCTCGTAAGACCTTCCTTCCATACCAGGCAACATCCTAGTAAATCTCCTCTGCACCCTTTCCAAAGCTTCCACATCCTTCCTATAATGCGGTGACCAGAACTGCACGCAATACTCCAGGTGCGGCCTCACCAGAGTTTTGTACAGCTGCATCATGACCCCGTGGCTCTGAAACTCGATCCCCCTACTAATAAAGGCTAACACACCATATGCCTTCTTAACAGCCCTATTAACCTGGGTAGCAACTTTCAGGGATTTATGTACCTGGATACCAAGATCTCTCTGCTCATCTACACTACCAAGAATCTTCCCATTAGCCCAGTACTCTGCATTGCTGTTACTCCTTCCAAAGTGAATCACCTCACACTTCTCCGCATTAAACTCCATTTGCCATCTCTCAGCCCAGCTCTGCAGCCTATCTATGTCCCTCTGTACCCTACAACACCCTTCGACACTATCCACAACTCCACCGACCTTCGTGTCATCCGCAAATTTACTAACCCACCCTTCTACACCCTCATCCAGGTCGTTTATTAAAATGACAAACAGCAGTGGCCCCAAAACAGAACCTTGCGGGACACCACTGGTAACTAAACTCCAGGATGGACATGATGAGAGGGGGGACAGTAACTGCAGTGAGACTGGAACACCAGCAGATGGAGATGTTGAGCCATTGCTGATGGGAGAATCTGTGTTCCTTCGGAGTTCGAAAGTTTCCACAGGTTTAAGGGATTTACTTTATGTAAACTTGAAATGCTGAATAAAATAATTTGAATACAATTTGTGTTAAATGGCTATTTTTCTACTATGTAAGCATCTGTAATATTAAAATGGTTCCTGTTTGGAAAATTATTTTGAGTTATTAAAGGTAATGTATAAATAAAACAACAGCATCAAACAAAACTCAAACAAACATTTATAAATAAAAGCTGTCGATACAAGCTGTTATTATTATTTAGAGATATAGCACTGAAACACGCCCTTTGGCCCGCCGAGTCTGTGCCAACCAACTATCACCCATTTATACTAATCCTATATTAACCTCATATTCGTTACCATTCTCCTACCACCTACCTACACTTGGGGTCAATTTACCGATCAACCTTTGTGGGATGAAACCCACCCGGTCACAGGGAAACTTGCAATCCCCGCACATACAGCACCTGAACCCCGGTCGCTGGAGTTTTGTGGCTGCGGTGCTAACCACTGCGCCACTGTGCCGCCCATGAACGCTGTGTTGAGTTATTCATCACTTAAGTTATGAAATCTCTCTCTCACACGTTACTTTCTATGCTGGTATCTTCTCTACTATAATTCTGAGTAATTAAAGTTCTGATCCAATTGTTTTTTGAAAGCCAGTATTGAATCTTCTTTCAGAAACCTGTCAGACAGTGAATTCCAGACCATAATAACTCCCTGCCTATTCGTTTCTCCCCTCTGCTAGTGTGAACAGTCACTCCTCGTGCCTCCAGACATAGGGAAAGATTTTGAATACAATTCATTTCTCCAGGGCAGAAGCTGCAGCAGAGCTGGAACCTCCTGTATTTGGACAAGTGATGAACAAAAATCCCTCTGAATCCCCCAGGAGAGCAGAGGAAAGAAACATTCAGGAAGGAAAGGAAACAAATGACACTTTATTGCAGCAGCAAAAACTCTTTGTCAGAATGTGGAGGTCATTATCGCTGAGCTTTATATAAACTGGAGGTGAAAAGTGGAAGATTTGTAATACAGTTAGTGTTAAATGGCCATTTTCCAGCTTTGTAAACCCTCGTAACATTCAAGTGGTAAATGGTAAGAAAGTTTCATTCCAATGATTACAGGCTAATGCATAAGTACAGCAGCATCAAATAAAGCACAAACAATCGTTGACAAATATAACTGTAAATATGGGTGAGAAATGTCACCAGCTGTAAAAGTTCTCTTGGCTGCAACATTAACCTGGCTCTGGTTTCAGGCTTTGTCAAATAGTGGAATTGAAAATCCTAATAAAAACTGCCTGTTTATACTGCAGTCAAACAGGTTTCTCCAGCAAAAAATCTTTGCCAGAATGTCAAGGTAACTGCAGTGCGACATGGTTAGTCATTTTCTGAGCTGTCTTTCGAACTGGAGATTAATAGTGAAAGACAATTAATGCAATTAGTGTGAAATGGGCATCATCCAAACCGGCCCCTCCAGGTTTTATAATAACAGCAGCTTTCCTGCTCTGTTAATGATGTTTTGGGGGAGGTAGAGAGAGAGAGAGAAAGACAGACACATTTTTGGCTGGAATATCCCTCTCTCCCCCATTCCTGTTCACACCGAGACTCAACTTGGACTGTCACATACCTGGGAGGCAGTGTGCAGACAGAGGAAGCTGAGAGCTGGTTGCATAAGCTGTAGTTTGGGTGGACTGGCTGTTTTGAGTGACAGGATCTGAGATATATTAGTTCAACATCAGCCCCCATTCTTTCTTTCCATGCGGCTGGTTTGTGATGGTGAGTTTCTGTGTCTCAGTCTCTGTGTCTCTGTGCCCAGGTGAATTGAAGCTGATTACAGTGTGTGTGTGTGTGAGAGAGTCCAGTCTGAATCCCCTCTCTGTGTGTGTGAGAGAGTCCAGTCTGAATCCCCTCTCTCTCCCTCTCTGTCCCACTCTCACCTTATAACCCAATTCCCACCCTTATGTCCCAGTCCAGAGTCTTTCCCCATGGTCGAGCTGATGGAGGGAAGGTGTTCGAGTCCAACGATGGAGCGCAGACCATGTGGGATGCTGACTATCACATTTTAAGTGTCTCTCTCTCTCTCTCTCAAACCCAGTCTCTCCTCCTTAATCTCTCCCCCTCAGTCTGTTTCTCTCTGAGTCTCTTGCCCTATGCCTCTCTCTCTCTCTTTCTTTGCCTATCCATGTCTTTACCTCTCTCTCTTTCTCTGTTCCTGCTTTCTCAATCTCTCTCTATTTCTCTGCTTTCTCTCTCTTTCTTTGCCTCTTTCTGACTTACTCTCTTTCTTTGTCTCCCCTCTCTCACGGCAACTATTTCTTTCCCCTCCCCCCGCAAAATATACCCCCGGCAAAATTTCCCCCGCCAAAAATTTCCCCCCGCAAATTCCATCCACCCACCACCCCCCCCCCCCCCCGCCACCCCTGAAAATTTACCACCGCAAAGTTTTTCCCACTGCAACATTTCCTCCGCTGGAAATTCCCACCCTGCAAATTCGCCCACCCCCCGTAAATGGACGCCCAAATCTAAATACCCCTCGTCTGCAGACCCCTCTCTGATCTCCAACTGTTAACTGACATACATCCCCCATCTAATACTCCTCCTGTGAACTGCCTCCCCGCTAAACATCCCCTTTGAACAACACCCATCTAAGAAATCTCCTGTGACCAGACCCCCATCTAATACCTCTCCTGTGAACAGTACCCCATCAAATGACATTCCTGTGAACAGACTCCCATTTGAATACCCTCCTGTGAACAGACCCCCTTCTAAATACCCCTCCTGTGAACAGACCCGCATCTAATAACACTCCTGTGAACAGTACCCCATCAGATACCCCTCCTGTGAACAGACTCCCATCTAAATACCCTCCTGTGAACAGACCACCTTCTAACTACCCTCCTGTGAACAGACTCCCATTTAAATACCCTCCTGTGAACAGACCCCCTTCTAAATACCCCTCCTGTGAACAGACCCCCATCTAATAACCCTCCTGTGAACAATACCCCATCAAATAACACTCCTATGAACCGACTCCCATCTAATACCCCTCCTGTGAACAGACTCCCATCTAAATACCCTCCTGTGAGCAGACCGCCTTCTAAATACCCGCCCGTGAACAGACCCCCATCTAAATACCCTCCTGTGAACAGACTCCCATCTAAATACCCCTCCTGTGAAGAGACCCCCCTCTAATAGCCCTCCTGTTCACAGACCCCCATCTAAATATCTTCCTGTTTACAGACTCCCATCTAAAAACCCTCCTGTGAACATACACCCATCTAAATACCCTCCTGTTAACAGATTTGCATCTAAATATCATACTGTGAACAGACCCCCTTCTAAATACACTCCTGTGAACAGACCCCCATCTAAATACCCTCCTGTGAACTGACTGCCATTTGAATACCCTCTTGTGAACAGACTGCCATCTAATACCCCTCCTGTGAACAGACCCCTATCTAATAACCCTGCTGTGAACAGTACCCCATCAAACAACACTCCTATGAACAGACTCCCATCAAATACCCCTCCTGCACAGACTCCCATCTAAATACCCTCCTGTGAGCAGACCGCCTTCTAAATACCCTCCTGTGAACAGACCCCTATCTAATACCCCTCCTGTTCACAGACCCCCAGCTAAATACCTTCCTGTTTACAGACTCCCATCTAAATGCCCTCCTGTGAACATACCCCCATCTAATAACCTTCCTGTGAGCAGACCGCATCTAAATACCCTACTGTTAACATACTCCCATCTAAATATCATACTGTGAACAGACCCCCATCTAATACCCCTCCTGTGCACAGCCCCAATCTAAATACTCTCCTCTTAACAAACTCCCATCTAATTACCTTCCTGTGAGCAGAACCCCATCTAAATACCCCTCCTATGAACAGACCCATGTAATTATCCCCCCCCCCCCACCCTCCCTGTGAACAGTCCCGCATCTAAAACTCCCCATGAACAGACTGGCGAATCCTCCCCTCCTCCCATTTTAAACCTGGAGAATCCCCCCCTCTGCCATTTTAACCTTGGTGAATCCACCCCCACCCCCACCCCCACCTCCCATTTGAAACCTCGAAAATCCTCTCCCTTTCCCATTTTAAACCTGGCGAATCCTCCCCATTCCCATTTTAAATCGGGAGAATCCTCCCCTTCCCATTTTAAACCGGGAGAATCCTCCCACACCCATTCTAAACCGGGAGTATCCTCCCATCTCCCATTTTAAACCTGGAGAATCCTCCCCCTCCCATTTTAAACCTGGAGAACCCTCCTCTCCCATTTTAAACCTGCAGAACTACCACCCGCCCCTTTTTTAAACCTGTGGAAGCCCTACCCCCTATTTTTAACATAACTAATTCCCTCTGAGAATATCACCATCTATTAAAAGTCCCCCCTATTAAATTCCACTCTGTATCATCACCCCTGTGAACAGCACTCCCCGCCCCATGTATCTCTCGTCCCAGTCACACCCCCACCACCCCCACGGCCCACCGTGTAATTCCAACCTCCATCACTTTCCTGGGTGCGGCTCCACCTCTCAACAGTCTTTCATTCACTTTCATTCCAGTCTGAATAAGCCACTGGAATTCTATCAAATGGCTCCCTGACACCCGGCAACTTTAACTCATGTCTGGGCAATGGCAGGGCCGGGCATAGAATAAGGACCTGCAGAGGATCACTGGCATTCTGAGCCTTTATTGCACAGCAAGATCCCAGAACCAGTCACATCCCTGTCTGCAGAAAGGCGTTTCACTTCTTCTCCGCATCGGCTTCAGGGAATCAAACAGAGGGAGACACACAAATACACACGCACACTGATTGGCACAGGGACTGGAGGAGGCCATTCAGCCCCTTGAGCCTGTCCCACCAATGTTAGATCCCAGTTGATTTGTCCCTTCCCCCATTAAGCCACAAGAAGACATGCAGAAACAGTCGGGGAGCAGATACACAGAGAAGCAAACACTGGGCTGGACTTTTACTTGGTGGGTGCTAATCGTGCAAACCGGCGTGGAGCGGGAGGCAGGGAGATGGAGGTGTAGAGAGAGAGAGAGAATACAGCAGCGATGTAGATATTCAGAAAGATCCAAGACAAAGAGAGACAAAGAGTTGTGGAGGGGCAGAGATACATGGTAAGATGTGTTTATAGAATAGAGAGGGGTGTCCTAGGGCGGGGGGAAATGCAGAGATAATCTTGCAGGAAAGTAGAAGCAGAGATGGAAAGATTCAGGGATTTGGAAGTGAGTGAGAGAAAAAATGGACTGAGAGAGAGAGAGACAGATAAAGATGCAGAGAATTGCAGAAAGAGAGTGAAAATGGAAACTTGTGAGACTCTAGAGAGAGGCAAAGATAGAAAGGATGTTGAGAGATACAGAGATAGGGATTTAAAGATGTGAAGAAACAGAGCTAGGAACAAAGAGGAAGACGCAGGGAACAAGTTGCAGCAAGAGATGGAGAGAGGGAAATCTATGGGATCACATTGACTGTTCTGGAGCAGCACTTCCAAAACTATTTCTATCGGAGCGCCCTCCAGCCTCCTCCCTTGTGGTAAAAGAAAATCCACAGATCCCCCGAAAACACAAAATCAAAATACTGCGGATGCTCGAAATCTGAAATAAAAACTGTGTTGGAAATACTGAGCATTTCCAGCACTTTGTTTTTCTTTCAGCCTCGAAAACACACAGTCTTATTTTCTGTATTTAGAAATGAATTTGACAATGACACATATATATTTCTTATTATTTTCCTCTCTCGTTAAAGCTCTTGTCTGACGAATCCACCTGCCAAACGATTCTCCCTCTGCATCATCAAAACTGCTGCTTCCGAAAAGATTCTCCTTGGGAATAAGAGAAATAAAATTGATTCAAATAAAGCAAAGCATTTTTGAAAAGAAATAAAACACAGCAAGAGCTCAGGTTTCTTTCTCTCACTCATTGACATAAAACAATATCTCATTGGCTCTTACAAACACATTCCCTGACACAGAGCCAGAGACTGTCTCTCTCTCTCTCTCTCGTACTCTATGTCCCTATTGATAAAGCCCAGGATATTGTATGCTTTACGAACCACTCTTTCAAACGGCCCTACCACCTTTAATGAATTATGCACACATAAACCCAGGTACTCTGCTCCTGCATCCCCTTTAGAATTGTACTCTTTATTCTATATTGTCTCTCCATGTTCTTCCTGCCAAAATGAATCACCTCACATTTCTCTGCATTGAACTTCATCTGTCTGCCCATTCCACAAATTGTCCTTTTGAAGTTCCACACTATCCTCCTCACAGTTCACAATGCTTCCAAGTATCGTATCATCTGCAAACTTTGAAATTGTGCCCTGTACACCAAGGTCTAAGTCATTAATACATATCAAGAAAAGAAAGGGTCCCAACGCTGATCCCTGGGAACTTCACTACAAACCTTCCTCCCGCTCGAAAAACATCAATTAACCACTACTCTTTGTTTCCTGTTAATCAGCCAATTTCGTATCCATGTTGCTACAGTCCCTATTATTCCATGAGCTACAAGTTTGCTCACAAGTCTGTTGTTTGGCATTCCACAAACGCTTTTTGAAAGTCCATGTGCACCACGTCAAGAGCATTTCCCTCATCAACCCTCTCTGTTACCTCCTCAAAAATACTCCCGAATTTCAGCTGAACATGATTTTCCCTGAAGAAATCCAAGCGACCTTTCCTTAATTAACTCGCATTGGTCCATGTGACCATTGATTTTGACCCAAACTATTTTTTCTAGAAGTTTTCCCATCACCGAAGTTAAAATGATTGACCTAAAGTTGCTGCTGTAGTCTCCCCACTTTCTGTCTTTCTCTCTACCTCTGTCCCTCCCTTTCTCACCCTCTAATGCTCTCCCTCTCTTTCTCTCTACTGCTCCCTCTCTGTCTGTCTCTCCCTCCCTCGCTGCCTCTATCTCCCTGGCTCTGTTTCACCCTCCTTCTCTGTCTTTCTTTCTCCCTGTCTCTCTATCTCTCTATCTCTGTCTCTCCCTCCTTCTCTGTCTCTGTTTCTCCCTCTCTCTCTGTCTCCCTCGCTCTCTCTCTCTCTCTCTGTCCCTCCCTCTTTCTCTGTGTCTCCCTCTCTCGCTTTCTCCGGCTCTGTCCATGACTCTGTCTGTGTCTCTCTCACCCCATGACTCCTTCAGTCACTTTTCATCTCTCTCATTCCCTCACTTTCCATGGACATCAATGCTTTCAGCTATTTGTTGGTTAATTTTGAACCAGTAACTCTTCCCTTTAGAATAATAGAGTCAGGGAGAATTTAAGGAACAGAAAGAGGCCACTTGGCCCATCGTGACTGTGCCGGCCGAAAAATCAACTACCTTTTCTAATATCACCTTCCAGCAATTGGTCCGTAGCCCTGCAGATTATGCGACTTGAGTTGCATAACCAGACTTCTTTTGAATGAGTTGAGGGTTTATGCCTCAACTACCCTTTCATGCACTGAGTTCCAGACCATCATTACACTCTGGGTGATAAAGTATTTCCTCATCTTCAATTTAATTTTTATGCCAATCACTTTAAATCTATGCCCCCTGGTCACTGACCTCTCTGCTAAGGTGAGCAGACCCTTCATCTCCGCTCTATCCAGGCCCCTCAAAATTTTGCACATTTCAATCAGGTCTCCCCTCAGCCTTCTATGTTCCCAGGAGAACAACCCCGGCCAATCCAATCTTTCCTCATAGCTGCATTCTTCCAATCCTGGCAACATCATCGTAAATCTCCTCTGTACCCTCTCTAATGCAATTACATCCTTTCTACAATGAGGTGACCTGAACAGCACACAGTACTCAAGTTGTGGCCTAACCAACGAGTTATACAGTTGCAGCATAACCTCCCTCCTCTCATATTCTATACCTGCCTTGTGAGGAACGTCACTGCAGTTTGTATATATCAAGCACTGATCCAACACTCAACCCTAAAATATACGCACTAAACTCCCAACACAGGCAGATAATGAGGATTGTTACTAATTGTTACAACTTGTCTGATCCTCTCTCTGCCTCTCCCTTTCTCTTGCTGTGCCTCTCCCTCTCTGTCTCTCTCTCTCTCTCTCTCATCACTCGCTCCCGAAACACTCATACCAATCCCCCAATATTTCCTTTCAAATTTATTTCTTGCGCAGTCAGTTTTATTTTTTAATTTTATCTTTCTTTCAACATTATTAGATATAACGTTTCCGCTATAATCTCACCCCTCTTGCGCTCTGTCGCTCCTTCTGCCTTTGTTTCTCCCTCTGTCTGTCTCTCCCCTTCTCTCTCCCTGTCCGTTTCTCCCTCAGTATCGGTCTCTCTCCCTTTGCATCTGCATCTCTCCCTCTGTCTCAGTTTCTCCCTTTATCTCTCTTCCTCTAGCTCTGTTTCTCTCTCTCCTTTTGTCTCTATCCTACTCTGTCTGTGTCTCTCTCCCTCCATTTTTCCTTCCCTCTGTCCCTGGACAGCAATGCTTTGAGCCTTTTCTTTGTTGATTTTCAACCTGTAACTCCTGCCCGTTTTGGAATGTCACTACAGTTCGGAAATATCAAACACTGATCCAACACTCAACCCTTAATACACCCAGATACCGCACTGGCCTGAAAATGGGGATTGTTACTGGGGTTCTGCCAGTGTCTCATTTCACGATCCATTCTGTCTCTCACTTTCTTTCCCTTCGTCCCTCTCTCCATTTCTCCATTTGTTACCATTTCACTCTCTCCTCTGTCCTTCAGCTCCCTCCACGTTATATGTAGAGAAGGTGCTCCCTCCAGATTATACATAGAAAGGGAGCCCCTCCATTTCATGCATAAAGAGGGAACTCCCTCCACTTTTCACATAGAGAGGGAGGTTCCTCCACTTTATACGTCGAGCGGGTGCTCCCTCTACGTTATAGATAGAGCGGGAGCTCCCTCTACTTTATGCATAGAGAGGGATCTCCCTGCACTTGATACAAAGAGAGGGAGCTCCCTCCACTTTATGCATAGAGATGGTGCTCCCTCCGCTTTATACAAAGGGAGGGTGTTCCCTCCACTTTATACATGGAGAGGGAGTTCCTCCACTTTATGACTACAGAGGGTAATCCCTCCACTTTATACATAGAGAGGGTGCTCAGTCCTCTTTATACATAGAGAGGGTGCTCCATCCACTTTATACATAGAGAGGGAGATCCGTCCACTTTAACCGTAGAGGGGAACTCCCTTTATTTTATACAGCTGTCGTGGTGAGATGTGAACCCTTGCCCCCAGGCCATTAGGTTGGGACTCTGGATTACTTGACCAGTGATATTATCACTCTGCAACTGCCTCCCCATTGAACGTGGACAGTGTTCTTCCCCTGCTATCTCACACCGTAGATTCTAGGCTGTAAATCTGAATATGGACCCGAATCAGATCCTCAACGCTCATTTTTTAACTGGGAAAAGGAAGGAACAGTTTGAAACAGGATTGCCTTTGTCCCTGGATTCAGTGTACACTGCAGACAGATCAGTTATATTTACAATAGAAACGCCAAGAGTGAACAAGGTCAATGCAGTAACACTGGAAAATGTAAAGACGCCACTAAAAGTTGTAGCATCCATCCTGTATGAGTACAGATTTCAGGTTTATTCCCGAGAGAGGTCTTACTAAGAAAATGTCATTGACAGTGAAATGATTGTATTATATCCACCACTTTATTTGCATCAGAGTCAAAGCTGTTGATGTAATGTGTTTGTTCAGGTGAGTGTAACTAATAGCAATGATCTGGGGTATAGCCTTCTCAGTGGATACCTATCCCCTAAATAAATCAGGACCCATTGGAATGGATCAGTTCAGAGTGCCTGCTGGAGCTGTGAATTCCAGGCTAACAGAAGTCTCTGCTTCTCACAGCAATGGGATATGCAGTAATGTACCAGATAGAAGACATTTACTATCCCGTACTTGCAGCAATTGGAGTTCCTGGTAGGCCAGTATCTCAGCTGTTAATGGTGTAAATCGATGTTAACTCTGCTGCTTTACTCGGTATTATTTCTCCATGTGTGTGTGTTGGACAATCACCTGTTATTTTCCAACAATTTACTGATGGAATCTTCTTCTTGTCTACTCTTTCAGTCTTGCAGGAGTTGTATCATGTCATTAACGAAAAAAATTTCAGTAACCCTGGCATTGTTACTGGATTATTCTGTGTATTCTCTGCATTCAAATCAGTGGTCTCGGTTAGTATCCAGAATAAAACCGCGAGGAGCTTTTGACAGTTTCATTAATATGGATCTAACCAGGACTGGAATATTTTTAGGATTTTTTTCTGAATGATTGATAATGAGACATCTCACGGTCTCAGTGTTACAAGGGGACAGCACAATGTCCTCCTTCCCCAAATACATGGCTCAGTTTAACTGGAATTTCAATGTATTTATTGGCAATCACTGTTAGCAAATATTATTTCACTCTGTGTGTTTCTGACGCTGCTTCAGACGCCTGGCAACTGAACTGAGTTTGCTGCTGCACATTCACATCTGCATCTCTGCTTCACTGTGGAACCTTCACTGTCACTGGACTACATTGTAAAAGAGAACTTATTGATATGATGTTGTATTGGTTTACACTCTATCAGTTGAAATCAAGAATCTGCCTTTAATCAGTAGATTATTAGCTGATATTTAAAAATTAATTAAACAATCACACATTTAAACGGCTCACCTGCTATTTCCAGGGGAAACAATTTCAATGATTGTGAGGTTTGTCTGGAAGAAGTTTTCGATCATGTTTTTTTCCATGCATTGTAGATGAAATGAAGTGTCTAGGTGAACAGCTGGAGACTTGGGTGTTCTGTAGATACATTAAGTTTTTCACAGATGTTTCATTATTGAACAAATTGACCCTGAGAATAGAATCATTGAAACTGGGGCAAGTGAATCAGTTCTTCACTGATGGCGATTCATTATTTAAAATCACTGTGACTGCTGAATTCAATAAAGAACGAGTATCAGAGATATATTTACATCTATATTTAATTGCCTGTACAGACTAAATATATTGACTATATTGTATAAACAATGAACTGTTCTCCAACACCAATAACCACAGGGATCATTGTTTGAATGTATTAATTGAGTAGTATTACTGGTATCTAGAGATTAGATTTCTGCAAACACACTGCTGCAGTCTCTCCCTGTGAATCTCAGCCTCTCGTTTCACTGTATTGAATCCTCAGTCTATTCATCCATTGCTTCAGTTTATCCACATTCCCAAACCATCTGCTCCAGTCTCCCATCCGCTCCAACATGTCCTTTTCCTTCTTCCCCTCTCAATCTCACTCACTGGCGTCTCCTCCAGTTGCCTCTTCCAACCTCATAGGAATACAGGAACATAGGTGCAGGAGGAGGCCATTCAGCCCTTCCAGCTTGTTCTGCCATTCTAGATCATGGCTGATACTCAAACTCAGCCCTGCAGTTTTAAAGCTTTTCCCATTTGGTAACAGTCCCTGTCGGTATCCTGAACCCAGAGCAAATAAAACCAGCTGCACATTCCCCCTTTCCAACCAACAGTTTGGAGCCAAGTTCCCAATTTACCCGTTGAATTCCATCTCTGCAAATCACCTTCTCAGCTCCCCACTGTCACTGCATCCTCACTCAGTACTTCCAGTAGATCTGGTGCTGACTTTAGTCACTTCCTGTATCAATTTCCTATTTTATTATTAATAATTGTGTTTTGAAACATTTCACTGTGGCAAAGCACTGCCCAGGTCAATGAATCAGTTTTCACTGCTCGATGCAGCAACAAAGCTGGAAATTTCAGTTCAGATACTGTCCAACTGCTGCTTTGTCTCCAGGTCTGATCAGTAATTTCCATGCTTCCTTTTCTCTCTCTTCTTGTTAACTTGGTGGCGATTGTGATCCTGTCCCGTGGAAAGTGCGGTCTCTCCAAATGTATCACTGTCTCCCTGGTGGGATTGGCAGTGTCTGATCTCCTGGTCGTTATCACTGATCCCATATTGATATGGATTGTTTCAATTTATTTCCCATATTCATTCCTGAGAATTACTCCTGTGTGTTCTCTCATTACCATTCTGCTTTATGCAGCCACAGTTGTTTCTGTCTGGCTCACAGTCACTTTCACCTTTGATCGATTTGTGGCCATTTGTTGTGAGAAGCTAAAAACAAAATATTGCAATGAGAAAACCGCAACTGTGGTTGTCGGAACAGTGAGTGTGCTGGGATGTTTAGAGTCTGTCCCCTGGTACTTTACACTGGAACAAAGTTACATTATTGATAATGTTCCCGTTGGTTCTGACCATAAACTGAAGTTCTATACTTCCCCCATATGGGGGGCATTTGAATTGTTTCACTTCATTTTAACCCCTTGTGTTCCATTCTTTCTGATTTTGCTGCTCAATGTTCTGACTGTCAGACGGATTTTATTCACCAGTAAAGTCCGCAGAGGATTCCGGGGCCACAACAATGGAAAGAATCACAAGGATCCAGAGATGTGGAATCGCAGAAAATCAATTATTTTACTCTTCAGTATATCGGGCAGTTTTATACTGTTATGGATGACAGCGGTTGTGTATAACATTTATAGGCGAATTGCCGATGTTCAGTATTATTCCTCCTCTACTGACCCTGTCTTTATCACAAAAGAAATGTCAATGATGCTGCAAGTTCTCAGTTCCTGCACCAACACTTGCATTTACGCTGTGACCCAGACTAAATTCAGACAGGAGCTGAAGAATGTGTTGAAATACCCTCTCCATCTCATTGTTAAGTTAGTGAAATAATCGAAAGAGGTGAAGGGTTCCAAACACTGGAACTAAATTCCATTCCTCATTGAGACGGGGACACGAGCAGATGGAGATGGCGAGAGGGAGCAGTAGATACAGTGAGACAGGGACACCAGCAGGTGCAAATGGTGAGAGGGGAGGAACTGGAGTGAGACAGGGACACCAGCAGATGGAGATAGTGAGAGGGGAGAGTAACAGAGGGAGACGGTGAGATGGAGGAGGAAAGGCAATGAGGCAGGGACAACGGCTGAAGGAGATGATGAGAGGGGGCAGAAGCAGCATTGAGGCCGGGACACCAGGAGATGGAGATGGTGAGAGGGGGCAGAAACTGCAGTGAGATCGGGGCAACAGCAGATGGAGATAGTGAGCGGGGACAGGAACAGATGGGGATGGTGAGAGGGGCAGTAACTGCAGTGAGACCGGGACATCAGCAAAATGAGTGGTGATAGGGGTTCAGTAACTGCAGTGAGACAGGGACACCAGCAGATGGAGATAGTGAGAGTGGCTCGGGAACTGGAGTGAGACAGGGAGACCAGCAGATGGAGATGGTGAGAGGGGGACGGTAACCGCAGTGAGACCAGGACACCAGCAGTTGCAGATGGCGAGAGGGAATAGTAGATACAGTGAGACAGGGACAACACCAGATGGAGATGGTGTGAGGGACAGGACCTGCAGTGAGAAAGGGACACCAACGGGTGCAAATGGGGAGAGGGGTAGGAATTACAGTGAGACAGGGACACCAGCAGATGGAGATGGTAAGAGGGGAAAGTAACAGAGGGAGACGGTTATATGAAGGACTAAATGCAGTGAGGCAGGGACACCAGCAGAAGGTGATGATGAGAGGGTCAGAAACAGCATTGAGACCGGGACACCAGCAGATTGAGACGGTGAGAGGGAGCGGTAACTGCATTGCAACAGGGACAACAGATGATGGAGAAGGTGAGAGGACGCAGCAACTGCAGTGAGACAAGGACACCAGCAGATCGAAATGGTGAGAGAGGACAGTAACAGATGGAGACGACGAGTGGGTGCAGTAATTGCACTCAGACAGGGACAGCAACAGATGGAGATGGTGTGAGGGGACAGGAACTATATAGAGACAGGGACACCAGCAGATGGAGAAGGTGAGAGTGGGGCAGTAACTATATAGAGACAGGGACACCAGCAGATGAAGATGGTGAGAGCCGGGCAGTGATTGCATAGAGACAGGGACACCAGCAGATGGAGATGGTGAGAGGGGCATTAACTGGAGTGAGGCACGGGCACCAGCAGATGGTGATGTTGATAGCGGAACATTAACTGAGGCGAGATAAGGGCACCAGCACGTGAAGATGGTGAGTTGGTGCTGTAACTGCAGTGATGCAGGGACACCAGCAAATGGAGATGTTGAGTGGGAGCAGCTCAAGCAGTGAGACAGGGATACCAGAACAAAGAACAAAGAACAAAGAACAGTACAGCACAGGAACAGGCCATTCGGCCCTCCAAGCCTGCGCCGATCTTGATGCCTGCATAAACTAAAACCTTCTGCAGTTCGGGAGTCCGTATCCCTCTATTCCCATCCTATTCATGTATTTGTCAAGATGCTTCTTAAACGTCTCTATAGTACCTGCTTCCACCACCTCCCCCGGCAGCAAGTTCCAGGCACTCACCACCCTGGGTGTAAAGAACCTGCCTCGCACAGCCCCTCTAAACTTTGCCCCTCTCACCTTAAACCTATGTCCCCCAGTAACTGACTCTTCCACCCTGGGAAAAAGCTTCTGACTATCCACTCTGTCCATGCCGCTTATAACTTTGTAAACCTCTATCATGTCGCCCCTCCACCTCCGTCGTTGCAGTGAAAACAATCCGAGTTTATGCAACCTCTCCTCATAGCTAATGCCCTCCATACCAGGCAACATCCTGGTAAACATCTTCTGTACCCTCTCCAAAGCCTCCACGTCCTTCTGGTAGTGTGGCGACCAGAATTGCACGCAATATTCTAAGTGTGGCCTAACTAAAGTTCTGTGCAGCTGCAGCATGACTTGCCTATTTTTATACTCTATGCCCCGACCGATGAAGGCAAGCATGCCGAATGTCTTCTTGACTACCTTATCGACCTGCGTTGCCACTTTCAGTGACCTGTGGACCTGTACGCCCAGATCTCTCTGCCTGTCAATACTCCTAAGGGTTCTGCCATTTACTGTATACTTCCCACCTGCATTAGACCTTCCAAAATGTATTACCTCACATTTGACAGGATTAAACTCCATCTGCCATTTCTCCGCCCAAGTCTCCAATCGATCGATATCCTGCTGTATCCTCTGACAATCCTCATCGCTATCCACAACTCCACCAACCTTTGTGTCGTCCGCAAACTTACAAATCAGACCAGCTACATTTTCCTCCAAATCATTTATATATACTACAAACAGCAAAGGTCCCAACACTGATCCCTGCGGAACACCACTAGTCACATCCCTCCATTCATAAAAGCACCCATCCCCTGCTACCCTCTGTCTTCTATGATGGAGATGGTGAGAGGGGATAGTTATTTCCAAGAGGCAGGGACACCAACAGATGGAGCTGCTGAAAGGGGCACTATCTGCAGTGAGATGGGGACACCAGCAAATGGAGAAGGTGTGAGGGGGCATGAGCTGCAGTGAGACAGGGACACCAGCAGATGGAGAATGTGAGAGGGGGATTGTCACTGCCGTGAGCCTGGGACGCCAGCAGATGGAGATGGTGAATGGTTGCAATAACTGCAGCGGGACAGGGGCATTAGCAGATGGTGATGTTGAGCCATTGCTGATGGAAGATTTTGTGTTACTGAGAGTTTGAATGTTTCCCCCAGTTTGATGAATTCATTTTATATAAACTTGAGATGCTGAATATAATAATTTCAATGCAATTTGTATATAGTGGCTATTTTTCTACTATGTCAACACTTGTAACATTAAACTCATTCCTGTTTGGAAGATTATTTCCGATGGATTAAAGTTAATGTATAAATATAACAACAGCATCAAACAAACTTCAAACCATTATTTACAAATAAAAACTCTCTAAATTGATAGTGCTGAGTTCTCCATCACTATAGTTATGACATCTTTCTCTGTCACTTACCTTTCTATGCTCGTATCTTCTCTACTATAACTGAGAGTAATTGAAGTTTTGAGCCAGTTGGCTTTTGAAAGTTAATATCGAATCTGCTTTCTGAAACCTGTCAGAGAGTGAATTCCAGATCATAACAACTCCCTGCCTGTTTGTTTCTCCTCTCAGCTAGTGTAAACAGTATATCCTCATGTCTCAAACGGAGGGAAATATTTTAAATACAATTAAATTCTTCAGGTCAGCAGAGGAGCTGGAACCTCCTGAATTTGAACATGCGACGAACACAGGGTCCCTCTGAATTCCCTGGGAGAGCAGAGGAACGGAAGAGTAAAGAAGCAAAGGGAAACACGTGAAACTTCATTGCAGCAGCAAAAACCCTTTGTCAGAATGTGGAGGTCGATATTGCTGAACTTTATATAAACTGGAAGTGATAAGTGGAACATCTTTCATACAATTTGTGTTGCAAGTTCATTTCTAGCTTTGTATACCCTTGTAACATTAAAGTGGTAAATGTTCAGAAAGTTGTTTCCCAAGGATTACAGGGTATTGCATAAATAGATCAGCATCAAATAAAGTTCAAACAATCATTGACAAATATAACTGTAAATATGTGTAAGACTTGTTGTGTGATATGTCAGCAGTTGTAAAAGTTCTCTTGGCTGCATAATTAACCTAGCTCTAGTTTCAGGCTTTGTCACGCATTGGAATTGAGAATCCGAAAAAAGAATGCATGTCTATACTGCAATCTAACAGCCCATCTGAAGCAAAAACGCCTTGCCAGAATTTCAAGGTAACTGCAGTGAGACCATTTCAGTCAATTTCTGAAATTCCTGTTAACACGAAGTGAAAAGTGAAAGACATATAATACAATTCGTGTTCAATGGTCATTATCGAAACCGGCCCCTCTATGTTTTAAAATAACAGCAGCTTTTCTGCACTGTTAGTGAGTTTTTATTTGCGGAGGGAGAGAGACAGAGACAGACAGACAGGTTTCTGTCTGGAATTGTCCATTTGGGATTTGACTGGAATGTCCCTCCCTCCCCCATTTCCTGCTTACACAGAGACTCACATTGGACTGTCCCATATCTGAGAGGGAGCGTCCAGATGGAGGAAGGTGAAAGCTGGTTGGATGAGCTGTACTTTGGGTGGACAAACTGTTTGACTGACAGGTTCTGGGATATATTAGTTCAATATCAGCCACCATTCTTTCTTTCCATGCGGTTGGTGTGTGAAGGTGAGTTTCTATTTCGCAGTCTCTGTGTCTCTGTGCTCAGGTGAATTGGAAGCTGATTGCAGTGTATGTGAGAGACAGTACAGGCTGAATCCTTCTCTCTCTGTCCCACTCCTGACCCTTTTCTCCAATTCCCATCCCAATGCTACTGTCTAGGATATATTCCCCATGGGCGAGCGGATGGAGGGTAGGTGTTGGAGTCCAATGATGGAGGGCAGTCCGTGTGGGATGGTGAGTATTATATCTTCATTGTCTCTGTCTCTGCCTTTCTCACTACTTCTGACTCAATCTCTCTCAAAGTCTCTCTCTCTCTCTGTTCTTCTCCGTCTGTGCATTTCTCCCTCTCTCTGTGTTTCTCTCTCATCTTCACCCAGTCAGTAAGTATTTCGGTGGAAACCGCTGCTGCTGCACAGAATCTTTGGGAATTGCACTTGATGATTACACAGAGGATGTTTGTGAATGGTAGCAAGAGTTGAATCTGATTGGGTAATTAAAGACAAGGCACGGTGACATCAATTCCCAGTTACCCAATCATAATGAATATAGACATTGGTGGGAATTGCTCATGAATTCTGGCAGCATCTGTCGAGAGAGAGAGACCCAGTGAGCAGATCAGCTGCATGACCCTCCCCAAGTCTTTTCTGGGAGCTCCAAGCTATCGGTGTTGCTATGGGTACCCACAAGGTTGCTCGCTATGCCTTCCTTGTTATGGGATGTGTAGCACATTCCTTGCTGAGTCTGGCTCAGTCCCATTCTCTCACCCCTTCTTCTGGTGCATTATTGACTGTCTGGTGCCTCTTCCTGCACTCGTCCTGAGCTGGAAAATTTTCAGTCAATTTGTCTCCTATTTCCACCCTTCTCTCACACTCACATGGTCCATCTCGGACCCTTCCCTTCCTCGAATTCTCTCTCTCCGTTTCTGGGGAAATCCTATCAACCAAAGTTCGTTATAAGCCAATGGCCACTCACAGCTACTGTGACTACACTTCCTCAATTCCACTTCCTGCAAGGACTCCATTCCATTCTCCCAATTTCTCCATCTCCACCGTATTTGTGCTGATGATCCAGCCTTCCAGACTGGCCCTTCTGATATAGATTCCTTTCTCAACACCTTGGATTACCGCACACTGTGCTTGGCAGGACCCTCCACTGTGTCTGAACTATTTCACACACTTTATTTTATTTATTTTATTTATTTATTTATTTATTTATTTAGAGATACAACACTGAAACAGGCCCTTCGGCCCACCGAGTCAGTGCCGACCAACAACCACCCATTTATACTAACCCGACAGTGATCACATATTCCTTACCACCTCCCTACACGAGGGGCAATTTACAACAGCCAATTTACCTATCACCTGCAAGTATTTTAGATGTGGGAGGAAACCGGAGCACCCGGCAAAAACCCACGCAGACACAGGGAGAACTTGCAAACTCCACACAGGCAGTACCCGGAATCGAACCCGGGTCCCTGGAGCTGTGAGGCTGCGGTGCGAACCACCGCGCCACTGTGCCACCCACTTCTGCACTCACCCCTTCCCCTCTCTCCCAGAATCGCATTAGGACTCCCCTTTTCATCACCTTACATCCCACCAGCCGCCATATTCAACAGATCATGCTCTGCCCTTGCGCCCCTTCGGCGTGATGCCACCACCAATCACATCATCCCATCCATTCGTGTTGCAGCATTCTGTCACGTGCTTTTCCAGGAGTCTCACTGAATTTACTGTCCCTTCTAACCTTCTCCATCTGCAGGTGTCCCTGTTTGACTGCAATTCTGTCCCCCTCTCAACATCTCCATCTGCTGGCGTCCCTGTTTCACGGCATTTACTGGCCACCTCTCACCACCTCCATCTGATGGTAAGCCTGTCTCACTGCAGTTCTCCTCCTCTCACCATCTCCATCTGATTGTATCCCTGCCTCACTGCCGTGATACCACTCTTGCCATTTCCATCTGCTGGTTTCCCTGTCTCACTGCACTCACTGTCCCTCTCATCATCTCCATCCACTGATGCCCCCGTCTCACTGCAGTTACTGGGCCCCCTCTCACCAGCTCCATCTGCTAGTGTCCCTGCTTAACTGCAGTTACGCCCACTCAGCATCTCCATCCGCTGGTGTCCCTATCTCACTGCAGTTGCTTTTCCCTATCACCATCTACAGCTGCTTGTGCCCCTGGCTCACTGCAGTTACTGCCCACCTCTCAACATCTCATTCTGCCGGTTTCACTGCCTCCCTGCACTTACTGTCCCTCTCATCATCACCATCCGGCGGTGTCTCTGTCTCACTGCAATTACTGATCCTCTCACCATCTCCATCTGCCTGTGTGCCTGTCTGACTGCAGTTTCTGTCCCACTCTCACCATCGCCATCTTCTGGTGTCCCTCTCTGACTGCAGTTACTGTACCCTCTCTCATCATCTCCATCTGCTGGTGCCTCCATCTGAGTGCAGTTACTGCCCGTCTCACCAACTCATAATCACTGTGATTTACAGCTTTATCCATTTTGCTGTCGGTCCAGGGTGGGTTTTGTTGAAGTCCATCTGAGCTTTGCTATTTCGCCCTTTTTGAGAAAGAAATTATGAATATTCTGCAGAGCAAGTCCCTCCTCAATATGTCGGAATATCAATAAAATATAATTTCAGTATCGGATTTACAATCATTTCAGTGCTCAATGCTCTGAATATAAAATGAACATTCTGTCCTGAGGGAGTGTAGGGAATGGCATATGAAATTGCATTTAGTTCAATTGTTTGGAATCCTTCAGCTTCTTCGATGATTTCACTAATTTCACAATGAGATTGAAAGGGTATTTCACCGCCTTCTTCAGCTCTTGTCTGAATTTAGTCTGGGTCACAGTGTAAATACATGTGTTGTTGCAGGAACTGAGAATCTGTAACGTCTTTGCTGTTTGTTCTGTGATAAACAGAGGGTCAGTGTGTGAGTGATAATGCTGAATATCTGCAATGTGCCGATATATGACAAACACAAACACTGTCATCCCTAACAGTATAAAACTGCCGGATATACTGAACAGTAAAATAATTGATTTTCTGCGATTCTCTATCTCTGGGTCTTTGCGACTCTTTCCATTGCTGTGGCCCCGGAATCACCTGAGGAATTTACTAGAGACCAAAATCCGTCTGACAGTCAGAACATTGAGCAGCAAAATCAGAAACACCGGGACAGAGGGTGTTAAAATGAGGTGAAACAATTCAAATGCCTCCCATGTGGGGGAAGTAAAGAAGCTTGGTTTAGTAGCACAGCCCATGGGAACATTATCAGTAATGTAATGTTGTTCTTGTGTAACGTACCAGGGGACAGACTCTAAACAGCCCAGCACACTCACTGTTCCGATAACCACAGCCGCCGTTTTATCAGTGCAATATTTTGTTTTCTGTTTCTCACAACAAATGGCCAAAAATCTATCAAAGGTGAAAGCGACTGTGAGCCAGACAGAAACAACACTGGCTGCATTAGACAGAACCAAAATGAGAGAACACATAGGAGTAATTCTCAGAAAAGAACTTGTGAAATAAATTGCAACTATCCAAATCAATATAGGACCAGTGATAACCACCAGGAGATCAGCCACTGCCATTCCCACCAGGTAGAAAGTGATACATTTGGAGAGACCGTACTTTCCTCGGGACAGTATCACAATCGCCACCAAGTTAACTAGAAGAGAGAGAAAAGAAAGCAGAGAAATTACTGGTCAGACCTGGAAACACAACAGCATTTGACAGGATCTGGGTAGAAATTTCCAGCTTTGTTGCTGCATCAAGCAGTGAAAACTGATTAATTGGTCTTGGCAGTGCTTTGCCACAGTGAAATGTTTGAAAACACAATTAGTAATAATGGATTCAAAAATTGATACAGCAAGTGAATAACGTCAGTACCGGATCTACTGGAAGTACTGAGTGAGGATGCAGTGCCAGTGGGGAAATGTGAAGGGGTTTTACGAGATGTAATCCAATGGGTTAATTGAAAATTTCTCTCCAGACTGTTTTATTGTGAAGGGTTGGGGAGAGCGGGATGTGCAGCTCTTTTGCTCTGGGTTCAGAGAACCGACAGGGCCTATTACCCATAAGGAAAAGGCTGAAACCTGCAGCGCTGAGTTTGAGTTCTTGTATCAGCCATGATCTAGAATGGCGGAGCCGGCACGAAGGGTTGAATGGCCTTCTCCTGCTCCCACGTTCCAGTACTCCTATCAGGTTGGACGAGGCAGCTGGAGGTGGAGCCAGTGACTGAGATTGGGAGGTAGAGAAGGAAAAGGACATGTTGGAGCTGGAGGGGAGACAGGAGCAGATGGTTTGGGAACGTAGATAAACTAAAGGAATGGATGAGGAGACTGAGGATTCAATACAGTGAGAGAAGAGGCTGAGATTCACAGGAAGAGACTGCAGCAGAGTGTTAGAGGAAATCTAATCTATAGATCCCAGTAACACAGCTCAATTCATACATTCAAACAATCATCCCTGTGGTTATATCTGTTGGAGAACAGAACATTGTTTATACAATGTACTCAATATATTTAATTGTTTTTTCTTTTTTTCTCCCTGCGCCTTTTCTCCTTCCCTATCTCTCTGGAGTATTCACACCCTGTCAACTGTTACTTAATTCTACTTTTCATGTATGATTGTTTCCTAACATTCTGCGCCTGTGTTCTTTTCACCAGCCCCATGTTTAATTATTCTATTCTCCGAGCCAGTCTGTTCAATGGTGAAACCTCTGTGAATAATTTAATGTATCTACAGAACACTCAAGTCTCCACCTATTCACCTACACGCTTCACGTTTTCGACAATGCATGGAATAAACAGGATAGAAAGCTTCTTCCAGACAAACCTCACAATCATTGAAATTCCTTCTCCTGGAATTATAAAGTAAACTGTTAGAATGTGGGATTTATTAATTTATAAACACCAACATCAGCACTGCAGCAGATAATCTACAGATAAATGGGAGACCCTTGATTGCAACTGATCGAGAGTAAACCAAAAAGAATTACATCAATACTTTCTATTTTACAATGTAGTCCACTGACAGTGAAGGCTCCACAGTGAAGCAGAGAAGGAGATGTCATCAGCAAACTCAGTTCAGTAGTCAGAACTCTGAAGCAGCATCAAACACAGACAGAATGAAATAATATTTGATGACAGTGGTAACCAATAAATACATTTAAATCCCAGTTAAACTGAGCCATGTTATTGCAGTGGCAGGAGATTGTACTGTCCCCTTGTAACACTGAGGCCGTGAGATGTCTTATTATCCATCACTGAAAAAACAATTCCTAAAAATATTTCAGGACCGGTTAGATCCACATCATGAAACCGCTGAAAGCTACTGATGGTCTGATTCTTATTCCTAATCGAAATACCCGGTTTTAATGCATTCAGTACACAGGAAAATGCAGTAACATTTCCACGGTGACTTACATCAATACCATTAAAGATATAATACAGCTCCTGCAAGACTGAAAGAGTAGGCAAGGAGGAGATTGCAACAGCAAATTGCTGGAAAAGAACAGGCAGCTGTGTCACACACACACTGCGAAATTATAGCAAGTGCAGCAGCACAGTTAACATCGATTTACACCATTAATAGCTGAGATACTGGCTTACCATCAGCTCCAATTGCTGCAAGTACAGGATAGTAAATTCATAAGATCTGAATGATTACTGGATATCCAATTTCTGTGAGAAGCAGAGACTTCTGTTATCCTGGAATCCACAGCTGCAGCACGTACTCAGAGCTGATCCATTCCAACGGGTCCTGATATATACAGGGGATAAGTCTCCACTGACACTTTACAGCCCTGATCATTGCCATTGGTTGCACTCACCTGAACAAACACATTACATCAGTTCAGCTTTGGCTCCACTGTAAATAATGTGGTGGATAAAACACAGCCATTTCAATGTCAATGACTTTTTCATAGTGAGACCGCTCTCAGCAATAAACTTGATGATCTTTGCGTTCTCACTGTCCACTGGAGTAGTACCAGATGATTGGAGGGTGGGAAATGTCATTCCCTTGTTCAAGAAAGGGAATAGGGATAACCCTGGGAATTACAGACCAGTCAGTCTTACGGAGGTGGTGGGCAACTTATTGGAGAGGATTCTGAGAGACAGGATTTATGATTATTTGGAAAAGCATAGTTTGATTAGAGATGGTCAGCATGGCTTTGTGAGGGGCAGGTCGTGCCTCACAAGCCTTATTGAATTCTTTGAGGATGTGACAAAACACATTGATGATGGAAGAGCAGTGGATGTGGTGTATATCGATTTCAGCAAGGCGTTTGATAAGGTTCCCCATGCTAGGCTCATTCAGAAAGTAAGGAGGCATGGGATACAGGGAAATTTAGCTCTCTGGGTACAGAATTGGCTGTCCCATAGAAGACAGGGTGTGGTAGTAGATGGAAAGTATTCAGCCTGGAGCTCGGTGACCAGTGCTGTTCCGCAGGGATCTGTTCTGGGACCTCTGCTCTTTGTGATTTTTATAAATGACTCGGATGAGGAAGTGGAAGGCTGGGTTAGTACGTTTGCCGAAGACACAAAGGTTGCTGGAGTTGTGGATAGTGTGGTGGCCTGTTGTAGGTTGCAACGGGACATTGACAGGATGCAGAGCTGGGCTGAGAAGTGGCAGATGGAGTTCAACCTGAAAAAGTGTGAAGTGATTCATTTTGGAATGTCGAATTTGAATGCAGAATACAGGCTTAAAGACAGGATTCTTGGCAGTGTGGAAGGACAGAGGGATCTTGGGGTCCACGTCCATAGATCCCTCAAAGTTGCCACCCAAGTCGATAGGGTTGTGAAGAAGGCGTATGGGGTGTTGGCTTTCATTAACAGGGGGATTAAGTTTAAAAACCGCGAGGTTATGCTGCAGCTCTATAAAGGCCTGGTTAGACCACACTGGAATATTGTGTTCAGTTCTGGTCCCTCATTATAGGAAGGACGTGGAAGCTTTAGAAAGGGTGCAGAGGAGATTTACCAGGATGCTGCTGGACTGGAGGGCATGTCTTATGAAGAAAGTTTGAGGGAGCTGGGGCTTTTCTAATTGGAGCGAAGAAGGATGAGGGGTGACTTGATAAAAGTGTACAAGATGATGAGAGGCATAGATAGAGTAGATAGCCAGATACTTTTCCCCAGGGCGGAAAGGGCTATCACCAGGGGGAATAATTTTAAGGTGATTGTAGGAAGGTTTAGTGGAGATGTCAGAGGTAGGTTCATTACACAGAGAGTGGTGGGTGCGTGGAATGCACTGCCAGCGGTGGTAGTAGAAGCAGATACATTCGGGACATTTAAGCGACTCTTGGATGGGTCCATGGATGATAGTAGAATGAAGGGTATGTAGGTAGCTTGATCTTAGAGTAGGTTAAAGGGTCGGCACAACATCGTGGGCCGAAGGCATGTACTGTGCTGTACTGTTCTATGTTCTATGAAATCTGTACTCATACTGGACGGATGCTCTGATTAAGAGTGGCATAATTTACATTTTCCATATCATTGCATTGACCTTGTTCACTCTTGGCCTTTCTATTGTAAATATAACTGATCTGTCTGCAGTGGACACTGGATCCAGGGACAAAATCAATCCTGTTTCAAACTGTTCCTGCCTTTTCCAGTTAAAATGCGAACTTTGAGGATCTGATATGGGATCATGTTCAGTGCACAGCCGAGAAACTGCTGTGGGTGATATTAGGGGACCAACACTCTCCACCTCCATTGGTCAAGAAGTCCAGAGGCCCAATCAAATGTCCGGGGGACAGGGAGTCAAAGCATACCATGACAGCTGTATAAAACAGAGGGAGCTCCCGCCTATGTATAAAGTTGAGGGGGGTCCCTCTGTATTTATAAAGTGGAGGGAACACTTTTTTATGTATAAAGTGGAGGGAGCTGAAGCACTGAGGAGAGAGAGAGAAATGAACAGAAATGGAGAGAGGATGAAGTAAAAGACAGTTTCCTGGGAGCAGAGCGGAGTGGCGACTGGCGGATCTGCGAGGAAACTGATCCGGAGCGGCGGCATGCGCTCTCTCACTCCCTGTGTCTATCAGCGCGCGCTGAGACTTGACAAAGAAGGAAGAACAACTTAGTGACATCACGGGAATTCTGTAAGGTGATTGGTTGCGTTAATAACAGCTGTTAGTGCATCTAAATTGCTTAAAAATGTGGAACGTTTTTTTAACAAACTCAACTGATAAGGTGAGTGGTACTACTTAAATTAGAATAAGTTATTAAGGATTTTAGATTGTAATGGTTAGTGTCAGGAGTAGAACAAGACCCTGAGGGTAATTAGTATTTTTTTAAAGGGAGTAACTAAATTAATTTAAAGGTAAGTCATGACAGGAGAGCCCAGCCCTGCAGTATGCTCCTCCTGCACTATGTGGGAAATCAGGGATGCTTCCAGTATCCCTGACAACCATGTGTGTAGGAAGTGTATCCATCTTCAGCAAATGACTACCCACATGATGGAGCGAGAGCTGCGGGTGGATTCACTTTGGAGCATCCGTGACGCTGAGGACGTCGTGGATGGCACGTTTAGAGAGAAGGTCACACCACAGGCAATGGCAGCACAGGCAGAAGAGGGATGGGTGATCACCAGGCAGAGTAATAGGCGCAGGCAGGTAGTACAGGAATCCCTGTGGCCATCCCCCTATCAAACAGATATACTGTTGGTGAGCAAGACTTCCCAGTGGAAAGCAGCAACAGGTAAATCCATGGCAACAGGGATAGCTCTGCTGCATAGCAGGGAAGTAAAGGGAGTGGAAGAGCTATAGTGATAGGGGTGTCTATCGTAACGGGTACAGATAGGCGTTTCTGTGGTCGCAAACGTGATTCCAGGATGGTATGTTGCCTCCCTGGTGCTCGGGTCAAGGATGTCACGGAGCGGCTGCAGGACATTCTGAAGGGGGAGGGTGAGCAGCCAGAGGTCGTGGTGCACATTGTTACCAACGACAAAGGTAGAAAAAGGGGTGAGGTCCTGCAACAAGAAAGTAGGGAGCTAAGTAACAGTTTAAAAAGCAGGACCTCCAAGGTTGTAATCTCGGGATTACTCCCGGTGCCACGTGCTAGTGAGTTTTTAAATAGGAGGATCGAGCAGATGAATGCGTAGCTGAGGAGATGGTGCAAGAGGGAGTGTTTTAGTTTCCTGGATCACTGGGTCTGTTTCTGTCACAGAGACTTGGTTGAGGGAGGGACAGGACTGGCAGCTCAATATGCCAGGGCATAGAATCTTCTTGGCGCGACATGGGAGGGGATAAAAGAGGAGGTGGCATTGCATCAAGGAGTCAATTACTGTATTCAGGAGGGATGACATCTTAGAAGTTAACTCAAATGAGGCCATTTGGGTAAAACTTTAAAAAAAGGGGCTAATCACTTGGTTGGGTGTCTACTACAGGCCTCCAACAGTCAGAAAGAGATTGAGGAGCAGATATGTAGGCAAATCCCAGAGAGGTGTGAAAATAATAGGGTAATAATAGTAGGGATTTCGACTTCCCCAATATTAACTGGGATAGGCTCAGTGCAAAAGGCTTAAAAAGGGTGGAATTCTTAAAATGCATACAGGAGAGCTTTTTGAGCCAGTATGTAGAAAGTCCTACAAGGGAAGGGACAGTACTGCGACCTAATCCGAGGGAATGAAGCCAGTCAAGAGGTAGAAGTGACAGTGGGGAGTATTTCGGGGAGAGTGACCATATCTCTGTAAGATTTAAAGTAGTTATGGAAAAGGGCAAAGATGGACCGGAAATAAAGGTACTGAATTGGGGGAAGGTCGATTTCAATATGATAAACCAGGATTTGGCCCAAGGGGCCTGGGAGCAGCTACTTGTCGGAAAGTGTACATCATATCAGTGAGAGTCATTCAAAGAGGAAATAGCGAGAGTCCAGAGCCAACATGTACCCGTTAAGGTGAAGGCTACTCGGGAACCCTGGCTGTCAAGGAGAAAGAGCATTGAATCAGGGGGAATAAAAGGAGGCTCACGGTAGATCCCCAAGTGCTGAGAACAGCGGAGACACTACAGAAGTGTGGAAAGGGTCGGGTGACACTTAAAAAGGTAATTAAGAGATCGAGGAGGGGGCATGAACAACCTTCATTCTGTGATATATCATTTTATGATCCTATGAAAAGTAATGTTCGTTTAATAACTTCAGCTTTTCCCTCTTTAGTTTTTTTTGGGGGTGGTGGATTTGGTGGAGCGCTTCGCAAGGTTAGTGTCAATGTGTCTCTCCAAATACTGACAAGGAGTAACCACGGTCCTGTACTATTAAATTATACAGTTTTATTTTATAACATTGATAGCGGTGATGTAGGTTTGCATCTCAGCAGCTGTCATTGGGAAGACACGAGAGGAAATGTGATTACTTTGGGACATTTCATCTATTTCCTTTCTCTCTTGAGGGTTACAATACAGCACACAGACCAATATTCTATTGAATATTTTCATTAATTCTAGATTTCTCTCAGTTCGCCACCCAATTCATAAAATGTGGCATCGGAATTTAAGAGGAGGTCATCCAATACCTCACGCTGGTTCACCCATTCAGATCCAACATGATTGATGTTTATCTTCTCTCCATTTACTCGGCTTGATTCCATATGCTTTAATCCCCGAGCCAAACAACAAAATACCAATCTGAAGACTTAAAATTTCAATTGACTTAGTCTGGAAAGTGTTTTGAAGGACGGAGTGCTGCACTTAAACAACTCCCCCTGTGACGTTTAGCTTCCCGACATCACTCCTGAATGGCCAAGCTCGAATATTGAGATTATCGCCCCGTTGCTCTGGAATCTGACACCAGACAAGACAGTTTCTGTCCACCGAGCTGCGAGGGGAGATTTAGGTGCAGTGTTAATCCCCGGAGCTAGTAACCCAGAGAGCAATGCTGATGCCCTGGGTTACACGTTCACATTCCACCAAGACAGTTGGTGGAATTTAAATTTAATTCATAAAAATAAATCGAAAATTAGAATTTAGTATCTGTAATAATGCCAGGAAACTGTCATAGATTGCTGTAAAAGCCTGTCTGGTTTCTCTTGTCCACTGGCGAAGGATATCTGCCGTCCTTACCTGGTCTGGCCTCCATATGACTCCAATGTAGTTGACCATTATCTGCCCTCTGAAATGGCTTAGCAAGCCACTCAGTTCAAGGGCATTTAGGGATGGTCAACAAATGCTGGCCTTGCTGCAGCGGCACACCCAGAAAGAATGCAAATAAAATATTTCATTTCTCTCAAACACCTCAATTAGATCATGCATGGTTCTTCTGTATCTTCTCTTAATTTAGCCAGTGTATCATTCTGGTGAATGTGTGCTGCACCTGCTAAATGGACAATATATCATTCCTGAGCTGTTGTGCCCAGCATTGACTGTGGTCTAAACACAGCCACATAAAACGAGAGCATAACCTCAACAGTTTTTTATGTCAGCCTCCTTGAATTTTATTGTAATATTACATTCTCCCTCTTCATTTGTTGTGGATATTCACACTGCATTTTAAAATTATTTCTTCCTGCAGGTCTATAAATGTCTTTGCTCTTACAATCTGCCTAGCATCTTTATTTCCTAAATTGCAGCAGTGACTGCAGTTCAGATCTACGTCATTGGCTGGCACATCCCGAGTTACTGAAAGGCGCTATGGAAATGTAAATTTTAGCTTCATTTTTAAAGCAAATTACGAAATCTCTTTATTTTTTGTGGAATCTGTGTCCCGGAGGGTAACACTTCCCTTCAACACAGAGCAATCAGTATTGAGTTATCAATCTGCCACTGGACATGACATTCCGCTAGTCAATTTATAATTGTGCTCTCCATTTATTTTACCACAGATCCGCTAACAACACCAGTGATAACTCTTGACCAACCACCTGGGGTGTATGCTGTTGGAGAGACAGTTACCATTACCTACACCATGAATGGGGATAATCATGATAAATCCTTCTACTTTTACGGAGATTATCAACAGCTGTCCACCAATCAAATCATCACAAAGGGCAACGTTGGAACATTCCAGGTTGCTGGTACAAACCAAGGAGAGGGGTACCAATGTCGACATGTAAAATCCTTCAATTGCGAGTGGGTCTATTATTATAGTATATCCACAGCGGGAGTCACTGAGCGTGTCTGTTATAATAGAATCTCCACAGGAAGGGCCACCGAGAGGGTCTGTTAGTATAGTATCTCCGAAGCGAGGGTCACTGAGTGGGTCTGGTATTGTAATATCTCCAGCGGGAGTGCCAGTGAGTGGGTCTTTTATTACAGTATGTCTACAGGGAGACGGACTGAGTAGGTCCATGCATTGTAGTATCTTGCATTGAGAGTCACTGAGTGGGCCTGTTATTATAGTATCTCCACAGGGAGAGTCACTTAATGGGTCTGTTGTTGTAGTACCGCAGCATTGAGAGTGACTTAGTCGGTCTGTTGTTACAGGACCACCACATTGCGAGGCACTGAGTGTGACCGTTGTTATGGAATCACCACAGGGAAACTGACTGAGTGGGTCTGTTATTTCATTATCTTCACAGGAATAGTCACTGCGTGAGCCATTTATTATAATATCTCCACGGGAGACTGACGGAATGAGCATTTTATTATAGTATCTCCACAGGGAGAGTCACTGTGTGACTCTGTTAAAATAGTATCTCCACAGAGAGAGTGACTAATTGGGTCTGTTAGTACATTATCTCCACACGGAGAGTGACAGCGAGTGTCTGTTATTATGGCAGCTCCACATCAATACTGACAAATTGGGCTGGTTATTATAGTAACTACACAGGGAGAGGAAGTAAGTGGTTCTGTTATTATTGTATGTCCACAGGGAGACTGACTGAGTGAGTCTATGTTTTGTAGTATCTCCAAAGGGACAGTCTCTGTGTGGCTCAGTTGTTTTATTTTTTCACAGAGAGAGTGACTGAGTGGGTCTGTTGTTATAGTATATCCACAGGGAGAGTGACTCAGTGAGTCTGTTACTGTAAAACCTCCAAACGGAGAGTCACTGAGTGGGTCTGTTATTATGGTCTCTCCATCGGGAAAGACTGACTGTGTGGGTCTATTATAATATCTCCACAGGGATGTGGACAGAGTGGCTTTATTATTACATTATCTCCGCAGGTATAATGCCTGTGTGTGTCTGTTACTATATTATCTCGACTGGGATAAACGCTGACTGGGTCTTATCTTATCGTATCTCCAAAGAGATATTGACAGAGTGGATCTGTTATTATATTGTCTCCACTGGGAGTCACACTGACTGGTTCTATTTTTATAATATGTCTACCGGAAGAATCACTGAGTGGGTCTGTTATTACAGTATCTCGAAAGGAAGAGTGAATGAGTGAGTCTGCTATTATCGTACCTCCACAGCGAACGTGGCTGCGTGGGTCTGTTTTCATAGTTTCTCCAAAGGGAGCGTCACTGATTGGGTCTGTTATTATAGTATCTCCACTGGTAGAGTCACTAAGTGGGTCAGTTTTGCCAGTATCTCTACAGAGAGACTGACTGAGTCACTCTGTTATTGAAGCATTTGAATGGGGACACTGACTGAGTGGTTCTTTTATTGTAGCAGCTCCACATGGCAGTGACTGGATGGGTCTGTTGTTATAGGAAATCCACATTGTGAGTGATGGATTACGTCTATTATTACAATATATTCACTGGGAGAGTGACTGAGTGGCTCTGTTATTATAGTATCTCCACAAGGAGAATCACTGAGTGGGTCTGTTATTATTGTATCTCCACAACGATAGTGACTGTGTGTATCCGTTTTTTATAGTATCTCTAAATGGAGACAGATTGAGAGGGTCTGTTATTCTATTATCTCCACAGGGACAGTCGATGAGTGGGTCTGGTATTATAATATCTCCACAGGGAGAGTCGCTGAGTGGATCTATTGTTATAGCATCTCCACAGGGATAGCGACTGCTTGTGTCTGTTAATATAAAATCTCCAATGGGATATGGACAGAGTGGGTTGATTATTATAGTATCTCCATAGGGAGAGTTAGATTGGGCCTGTTATTACAGTATCTCCACAGGGATCGTGACTGACTGGGTCTGTTATTGTAATATTTATACAAGGAGACTGACTGAGCGGGTCTGTTATGATAGTACCTCCACAGGGAATGTCACTGGGTGGGTCTTGTGTTCTAGATTTTCCACAGGAAGACTGACTTCGTGGTTCTGTTATTATTGGTTCCCCACAGGAGGTGTGAGTGAGTGGGTCTGTTATTGTAATATCCCAACAGGGAGAGTGATTGGTTGCATCTGTTATTACAGTATCTCCACAGGGAGAGTGAGTGAGTGAGTCTGTTATTATAATAACACCACCGGTAGATTGGGATTGTTATTGTAGTAACTCCACAGGGAGAGCCACAGATTAGGTCTATTATTTTAGCATCTCCGTCGGGTGACTAACTGGGTGGGTCTTCTGTTAAAGTACCTCCATAGTGAGGGTCACTGAGTGGGTCTGTTAGTATAGCATCTCCGCAGGGAGAATCACTGAGTCACTCTGTTATTACAGAATCTCCACGGTGAGACTGACTACATGGGCCTGTTCTTATAGCATCTCGACGGGAAGAATCACCGACGGGGTCTGTTATTATAGCATATTCATCGGGAGTGTGACTGAATGTCTGTTATTACGGGATCCCCACAGGGAAAGTCACTGAGTGGATCTGTTATTATCGTATCTCCACGGGGAGAGTCACCGAGTGGGTCTGTTATTATCGTATATTCACAGGGAGAGTGACTGAGTGGGGCTGTTATTACGGGATCTCCACAGAGAGATTCACTGAGTGGGTCGTTTATTATATTATCTCCAGAGGGAGAGTCACTGAGTCAGTCTGTTACTTCAGTATCTCCACAGCGAGGGTGACGAAGTGTGTGTGTTCCTATAATATCCCCTCAGGGAGAGTCACTGGGTGGGTCTGTTATTATAATATCTCCACAAGGATAGTGACTGAGAGGGTCTCTTATTATGGGGTCTCCACGGGGAGAGTCAACGAGTGCATCTGTCATTATAGTATCTCCATCGTGAGAGTTAATGCGTGGTTCTGTTATTACAGGTTCTTCACATGGAGCATGACTGAATGGCTCTGTTAGTATCTCGACAATGAGAGCGAGTGAGTGGATCTGTTATTATAATATCTGCACAGGGAGAGTCACCAATCGGGTATGTTATTATCGTATCGCGACAGTGTGAGTCACTGACAGTGTCTGTTATCAGAGCATCTCCACTGGGAGAGTCACTGAGTGAGTCTGTAATTATAATATCTGCACGGGGAGAGTCACCGATTGGGTAGGTTATTATAGTATCGCTGCAGTGAGAGTCACAGAGTGTGTCTGTTATCAGAGCATCTCCAGCGGGCGAGTCACTGAGTGAGTCCGTAATTACATTATTTCCCATGGGAGTGTGACTAAGTGGGTCTGTTATTATAGTATTTTCACAGTGAGAGTCACGAGTGGGTCTGTTTTTATCGTATCTCAACAGGGAGAGTCACTGAGTGGGTCTGTTATTATAATATCTGCACAGGGAGAAGGACTGAGTGGATCTGTTATTATAGTATCTGCAGAGGGAGAGTGCCTGAGTGTGTCTGTTATTTTAGTATCTCCACAAGGAAAGTCACTGGGTGGGTCCATTATTATAGTATCTCCAAAGAGAGAGTGACTGAGTGGGTTTGTTATTATAGTATTTACGCAGGGAGAGTGACTGAGTGGCTCTGAAATTATAGTGTCTCCACAGGGAGAGTGACTGAGTGGCTCTGAAATTATAGTGTCTCCACAGGGAGAGTGACTGAGTGGGTCGGTTATTACAGTTTCTCCGCAGGGAAATTCTCTGAATGCGTCTGTTATTTTAGTATCTACACAGGGAGCGTGACTGGGTGGGTCTGTTATTTTAGTATCTACACAGGGAGAGTGACTAGGTGGGTCTGTTATTCTTGTATCTCCGCAATGCCCTGCCTTAGAGTGTGTTGAAGGCAGGTTCGATTGAGGCAATCAAGAGGTAATTTGATTGTTTTGTGAAATGGAAGAAGGTGCAGGGTTATGGGGAGAAGTTAGGGCGCTGGCACTAGGTTAATTAGTCGTTCGGAGTGCCAGCAAAGACACGATGGGTAGAATGGCCTCCTTCTGTGCTGCAAAAATTCCGTGATTCTGTGACAATCTTTGATTAACTGACATGCACCTGATATTTCCAACATGCAGCACTAACTGGGGAATGTCCAGCACTGGGGCGCAGATGGCTCTATTACTCAGGGTTTAGAGCTGGTCTTGTAAATGATAGGCTGTGAGTTCAAACAACCACTAGGACGTGAACGCATTTTGTTCAGGTTTTCAGTTCACCTTCAAAAAGCAAATCATTCCCTTTTATTTTCTAAATAGCTCCAAGGCCAACCCAGGAGAAAGAAGCTCTCTGCCTCTCAATTTCTCCATCTGTCACTATCTGCTCCCTCTCTCACCTTCCCCCTCTCTCTGTAACCAGAGGACGAAGATTGAATACAGAAACATACAAACATTTTTGCACAGTAGGAGGCCATTCAGCTCATCATGTCCGTGCTGGCTGAAACATTTTATTTATTCTACTCTCAACTTCCAGCTCTTGGCAATAATTGGCCAAAGAGACAGTGAGAAAAGAGCTGAGGATTTTTTTAAACACTGTGAGTTGTTGTGATCTGGAATGCGCTGCCTGAATGGCTGGTGGAAGCAGATTCATTGGAATTACAAAAACAGGCCATTCTGCCAACTGGTCCGTGCTGGTGTTAATGTCCCATACAAGCCTCCTCACACTCCTCTCCATCTCACCCCATCAACATATCCGTCTATTCCCTTCCCCTCTTTTGTTTATCCAGCTACCCCTGAAATGTATCGGTTCTATTCACCTCAACCACTCCCTGTGTTAGTGAGTTCCACATTCTCAGCAATCTCTGGGGAAAGAACCTTCTCCAGAATTGTTGATTCGAAAAGCAAGCTTCTAAAGGGAACTGGGTAAATAGTGAAAAGGAAACATTTGCAGTTCTATTGGGAAAGAGCAAGGGGGCTATTGGGGAAATGGGATAGGTCGCCCAAAGAGCCAGGGCACATTGGATGGGATGAATGGCCTCCTTTTGTAATGTATTATTCTTGGATTGCTTGGTGATGAAGGATTGTGAAGGCGTGTTTGGACCGCACATTCTTCTTAAAAACATTACGCATACAATTAGGATTTTGCAGGGCAGGTGGTTTCATAGCTTGCAGGTTAGAGCACTGAACTTAGAAAGCAGAGGTCTAAAATTCACATTTCACTGTAACCTGATTTAAGTTATTTATCTAAGATCCGTGTTTATTGATTCCCCCTTAATCACCATGTTGAATAAAATTATTTCAAACTCGGGCAGTTTGGACATTTTTAGCTGAGCCCAGCCTCACCAGCCCGCCAATTGGCACAGGAAGAAGCAGATAACAAGGTTAAATGTGGTTGTGAAAAAATGGCGTGGGAGCTGGGGTTTCACTTCCTGGACTACTGGCACCAGTACTGAGGAAAGAGGAAGCTGTTCCACTGGGACGGGCTCCAGTTAAGCAGAGCTGTGACCGGTAGCCTGGTGAATGGAATAACTAGTACACTGGGTGAAAATCCTGGAACTCCCTCCCTAACAGAATTGTGGGTGTACCTACCCTGCGTGGACTGCAGCGGTTCAAGAAGGAGCTGAGAGGGGCGTTATTGGATGAATTATACAAGCCGGGCTCCTTTCACTGCCTGCGAGTGGGGGGGGGGGGGAGGGTGGCGCGCGGGTGGGGAGATGAGGTGTGGGGTGAATATTCCACAGCTGGTACAGCAGTGCCAGAGGAGTCCGGGGTCGAACAATCTGTTGTAGACTGACCCTTTCTCTCTGACAAGAGGGCTGGTGAGGGGATGTGGTGGACAAAACAATCATATTTGAAAGGATAGCTCTGATCCCAGTTCCTGGCTCTTTGTGAGTGGTGATAATCAGCAGAAGTAATTTGTACAACAGCATTCGGGTTGCTTGGAACGTTATCTTTGTTTTAACCCTCATAAAACGGGCTGAATCTATCGTAGTGCCCCGGTAGTGAGGGTATGAAGCAATATCTGAGCACCGAGGATTTGAAGTAGCGTCTGGACCCAAAGGTGTGAACTGGTTTCTGGAATACAAGGATGTAAACTACTGTCGGTCGCCGAGGATGTGACACTGCGCCTTGGCTCCGAGGATGTGATCAAGATTTATGGGTCACGAGATTGTGAAGCAGTGTCTGAGCCCCGAGGATGGGCATCAATGTCTAGGCCCCGACAAGTGTCTGGGGCCGGAGGGTGTCAGCAAGTTTCTTGTTCAGTTTCAGTGACCCTTCGGCAAATGTCTGAGAAACTGGGAGTTTGCTCTGTGTGAACCTAGACTTCTTCAGTCCATTTATGAACACTGGGTCTTTAAAGGGACCACTGAAGCAGTGAAGGAAATTGCTCCTTTCCCCGCTGAACCTCCCTGGTGCCCTTTCCCTTTCCCTGCAATTTCCATCAAAGGGCCCGCATCTGATACTAGACCGCAAGCGATCTGTCTGTGGAGGCACAACAGGCCACAGTGGCTCAGCTCCACTGTTAAACTGTGCTCTGATGCCAAGTTCCGGTTGAGCCTCGGACTGAGGGGCTGCAAAACTGTAACACATCCAATTATGAGGACTTTGCTGCTTTAAGCAAACAGAGTAAGACAGCAATGTAACCAATACCCAAGTACAGCCCACCACAACGCCCCCATTATGGTTTGCGGAATAATGGGACTCAAATGCAAGATTCTTTCATGTGTTGGCAAAATGTAAAAGGCAGCTATCCTGCAATACAGTACCGTTGAGGGTGAAATTCGAAACAATGCGTGCCGAGGTCAATAGATGCGCGGTCCCATTACTTTAAACTGTCAGCCACCTCGTAAAACGCATTTTCCCTTGGCAGTGTAGCCGAGTGGTCTCAGCCGCTGGATTTCGATTCCAATCCCATTAGGGACGTGGGTTCGATTCCCACTGCTGCCACTGTTATGTTAGGCTCCCTCAAAAGCTTGTGAAAAAACAACAGCAGGATTTAGTGCACTGCGTTTCATCAAAAGTGTCCATATTTCACGAATAATAAAAGCAGAACGTTCTGGAAAGACTCAGCAGGTCAGGCACCATCTGTAGAGATAGGTGCAGAGTTAACATTTCAGGTCGCTGACCTTCTGAAGGAAGGTCACAGATCTGAAACGTTAACTCTGCTTCTCATACAGACAAACAAACACATGAGTTAGGAGCAGGAGTAGGCCACTCGGCCCATCGAGCCTGCTCCTCCATTCAATAAGTTCATTGCTGAACTAATAACTCCCCATTTCCATCTATCCCCGATAGCCTTTCACCCCCTTGCTTATCAAGAATCTATCTAACTCTTTCTTAACAATATTGAAATACTCGACTTCCACCTCCTTTTGAGGAAGAGAATGCCAAAAATTCACGATCCTCTGAGAGAAAAAAAATCTCCTCATCTCTGTCTTTAATCTTTAAACAGTGACCACTAGTTCGAGATTATCTCACAAAGGAAGACATCCTTTCCACATCCATCCTGTCAAGACCCCTGAGGCTCTTATATCGTTCAATCAAACTGCTTGTGACTCTTCTAAATTCCTGCGGATGCAAGCCCAGCCTGTCCAATATTTCCTCATAAAACAGCCCCTCCTTTCCAGGGAATAGTCGAGTAAACCTTTACTGTCCTGCCTCCAAAACATTTACATCATTCTTTTAATAAGGAAACTAGCACTGTACACAGTACTCCAGATGTGGTCTCACCAATGCCCTGTATAGCTGAAGCATAACCTGCTGCTTTCATATCAAATTTCCCACGCAAAAATGATAACATTATATTTGCTTTCCTAATTATTTGCTGTATCTGGATACTACTCTTGTGGGATTCAATCACTGGGTCACCCAGATCGCTCTGCATCTCAGAGCTCTGCAATCTCTCACCATCGAGATAATACACTTTTTTCTATTCTTTCTGCCAGAATGGACAATTCCACATTTTCCACATTATACTCCATTTTGCCAGATCTTTGCCCATTCACTTAACCTTTCTATATTGCTTTTTGCCTTCATATGTCCACTTCACAAGTAACTTTCTTACCTATCTTTGTGTCAGCAGAAAATTTAGCAACCAGACCTTCAGTCCCTTCATCTAATTAATTTATATAAGTTGTAAAAGGTTGAGGCACCAGCACAGATCCCTGTGTCACATGACTCGTTTCATCTTGCCAATCATAAAATACCCATTCATGCCTACTTTCTGCTTCCTGTTAGCTAGCCAATCTTCTATCCATGCCAATATGTTATCCCCTACACCATGAGCTTTTATTTCTTGCAATAGACTTTTATTTCTTGCAATAGACTTTGATGTGGCACTTTATCAAATGCCTTCTGGAAATTCAAGTAAAATACATCCACTGGTTCACTTTCATTCACTGCACGTGTAACTACCTCAAAGAGCTCCAATACATTGGTTGAACATGATTTCCCTTTCACAAAACCATGTTGACTGTGCCTGATTTCCTTAATTTATTCTAGGTGCCATGCGAGAACGTCTTTAATAATAGCTTCTAACATTTTCCCTAAGACAGATGTTAAGCTAACTGGCCTGGAATTACCTGCTTTCTGTCTCCCTCCCTATTTGACTAAAGGAGTTACATTGGCTATTTTCCAATCTAATGGAAACTTCCCAGAATCCAGGGAATTTTGGAAAATTAAGAGCAATACATCACCTATCTCACTGGCCACTTATTTTATGACCCTCGGATGAAGTCTAGCAGAACCTGGGCGTGTCAACCCGCAGCTCTAAAACTTTGTTCAGTACCACTTCCCTGGTGATTGTAATTTGATGATTTGGCGATTTCCTCCCTCCCTTCTATCTTCTGACTTACAGCTAATTCGGGAATGGCACTTGTATTATCTATAATTAGGAAGGATGCAAAATACTTGTTTAATTCATTTGCCATCTGTTTATTTACTAGTTCCTCCTCAGTTGTTTCACCTGCTGACCTACTGCTCTTGTTCCCACCACCCCCCTCCCCACGACCTCCACCGCCCACCACACTAGTTTAAACCCTCCCGAGTGACGCTAGCAAAGCTTGCAGCCAGGATATTTGTGCCCCTCCGGTTTAGATGCAACCTGTCCTTCTTCCACAGTTCCCACCTGTCCCGGAAGTGATCCCAGTGATCCAAATATCTGAAATCCTCCCTCCTACTTCAGCTGTTCAGCCACTTGTTTAGCTGCACTGTCTTTCTATTTCCAGCCTCACTGGGACGTGGCGCAGGGATTAATCCCGAGATTACAAGCCTAGAGGTCCTGTCTTTTAACTTTCTACCTAACTCCCTGAACTCCCGCTGCAACACCTCCTCACTCTCCCTGCCTATGTCCTTAGTACCAATGTGCACCACAACCTCTGGCTGTTCACCCTCCGCCTTCAGAATGCCCCCTGTCCGTTCAGAGACATCCTTGACCCTGGCACCAGGGAGGCAACATACCATCCTGGAGTCTCTTTCACGTCCACAGAATCGCCTATCCGTGCCCCTGACTATACAGTCCCCTATAACTATTGTTCTTCTGCGCTTTGTCCCTCCCTACTGAACAACAGAGCCAGGCGTGGTGCCACAGCTTTGGCTGCCGCTGTTGCTTTCCGCTGATAGGCCAGCCCACCCCGCCCCAGCAGTATCCAAGATGTTATACTTGTTAGAGAGGGGGATAGCCACAGGGGATTTCTGCACTGACTGCCTGTCCCTTCTTGCGGTCACCCATCTATCTGCCTGCACCTTGGGTGTAACCACAACTCTAAAAGTCTTGTCTATGATGCTTTCCGCCACCTAAATGCTCCAAGTTGCATCCAAATGCAGCTCCAACCGATCTCTGCAGTCTGCGAGGAGCGGCAACTGGGTACACTTCATGCAGATGTGGTTGTCCGGAACGCTGGAAGCGTCACGGACCTCCCACATCTCACAGGTGAAGCACTTTACCCCTCTAACTGACATTTCTAGCACTAATTAATAAATTAATTTAAAATAATCAAATTCTTATTAAATCCTTACTAAATTAAGGTGCAATTAACTATATGGTCCCTAGCGCTGGATTTATACCAGAAATATTAAAAGCTAAATACAGTAATCTTCTCCCTCTGGTTTAGTTAATCCTCTACTTATTAATTAATTAGATAATTAGGGTTTTAATTAATTTTAATCAAAGTTTCATTTTCAAATTCAGTGCAGATTCCCGACCAGCCAATCAGGTCAAAGCATTCCTGTGACATCACTTTTCTCAGTTTTTTTATCCACCCGAGGTAACTTAAGGGTCCAGAACCCTGCACTCCGAGTTTTCTCCATGGATGTAGGCAGCGAATCCCCAAAATAAGGTTTTATACTTTCCTGTCCGGAACACCACCCTTTGAGTCTTCTCCCTGGATGTGGGCTGAGAATCCCCGATGTATGGTCTTTATACTTACCGATCCGGAATTCCACCCTCCGAGTCTTCTCCCTGGATGGAGGCCGCGAATTCCCGAGGTCAGTTTTTTATACTTACCGGTCCGGAACTCCGCCCTCCGAGTCTTCTCCCTGGATGTGGGCTGAGAATCCCCGAGATAAGTTTTTATACTTCCCACTCCAGAACTCCGCCCTCCGAGTCTTCTCCCTGGGTGCAGGCCGTGAATCCCTGAGGTAAGGTTTTTTATACTTACCGGTCCAGAACACCACCCTCCGAGACTTCTCCCTGGATGTGGGCTGAGAATCCCCGAGGTATGGTCTTTATACTTACCACTCCAGAACTCCGCCTCCGAGTCTTCTCCCTGGATGTGGGCTGAGAATCCCCGAGGTATGGTCTTTATACTTAACACTCCAGAACTCCGCCCTCCGAGTCTTCTCCCTGGATGTGGGCTGAGAATCCCCGAGGTATGGTCTTTATACTTAACACTCCAGAACTCCGCCCTCCGAGTCTTCTCCCTGGATGTCTGCTGAGAATCCCCGAGGTATGGTCTTTATACTTACCACTCCAGAACTCCGCACTCCGAGTCTTCTCCCTGGGTGCTGGCCGTGAATCCCCGAGGTAAGGTTTTTATACTTACCGGTCTGGAACTCTGCCCTCCGAGTCTTCTCCCTGGATGTAGGCCGGGAATCCCCGAGGTGAGGTCTTTATACTTACCACTCCAGAACACCGCTCTCCGAGTCTTCTCCCTGGGTGTAGACCGTGAATCCACGAGGTAAGGTTTTTATATTAACGGGTCCGGAACTCCACCCTCTGAGTATTCTCCCTGGATATCTCCTCCTCTATCTCTCCCTGACAGTTTAGAGGCCTGTAGTACACTCACACCAAGTGATTGCCCTTTTTGCTTTTAAGATCTACCCAAATGGCCTCCTTTGAGGAACCTTCTATGATGTCTCGGAGTTGTGGGGAAGTAGACCGATTTGCATGGCCAAGTACATAAATCATTAGGGGTAAAAAGGAAGTCTTATAACTGTTCGATAAATTTTTGTGCGACAAGTGTATTAAGCATTCCAGCAATACAACTGATAATCGTATTAGTAGGGCTACAGGAGGTTGAAATGCATTTAGCGACACAGTGGCCCAGTGGTTAGCACTGCAGTCTCATAGCTCCAGCAGCCCGCGTTCAATTCTGGATACTGCCTGTGTGGGGTTTGCAAGTTCTCCCTGTGTCTGCGTGGGTTTTCTCCGGGTGCTCCGGTTTCCTCCCACAGCCAAAGACTTGCAGGTTGATCGGTAAATTGGCTATTACAATTTGCCCCTAGTATAGGTAGGTGGCAGGGCAATATAGGGACAGGTGGGGATGTGGTAGGAATGTAGGATTAGTATAAATGGGTGGTTGATAGTTGGTACAGACTCGGTGGGCCGAAGGGCCTGTTTCAGTGCTGTATCTCTAAACAAAGCTAAAAAAAAATAAAGTCGAGGCTTCCGGGGAACTCTACACAATGTCGGTCAGCAAAGAGAGCAGTGATTGGTGAGGGAAACCTGGTAGGGCATAGGATAAAGAAAGCAGTGGTTTAGATCAATAAGCGAATGAAAGGTGGAGGATGGGAGGTCAGTCTGGTGCACATTGGGACAGTTGAGTCTGGATGTGAAAAAAGACATGGACAAGTGTTGCAATATCTGTTGGGCTGAGACAAGTCGCAGGTGCTGCTGAGGTGGAAGGTGGTCATCTCTGTCAAAGAGTGATACCTGAGTATGGAGCATAATTTGGGGACAATTCGTGTGCTGAGTGTCACGTGGAGCAAGCAGTCGTCCTGTGCATTGGAATTGGTGCCTGGGATGGACAGTTTGTGTCTAGGAATAAAGGTGTTGTATTTAGTCCTGTCGATGTTTCATAGGAAAAAATGGTGACCATACAAAATAGTCTGGTGGATAAATAGTCTGATAACACAGAGACAACGGGAGCAGCTTTGAGAGAGAGTGAGAGAGAACATGGATGTTATTAGCGTACAAGTAAAATCTTATCCCACACCTGCCAGTGAATGCTCCAATGGGAAGTTGTTATTGAGCATGAAGAGAGACATCAAAGGTAATGCTGATGTGGGTGAGGGGAGATTCCATTACTGGAGATTCTGTATGTGATCAGATGGATAACTGTGAAAACAAGGAGGGAAGTCCCACGAAGAGGCCAGTGTCAGAGCAATGAAGAAGTAGCAGATTGTCTGAGAGGAAATAGAGTTGACCAATTTTTTGTTTTTGTTATTCTTGGGCGTCTCTGGCAAGGCCAGTATTTATTGCCCATGCCTAATTGCCTTGAGAAGGTGGTGGTGAGCTGCCTTCTTGAACTCAGTCCATGTAAGGTTGGTACACCCACAGTGGTGTTAGGAAGGGAGTTCCAGGATTTTGACCCAGCGACAGTGAAGGAACGGTGATATAGTTCCAAGTCAGGATGGTGTGTGACTTGGAGGGGAACTTGCAGGTGGTGGTGTTCCCATGCATCTGCTGCCCTTGCCCTTCTAGTTGGTAGAGGTTGCGGGTTTCAAAGGTGTTGTCTAAGGAGACTTGGTGCGTTGTTGCAATGCATCTTGTAGATTGTACACACTGCTGCCACTGTGCGTCGGTGGTGGAGTGAGTGAATGTTCGTGGATGGAGTGCCAATCAAACGGGCTGCTTTGTCCTGGATGGTTTCGAGCTTCTCGAGTGTTGTTTGAGCTTCACCCGTACAGGCAAGTGGAAAGTATCCCATCAATCACCTGACTTGTGCCTTGCAGATGGTGGACAGGCATTGGGGAGTCAAGAGATGAGTTACCCGCTGCAAGATTCCTATACTCTGACATGCTTTCGTAGCCACGATATTTATCTGAATACTCCAGTTCAGTTTCTGGTCAACGGTAGCCCCAAGGATGTTGATAGTGGGGGATTCTGCGATGTTAATACCGTTGACTATCAAGGGGAGATGGTTAGATTCTGTCTTGTTGGAGATGGTCATTGCCTGGCACTTGTGTGGCGTGAATGTTACTTGCTACTTATCAGCCAAAGCCTGGATATTGTCTAGCTCTTGCTGCAATAACACGGATTGCTTCAGTATCTGAGGAGTCGCGGAATGGTGCTGAACATTATGCAATCGTCAGCGAACATCCCCACTTCAAAACTTATGATTGACGGAAGGTGATTGATGAAGCAGCAGAAGATGGTTGGGCCGAGGACACTATCCTGAGGAACTCCAGCAGTAATGTCCGAGAGCTCAGATGACTGACATCCAACAATCACAACCATCTTCCGTTGCATTAGGTATGACTCGAACAAGGTAGAGGTCGGTGGAGTTTATGGTTGGGCAAAAGATGATTGTCACAGTGTTCTGTACGTTTAATTGGAGAAAAACATAGCTCACACAAATCAGACAGTTTTAGTCTGATCACACAAAGGCAATGGAGGGTCGAGAATGATGGTGGAGAGTTGGAGTTGCCTGTTGTCAACACACATGTGAAGATAACCCCATGTATGTCGTTATTGTTGCCATTGGGAAGAATGTAGAAGTGGAAGTGGAGGATGCAAAAATCACAAGTTCAGGGACTGGTGCTTGAACAGTGTTTGTAGTGAGAGGAATAGCCATTGCTGGAGCGTTCACGGGTTAGTGTTGATGTAGTTTTGCAGGGGTGTGGTGATGGTGGTGGCTGAGGACATGAACAGATATTAGCTGAGGATGATAATTTAAAATGTAAGGTGTTGGGCGGATTGAGATCTCAGCAAAGCCAGTGAATGCGACGGTGTTGGGCGAGCTGGACATGTTGAGGGCTGGAGTTGCACAGCACCGTGTTGGATGGAAGGAAGTTTGAGGTCGAGGTGCCAGTCAGGTGTGAACCAGAGGGATATTCTCAGGAAGTGGCCCAGTTCTAATTTTACAGAAGCCACTGTAGAATAAACCGCTGAACATATGCAATAAAAATAACAGAGAGAGGAATGTCATTCTCCTCGTGAAGCCTTCACTAAATTATCAGCTGCAAGCCTGCACATGGATTAAACTGTCCCTTCGTAAACTTTTGCATTTTAACTGTTTGTATCCTTGGATTCAGTGAATACTGAAGAGAAATCGGTGATATTTATAGTGAATTGTTATGAATGAATATTATGATTGCAATTACTTTAAACCAGTAAACAACGCTCTGCATTATTGTGGGATCAATCTTGTTTGATTACCGTTTTCAGCAGTTGTCTGATCAATATAATTTGCTGGATTTTGAGATGTTTGTTGTGTATGAACTATTTTATTTACAATGCAGTCAAAGTTACTGATGTAATGTGTTTGTTTAATTGACTGCCACTTTTAGCAATGATCAGGGGTGTAGCCATGTCAGTGGAGACCTATCCCCTCTGCAAATCACTGTCTATTAGAATGGATCAGCTGAGAGTGAGTGCCGGAGATGTGAGTTTCAGACCAACACAAGTCAGTCCTTCGCACAGAAGCTACGGATCCAGCAATGTCTAAGATAGAACGTATTTACTATCCAATTCTTGCAACCTTTGGAGTTTCCGGTAAGCTGTATTTTCCTCCAACTGTTATTGGTGTAAATTCGTATTCATTTTCCTGACGTAACTGAAAGTGCTTTACTCGCTGTATGTTTTACACAATCGTAAATTAAGTTTGATCAGTTGAATGATGGATTGTCCTAAGTCTCTGTTCATTTGGTCCTGTCGCTGCTGCACAATAACTTTGAATTCTGATGGCCATTCTTAGCATTATTAATGTTTATTGTCTTCACTGAATGCATTGGTGGATGATGGAATATCCCCAGATTCTAAATGTTCGGGCTTGTATGAGTTTCTTTATATATATCATGATTTTGTTAACCGAACACCAGAGTTTTATTAGGTTAATGTTAAAACTAATTGTACTGTAATCAGGTGCGCGGGTTATGTACGTAATATCAGCAATAGGAGAAGGTGCAGGCCATTCGGCCCCTCGAGGTTCCTCCACCTTTCTAAACGATCATTCCTGATCTGATCTTGGCCTTAAATGCTCTTTCCCGCTTCCTTGCCATCACCATTGAATTTACTATAGTTCAAAATTCTCTCTTTCATGGACTGAATATAATTAATGGCTCAGCCGCCACAACTGTCGCGGCCCGAGACTTCCAAAGATTCATTATCCAATTAGAAAATAAATGTATCCTCATCTCCTTCTACGCCTTTTCCCCCTAGTTATGGATTCCCCCTCGAGGGGAATCTTCCTCTCACCATCTCCCTATCAAGCTCCCTCAGACTTTAACATGTTTCAATACTTCTGAATAGAGGAATGTGACTTGTGGTGTTCCGCAGGGATCAGTGCTGGGACCTTTGCTGCTTGTAGTATATATCAATGATTTGGAGGAAAATGTAGCTGGTCTGATTAGTAAGTTTGTGGATGACACAAAGTTTGGTGGAGTTGCGGATAATGATGAGGATTGTCAGAGGATACAGCAGGATACAGATCGGTTGGAGGCTTGGGTGGAGAAATGGCAGGTGTAGTTCAATCCGGACAAATGTGAGGTAATGCATTTTGGAAGGTCTAATGCAAGTGGGAGGTATACAGTAAATGGCAGAACTCTTAGGAGTATTGACAGGCAGAGAGATCGGGGCGTACAGGTCCACAGGTCACTGAAAGTGGCACCGCAGGTGGATAAGGTGGTGAAGAAGGCATACGGCATGCTTGCCTTCATCGGTCGGGGCATAGAGTATAAAAATTGGCAAGTCATGTTGCAGCTGTACAGATTCTTAGTTAGGCCACACTTAGAATATTGCTTGCAATTCTGGTCGCAACACTGCCAGAAGGACGTGGAGGCTTTGGAGAGGGAACAGAGGAGCTTTACCAGGATGTTGCCTGGTCTGGAGGGCATTAGCTATGAGGAGAGGTTGGAAACACTCGGATTGTGTTCACTGGAACGACGGAGGTGGAGGGGCGACAGGATAGAGGTTTACAAAGTTATGAGCGGCATGGACAGAGTGGATAGTCAGAAGCTTTTTCCCAGGGTGAAAGAGTCAGTTACTAGGGGACATAGGTTTAAGGTGCGAGGGGCAAAGTTTAGAGGGGATGTGCGAGAAAAGTTTTTTACACAGACGTTGGTGAGTGCCTGGAAATTGCTGCCAGGGAGGTGGTGGAAGCAGATACAATAGCGATGTTTCAGAGACAGCTTTACAAATACATGAATACGAAGGGAATAGAGGGATATGGGCCCCGGAAGTGCAGTAGGTGTTAGTTTAGGCAAGCATCAAGATCAGCGCAGGCTTGGAGGGCCGAATGGCTTGTTCCTGTGCTGTATTGTTCTTTGTTCTTTTTTCTCTCATACTTCTAAACTCGAAAGAGGATCTGCCCAACCTGTTCAACCTTTCCCCACAAGACAGCCCCTTCAGCCCAGGAGTCAAATCGTGAACCTTCTCTGAACTGCTCTCAATGCATGCATATTCTCCTTAAGGATACCAAAACTGAACACAATAATCTTTATGTGGTCCAAGCAATGTTTAAGAACAATTACCAGGCCATCAGGAGTTGTTAACAGATTCATTTGTAGAACAAGCCTGTCTTGGAACATTACTTCATAAAACTTATTCTGGTAATTGATAATGACACAGCTCACAGTCTCAGTGTTACAAAGAGGCCTTTGTTACAGTGTTACAGGTTCCTCCATCCCCAACATCATGGGACAGTTTCACTGGGATTTCAGTATTTTAATTGGTCATTACTGTTGTTGGATTATTTCCTTGTGTGAATCTAACGCTGCTACAAATGTCAGGCAGCTGAACTGAGTTTGCTGCTGACACTTTGGCATCACCTTCGCTGCCTCACTGCGGATGGACTTACGTCCTTCACTTGACTTCACTGTAATAGTAAAAATGTTCATTTTATGTTGCATCACTGTGCGTTGTATCTGTTTGCATCCCGAGCCCTTCCCGTTATTTGCAGGTTATAAAACGCAGCGTTGTTGCTATTTTATTCATTCAACCAGCCCACAGACTTACTCTGAACTTTAAAATTACAACAGAAAGAATTTAAATTATTGTGAAATAAAAACAGAAAGTGCTGGGAATGCTCAGCAGGTCGGGCAGCATCTGTGGAGAGGGAAGCAGAGTTACCATTTCAGGTCTGTGGCTCTTCATCAGAGCTGGCAAAGATTGGAACGGAATTAGATTTTAAGCAAGTGAAGGGGGCGAAGGGCGGTTTGGCGTGGAAGAGAACCAAAGGGAATGTGTGTGATAGGGCGGAGGGCAGGAGAGATAAAATAACAAAGTTGTCCTGAGGCAACAGCAAAGAGGGTGTTAATGTTTCTGTTGAAAGACAAAACATTAGTCCCGAGAGAGTGTTGATAGGAGAATAATGAGCAACTCTGTGCGCATGAAGAACAGGCAAATGGTTAAAAAATACAATACAATAAAAAATATTAAAAATATAAAGACAATAAAGGCCAGTCATGCTCTGACGTTATTGAACTCAGTGTTCACTCCGCAAAGCAGTCGACTTATCAGGTGCTGCTCCTCAAGTTTGCATTGATGTTCACTGGAACACTGCAGCAGGCCAAGGACGGAAATGTGGGCATGTGAGCAGGTGCGGGGTGCTGAAATAGCAAGAGACCAGATGATCGTGGTCATGCTTTCGGACTGAGTGGAAGTGTTCCACAAAGTGGTCACACAATCTTCATTTGCTCACCCAATATAGAGACAACGCCATTATGTAGGGCAAGCGGTGGTGTCGTGGCATTGTCGCTGAACTAATAAACCAAGCATTCGAATCCAATAAACCAAGCATTCGAATCCCCGTCGGCAGGAAGAGGCATTTGATTTCAGTTAGGAAATCTGGAATGCAAAGTTGATCTAATAATGATCATGAAACCATTGCTGATTGTTGTAAAAACCCATCTGGTTCATTAATGCCCTTTCGGAAATGAAATCTGCGGTCTTTGCGATGGTATGTGACTTCAGACCCACAGCAAGGTGGTTGACTTCTGAAATAGCTGAACAAGCCATTCAGTTGTATATAACTGCTAAGCAATCAATAAGAACGAAATTGGACAGAGGCAATAACCATCTCCAACAAGAGAGAATCTAGCTGTCTATGCTTGACATCCAATGGCGTTACCAACGCTGAATCCCCCACGATCAACATCCTGGGGGTCACCAGAAACAAAACTGGGGTAGCCATTATGTTATATGTTTCAATAATTATCTCATATTTCTTAACTTTAAAGTGACCCCGCCCAGCCTGCTCAACCATTCCTCACAACGAAACCCCTTCACCCCAGAAATCAACACGATAAACCTTCTCTGAACTGTCCTCAATGCATGTACATTGCTGCAGAAATTAGACAAAAATTGCGCACTGTACTCTAGGTATAGTGCCACCAATGTTCTCAGAACATTTTCATGCTGTGGAACTAGCCTGCCCTGTAATATTACTTCATAAATCTATTTTTGGTGACTTATAATGACACAGTTCATAGTCTGGCATGCACCGATGATGGGGCAGGAGAGTTTGTGATGAATGCAGGAGTGTGGGCTTTTCAAACGGGTGTGTTGGTTTCTGCTGGGGCCCTCTGTGGGCCACAGATTGCCCATGGAGGCGGATCCCAAACCCCACAGGGAGGACACTTCGTTTTACTCGGCTTAAGTGCAGCAGCGGCAGGAAGATGCCCTTAAGCAGATAATAATAGGCCTCGAAAAACCGTCAATTGGCCTTTGGGCGGGATGGCCTTTTCAACCCACATCTTGTTGCAGTGCGATGGAAAGATGCCAGCCAGCGCACATCTATGGGACACATGCCTCCTAACGCATCTCTGGCAGTGGGGTGGCATTAAATCCAGGCCTAGGATTCATCACACTTCTCCCTTGGGTAAAAGAATGCCTTATTGCAAATACAGATTTCGTTCAAACAGTTAGAAAATACAATAAGTTCTTAATACTGTAAACATTTTTTACAAATAACTTATTGTGTACTGCAGAGGTGACACTTTCCTATGCAAACATAAAACACATACCATATTTTGTAAACACTATTTATTATTTAGCTGACAGTGGCTGCTCCCCTCATCAATGCTCAACTGTCCTCTGGTGTTGGTATCAAATTTCGCCGAGATGGAAAACTTCAACCTCAGTCGCCTCTGTGACAAAACTAAACTATGCACCGTGGACATAAATGATCAACAGTTTGTGGATGACTGCAGGTTCATTGCCCACACTGCTCCAGCTTTCAAAGTCACTTTTGCTGTCTTCAATTCTACATGGAGGGGACTGGAATGTTCTTTAATGTTGTCAAAACAAAACTGATATATCAACCTATTTCTAGTTATCCAAATATTCCATATCCGATATATATTGAAGGAAAGACTCTGGAATACACAGAACAAAGAACAGTACAGCGTAGGGACAGGCCATTCGGCACTCCAAGCCTGCGCCGATCTTGATGCCTTTCTAAACTAAAACCTTCTGCACTTCCGGGGACCTTATCCCTCTATTCCCTTCCTATTCCTGTATTTGTCAAGATGCCTCTTAAACATCGCTATCGTACCTGCTTCCACCACCTCACCTGGCAGCAAGTTCCAGGCACTCACCACCCTCTGAGTAAAAAATTTTCCTCGCACATCCCCTCTAAACTTTGCCCCATGCACCTTAAAACTATGTCCCCTCGTAACAGACTCTTACACCATGGGAAAAAGCTTCTGACTATCCACTCTGTCCATGCCAATCATAACTTTGTAAACCTCAGTCATATCGCCCCTCCACCTCCGTCGTTGCAGTGAAAACAATCCGCGTTTATCCAGCCACTCCTCATGGCTAATACCCTACAGACTAGGCAACATCCTGGTAAACCTCTTCTGCTGTACCCTTTCCAAAGCCTCCACGTCCTTCTGGTAGTGTGGTGACCAGAATTGCACGCAATATTCTAAATGTGGCCGAACTAAAATTCTGTACAGCTGCCACATAACTTGCCATTTTTTATACTCTATGCCCCGACCGATGAAAGCAAGCATGCCGTATGCCTTCTTCACTAACTTATCCACCTGCGTTGCCACTTTCAGTGACCTGTGGACCTATACGCCCAGATCTCTCTGCCTGTCAATACTCCTTTGGGTGCTGCCATTGACTGTATACTTCCCATCTGCATTAGACCTTCCAAAATGCATTACCGCACATTTTCCGCATTAAACTCCATCTGCCATTTCTCCGCACAACTCTCCAACCAATCCTGCTGTATCTTCTGACAATCCTCACCACTATCCGGAACTCCATCAACCTTTGTGTCGTCCGCAAACTTACAAATCAGACCAGCTACATTTTCCTCCAAATCATTCATATATACGACAAACAGCAACGGTCCAAGCACTGATCCCTGTGGAACACCACTAGTCACCTCCCTCCATTCAGAAAAGCACCCTTCCACTTCTGCCCTCTGTCTTCCATGACCGAGCCAGTTCTATATCCACCTTGCTAGCTCACTTCTGATCCCATGTAACTTCACCTTTTGCACCAGTCTGCCATGAGGGACCTTGTGAAAGGCTTTACTAAAGTCCATAGAGACAGCATCCACTGCCCTTCCTTCATCAATCATCTTCGTCGCTTTCTCAAAAAACTCAATCAGGTTAGTGAGACACGACCTTCCCTTGACAAAACCATGCTGCCTCTCGCTAATAAGTTCATTTGTCTCCAAAGGGGAGTAATTCCTGTCCCGAAGAATCCTCTCTAATAATTTCCCCACTACTGACATAACGTTCACCGGCCTATAATTTCCTGGATTATCCTTGCTACCCTTCTTAAACAGAGGAACAACATTGGCTATTCATTACTCTTCTGGGACCTCACCTGTAGCCAGTGAGGATATTAAGATTTCTGTCAAGGTCCCAGCAATGTCTTCCCTGCCTCCCTCAGTATTCTGGGAGAGATCCCATCAGGCCCTGGGGACTTATCTACCTTAATGTTTTGCAAGACGCCCAGCACCTCCTCCTTTTTGATAACGATATGACCGAGACTATCTACACTTCCTTCCCTGGACGCATCATCCACCAAGTCCTTCTCCTTGGTGAATACTGATGCAAAGTATTCATTTAGTACCTCGCCCATTTCCTCTGGCTCCACACACAGATTCCCCCGTTGCAAAGTTCCCATAATCTGGCAACTACCTCCATCAAAAGGCCACCATTGATGGGGAGATCCAACACAGGATCAGCTGCGTCAGCTCAGCCATCTACAAACTACAGTAGCGAGTGTTTGACAATATAGACTTCTGCATGTCAACAAAGGTCCAAGTGTACTAACAGTTGTCTTCACAATACTCCTGTTCTGCAGTTCGACCTGAACTGTGTCTTAGCGACACATAAAAGTGCTGGAGAAATTTCATCAGCAATGCCTCTGCTGCATACTTCAGATTAACGAGAAAGACAATCAAAAACGCGCTAGTTTCCTTTTTGAAATTAGCTCCACAAGCATTCACACAAATTGCCTTAAAAACAACAACTTCGATGGAAAGGATACTTTATTTGGATGGTCAAAAACCGTCTCTCCCGCCAGGTCCTGTTTTCTCAACACTCAAATGGCCAACATTATAGGAAAGGACAAAGGAAATGCGGAAGACGGGAGGAGCTCAAAAAGGTGACAACTTGCCCGTCGTGCCTTGAGTCCAATCGCCTTAGTGAGGAGGCAGAATGACAGGAGAGAAGAAAGGAACATGAAGCAAATCCCGGACTCAGCACCTCACTACCTCGTGTGAAGTCTGGTCCCATGTGCCCAAAGATCTGTGGTTCGAGAATCGGCCGTTCAGTCACGTGTAGACCCATGACAGCAACTTGCGAATCAGTTTAGACCTCATCCTCGAATCAAGGGACAGCCGACAATTTTAGAAAATTTACCAATAACAAAGTTATGTTTAATAGTATTCAGGCATGGTAAAATTCTCACATTTCAGAGCTTTCCTTCAGACATACTCCTTCTCTTTGAACTCTGGTCACAGCATCAGCAATGACATTGCATTTCCCTGGAAGATGTGCAGTGTACCGTGCCAATGACTGCAACAATATTCTCCACTGAAACAACCTGACTTTCTTTGTTCTGCTTTTTCTGAAGAAAAACGAGTGGGGCCTGATCCTTTTAAAGTATTATTTCCCTGTGAATATTGGTTACATCTGCAGGAAACTGTTGTAAAGCCCGTACAAGATGACAACACTGATGAAATCCAAAAACAGAAGCTGGTAAAAATTGATTCAAATTCGATTAATTAATAAAATCAATTAAATAATTTAAAAAAAACTCAATTTGGAATTGAAGGCTATTGGCAGCAATGGTGCCATGAAAACTTACATCGGGTGTCGCAAAATTCCACCTCGTTGACCAATGCCATTCAGGGAACGAATTATGCTTGTCTGCTCTGCAGGTGACTCCAGACCAACAGCAATACTGTTAACCGTTAACTTCCCTCTGAAATGGCCTCGCGGGCCACTCAGTTGTCAAGGGCAATTAGAGATGGGCAGTAAATGCTGGCTGTGCCAAGGACGCCCACTTCTCAATCCTGCAACATCAACTCTTATGCATTGAGGAAAGCAGTCTTTCCTTCGTTCTGGTCTTCTGAAGGGGATGGGTACACCTCCATAGCTTTCCTTTTGAAAAGAGTCTCCAGGAGTTTGTCTAAGAAGATTTGGGCCTCTCCATATTGTGGCAGTTTCTCAAATGACGCAATGTAAACTTCTACTCCCTCTTCACTAAATTTAGGTACCAGGTATATATACTTAGCCAAATCAAAGCTACGAGGAATTTCCCATTGGTTAAACTCATCCTTCACCTCCAAATCACCACCTTCAGCTTTGAGCCTTCCATTCTCAATTCAAGATTTAATGCAAATTAAACATGAACAACAATTAAATCACATTTCGTGTTTTCACATTTAAAAAGTTACAAGTTAATTAGCATATGCAACAACAATAGTAAGGGCTAAAACTCTGAACAGGATTATCAACAAGATGGTGCCAAACAGTTCCACAGTACAAGAAAGTCACCAATTTTCTCCAATAGTTTTGCACGTCCTCATCTCCGAGATGAAGATATGGATGCGGTGAATGAGTGTTTCAGCGTCAGATCGACTGAGGCAGTGTGAGAAGCCGGCAGTGTTAGGCAGTCGGAAATTTGTATCTTTTATGATCGAAGGGCTCTGAGATCTGTGGGTCAGGTCAGGGAACAACAGGATAAGCTTTAAAAATATATATATATTCAGCCTGACACAACAGCTCGTTTGGAGAATGGAGTAACTGAAATGAGCATGGAGTTGTGGTAGAGTGAAAGATGATTGATTTAGTATTTCATATAGTTACTTGGATAAAATTTCAGCTCCTGCTAAACAGACAGTTGGAGTCTGGTCACACAGAGGCAGTGGAGGCTCGAGAGAGATGGACGAGAGCTGTACCAGGTTATTTTCAGCACACATGTGGAAGCTGACCCAGTGTCTGTTGGTGCTGTTGCCATTGAGAAGCATGCAAAATCGTAAGTTCAGGCACAGGCGAATTAATATTGCTGGGAGGTGGTGGGAATCCATTGCGGGAGAATGTGTGACTATTATCGTATTGGTAAGACAGGAACCAAGAAAGGGCATTTCCAGTGTCCAGTACCAGAGATATGGAGAGATCATGGGCGAGGTTTGATGCAGGTTTGGAAGAATGGCTGGAGATGGTGAATTTAGAGACCACGATCAGGTTTTAAGCTCAGGACGAGAATTTCACATTTAAGCCGTTGAGCAATTTGAAAGCTAATGCGGGCCAGTGAAAACCATTGCTTTCTGCGATTTGCTGGACCTTTTGGGGAATGTAGATGCACGGTAGAGATTTTGATTGAAGGAAGGTGGAGGTTGGGTTGCCAGTGAGGAGTGAATTGGAGTAATATTGTCAGGAAATGTCTCAGCTCCTATTTTACTGGAGCCTTTAACCACTGTAGAATGAACTGATAAACATTTGCAATAAAATAACAGAGAGAGGAATGTCAATGGAGCGCGCTCAGAGTCTGTCCCCGAATATCACCCGTAGTAAGTTCTCAGCTGTAATCCTGAACATGGATTTAACTGTCCTCGTGTAAAAGTTTACATTCTAACTACTTGTGTCCCTAGATTCAGTGTATACTGTGGAGAAATCCGCAGCATTTATACATGAATCATTAGGGGTGAACATTGTCATTACAATTAAATGAAGCCTGCATGTGAAGCTGCTCATTACTGTCGAATCTGCCTTGTGTGATTATGTTTTTCAGCCTTATCCCCAAGAGGTCTGATTAAGATATTTTTTCTGGACTTAGAGATATTTATTTTTTTTGCACCATTTTAATTACATCGCAGACAAGGCAGCTGATGTTATGTGCTTGTTCAAGTGATTGTCACTAATAGCAATGATCAGGGGTATAACCATGTCAGTAGAGACTTGTCCCCTGGATAAACCAGGGCCTATTAGCATGTACCAGCTCCGAGTGACTACCAGAGCTTTGGGATTAAGAACAGCATCAGTTGCTGCTTCTTACAGAAATGGTATATCCAGTAATATATCTGATTGAGGATATTTACTACCCAGTTCTTGTGGCCATTGGAGTTCCCGGTAAGCTGCTGTCCCCAGCTGTTAATGTTGCAAATCAATATTAATTCGGCTGCTATATGGGATAATGTTTTCCTTGCTGAATGTTTTACACAGTCGTCAGTTCAGTTCGCTCAGTTGAATGATGGGCTGTCTGAAGGCTCTGCAAATTTTGAGCTGTAGCACAGGCATAATGACTGCGATGATCTTTGTTCATCAAATCCTTGCATTAGTATTGGATTATTCACTGTACTGAATGCATTGTCCATTGTTAGAATGTCTTTGGATACTAAATGTTCGGGCTTGTATGATTTCCTTTATCTGTAATGATTTTTGTTGATCTATCCCTGAGAATGTGATCAGATTAATATTTCAAATGGATGTATTGGGATCAGGTGCTCGGGCTAAGTAAGTAAGAATATAAGCAATAGGAACAGGCGTAGGCCATTTGGCCCCTCGATCCTGCTCCACAATACATTAAGAAGATTTGTGATTTGATTTCAGTCTAAAAACCATTTTCTCGCTTGTTCTCCATAACTCTTGACTTGCCTATAGTTCAAAAATATCCCCATCTTAGCCTTGAATATAATCAATGACTCCGCCTGCGCAGCTGTCTGGGGTCGAGAATTCCAGAGATTCATGACGCTCACAGAAAATATATTCCTCCTCAGCTCCTCCTGAAATGTGCACCTTTTGCCCCCGAGTTCGAGATTCCCCCTCGAGGGGAAACATCCTCTCACCATCCGCCTGTGAAGCTTCCTCAGAATTGTATATTTCAATATTTGTCTCATACTTCTAATCTCTGAAGTATTTAGGGCGGCACAGTGGCGCAGTGGTTAGCACCGCAGCCTCACAGCTCCAGGGACCCGGGTTCGATTCTGGGTACTGCCTGTGCGGAGTTTGCAAGTTCTCCCTGTGTCTGCGAGGGTTTCCTCCGGGTGCTCCGGTTTCCTCCCACATGCCAAAAGACTTGCAGGTTGATAGGTAAATTGGCCATTATAAATTGCCCCTAGTATAGGTAGGTGGTAGGGAAATATATAGGGACAGGTGGGGATGTGATAGGAATATGGGATTAGTGTAGGATTAGTATAAATGGGTGGTTGATGGTCGGCACAGACTCGGTGGGCCGAAGGGCCTGTTTCAGTGCTGTATCTCTAAACTAAACTAAACTAAACTATATTGGCCGAAACTATTCAACCTTTCCTGGAAAGAATGCCCCGAGAAAACCAGGAGTCATCGGAATGAAGCTTCTCTGAACCTCCCTCAATGCATGTATGTTCGTTCTTAAATAAGGAGAACAAAACTGTACATAGTGATCACGGTGTGTTCACTTCAAAGGTTCTAAGAGCCGTTTTTAAAAAAAACTGGAGTTTTGGAATTAACCTGAGAAGTGATATTGCTTCATGAATCGAATTTTGCTGACTTTTAATGAGGCAGTTCAGTGTCCTGGTTCCACAACATTAAGGGCTGGATTTTAAAGGGTCCCCGACGCTGGGAATGGTGGCTGGGGGGAGGGGTCATGAAGATCGCACCGGGTGATGCCCACCACCGATCCCGCTGTAGACACGATCCTTTCTGATGTCAGCGGCGGCAGCTGTACAATATGCAAATGCAGACCTTTCTTTCATTAATGTGCAGGCTGCAGCGATTCTGCCAGCAAGTTTGGATCTTCATTATGGCGGCTGGTAATGCCGCAACTTCCAATCTCCGTTCGGGTAAAGGAGACTCTACACCTGTGGGGTGGTGGGGGGGGGGGGGGGGAGTGATTTTCCTATTGTGGCAGGTGGCAGCTGAGTTACAATGCTTCAGATTGGTCGAAGTGGTAATGGGAAGCTGGAAAGTTCAAAGGTTCCAAAATTTGGGGGAGGCAGGTGGAAAAACAAAAATTAACAGCATGTATTGGAGGGGGTGGGGTGGAAGTAGGGCAAAGGGCAGGAATGATGTGTAATTCCATTGGGGGTGGTGGGAGAGGGCATGGGAATGTTTTTAATTCAATTTTCTAAACGTTAAATTAACGGTACCTCGAAAAATTTAAGTGATCATTCAGGGCTTTGAAAATGACGCCAGCGCCTTGGATTGCTGTCGGACGCCTTTTCCAGCGACTGCTCTCCCGCTGTCTCTCCGCGTTTTCGGGAGTTCGGGGGCAACAGCCGCGTCAATGCTAATGAGCTGCCGCATTTGGAATCGGCGATATTTGGCGCCGTCTGTGCAGGCCGCAAATTATTCAACCCGTCAACTATTTTGGTGACACCCTTTTAAAATGCAGCCCCAAGAGTGATTTTCAACGAGATTTCAATATTTTATTGGTTATCACTGTTTTGAAGTATTTCCTTGTGGGAATCTGGCGCTGCTTCAGAGGACTGGAAACTGAACTGAGCTGGCTGCTCACCCTTTAGCATCTCCTTCTCTGATTCACTGCGGTTCAATTCAATTACTGTCATATGAGTAAATTGTAAATGTGTTGATTTCATGTTGCATCAGTTTGGACTGGATTTGTTGGAATCAGGAGCCATTCTAGTTGATTGAAGATTATAAATCGCTGTGTTGATGTAATAGTTTTGTTGATTGAACAAACCCACACTCCAACTGTGGACTTTAACATTGCAGGAGACGAAATTTCAAATAACGCGGATTCTGTCTGAAAGAAGTGCTCACTTTTATTTATTCTACAGAGAACAAAGAACAAAGAACTGTACAGCACAGGAACAGGCCATTCAGCCCTCCAAGCCTGCACCATTCTTGATGCCTGCCTAAACTAAAACCTTCTGCACTTCCTGGGACCGTATCCCTCCATTCCCATCCTATTCATGTATTTGTCAAGATGCCTCTTAAATGTTGCTATCGTACCTGCTTCCGCCACCTCCACCGGCAACAGGTTCCAGGCACTCACCACCCTCTGTGTAAAGAACTTGCCTCTCACATCCCCTCTAAACTTTGCCCCTCGCACCTTAAACCCATGTCCCCTAGTAACTGACTCTTCCACCATGGGATAAAGCTTCTGACTATCCACTCTGTCCATGCCGCTCATAACTTTGTAAACCTCTATCATGTCGCCCCTCCACCTCCTTCGTTCCAGTGAAAACAATCCGAGTTTATCCAACCTCTCCTCATTGCTAATGCCCTCCAGACCAGCCAACATCCTTGGAAATCTCCTCTGTACCCTCTCCAAAGCCTCCACGCCCTTCTGGTAGTATGGCGACCAGAATTGCACGCAATATTCTAAGTGTGGCCTAACTAAAGTTCTGTGCATCGGCAGCATGACTTGTCAATTTTTATACTCTATGCCCCGACCGATGAAGGCAAGCATGCCGTATGCCTTCTTGATTACCTTATCCACCTGCGTTGCCACTTTCAGTGACCTGTGGACCTGTACGCCCAGATCTCTCTGCCTGTCAATACTCCAAAAGGTTCTGCCATTTAGTGTATACTTCCAACCTGCATTAGACCTTCCAAAATGCATTACCTCACATTAGTCCGGATTAAAATCCCTCTGCCGATTCTCCAGCCAAGTCTCCAACCGATCAATATCCTGCTGTGTCCTGTGACAATCCTCATCACTGTCCACAACTCCACCAACCTTTGTGTCATTCGCAAACATACTAATCAGACCAGCTACATTTTCCTCCAAATCATTTATATATACTACAAACAGCAAAGGTGCCAGCACTGATCTCTGTGGAACACCACTAGTCACATCCCTCCATTCAGAAAAGCACCCTTCCACTGCTATCCTCGGTCTGCTATGACCGAGCCAGTTCTGTATCCATATTGCCAACTCACCTCTGATCCCGTGTGACTTCACCTTTTGTACCAATCTAACATGAGGGACCTTGTCCAAGGCTTTACTGAAGACCATATAGATAACATCCACTGCCCTTCCTTCATCAATCATCTTCGTCACTTCCTCAAAAAATTCAATCAAATTAGTGAGAAACGCCCTCCCCTTCACAAAACCATGCTGCCTCTCGCTAATTAGTTCGTTTGTTTCTAAATGGGAGTAAATCTTGTCCCGAAGAATCCTCTCTAATAATTTTCAAACCACTGACGTAAGGCTCACCGGCCTATAATTTCCTGGATTATCCTTGCTGCCCTTTTTTAACAGAGGAACAACATTGGCTATTCTCCAGTCCCCTGGGACCTCACCTGCAGCCAATGAGGATACAAAAAATTCTGTCAAGGCTCCAGCAATTTCTTCCCTTGCCTCCCTCAGTACTCTGGGGTAGATCCCGTCAGGCCATGGGACTTATCTACCTTAATGCTTTGCAAGACACACAACACCTCCTCCTTTTTGATAATGAGATGACTGAGACGATCTGCACTCCCTTCCCTATGCTCATCATCCACCAAGTCCTTCTCTTTGGTGAATACTGATGCAAATATCTCATTTAATACCTCACCCATTTCCCCTGCCTCCACACATAGATTCCCTTCTCTGTCCTTGAGTGGGCCAACCCTTTCCCTGGTTACCCTCTTGCTCTTTATATACGTATAAGAAGCCCTGGAATTTTCCTTAATCCTGTTTGCCAATGACTTTTCATGACCCCTTTCAGCCCTACTTGCTCCTTGCTTAAGTTCCTTCCGACTGTCTTCATATTCCTCAAGGGATTCGTCTGTTCCGAGCCTTCTAGCCCTTATGAATGCTTCCTATTTCTTTTTGTCTCGGCTGACAATATCCCGCGTTATCCAAGGTTCCCGAAACTTGCCAAACGTATCCTTCTTCCTCACAAGAACATGCTGTTGCTGGTCTCTAATCAACTGACGTTTGAAAGGCTCCCACATGTCAGATGTTGATTTACTCTCAAACTGCCGTCCCCAATCTACATTCTTCAGTTCCTGGAAAAAATTGTTATAATTAGCCTTTTCCCCAGTTTAGCACCTTCACCCGAGGACTACTCTTATCCTTATCCACAATTACCTTAAAACTTATGGAATTATGGTGACTGTTCCCGAAATGCTCCCCTACTGAACCTTCGACCACCTGGCCGGTCTCAGTCCCCAAAACCAGGTCCAGTACGGCCCCATCCCCAGTTGGACTAGCTACATATTGTTTCAAGAATGACTCCTGGATGCTCCTTTAAAATTCTGCCCCATCCAAGCCCCTAGCACCAAGTGAGTCCCAGTCAATATAGGGGAAGTTAAAATCACCCACCGCTACAACTCTGTTACCTTTACATCTTTCCAAACTCTGTTTACATATTTGCTCCTCTACCTCCCGCTGGCTGTTGGGAGGCCTGTAGTGAACCCCCGACATCTTGACTGCACGCTTCCTATTCCTGAGCTCCACCTATATTGCCTCGCTGCATGATCCCTCCGAGGTGTCCTCCCGCAGTGCAGCTGTGATATTCTCCTTAGCCAGTAATGCAACTCCCTCACCCCTTTTACATCCCCCTCTATCCCGCCTTAATCTTCTAAATCCTGGAACATATAGCTGCCAATCCTGTACTTACCTCAACCATTGTTGATAGATTTAATCCTGTGCTGGCGGGACTGACGTATGAGGAGTGATTGAGTCATTTAGGCTTCTATTCGCTGGAGTTCAAAGAGTGAGGGGGGATCTCATGGAAACCTATAAAATTCCAGCAGGACTTGACAGGGTAGATACAGGAAGGATTTTCCCGATGTTGGGGGAGTCCATAACCAGGGGAATAGGCTAAGGATACGGGATAAGCCGTTCAGGACTGTGATGAGGAGAAATTTCTTCACCCAGAGAGTGGTTTGCCTGTGGAATTCGTTACCACAGAAAGCAGCTGATGCCAAAACATTATATGTTTTCAAGAAAGAGTTAGATATAGCTCCTGGGGCAAAATGGATCAAAGGATATGGGGTGAAAGCGGGAGCTGGTTACTGAGTTGGATCATCAGCCATGCTCATAATGAATGGCGGAACAGGCTCAAAGGGCCTAATAGCACACTTCTACTCCTGTTTTCTATGTTTCTATCTGTCAGTGCAATTTGTGGGAATGAAGGTCCAGCCTACTTGGGGATATCAACGTCCTAGTTTATTTGTGGGATATACATACGATGAGGTTCAACAACTGTCAGTATCTGTACATGCAATTGTTTATTCACAACACGTAAACTAATTATACTTTTGATCTCTGGAGTTCCGTGAGAAAGAGAGGGTGAGCCAGCCATGAGATGTCTTTCCAGTCCAGGAGCATTCTGAGTTCAAACTGTACAATTTAGAAAATCCAGGTTGCCAAGCAGATTATGTGACTAGCTGGGTTGGCCACGTCCGTTTGTGCATTCGGCCAACTTCGCAGTCAACCTGGAACGTCTGTTACACACCATACCCTGGTGCTCAAAGTCCATTTTAGGATAAATGGATAATGGAATTAACCCTTTTGTCCCTCCAAGTACTGTCTGTTAGTATGCAAATGTTTTTCCAGCCAAGTGTCTGTTGATTTTTTTCAGTCATTTCTTCACTCCAGTAACAGTTTTTAATCAATGTTCACATGACAGAATTAATATGGCTCATTCTTGGCAGGTGGCGGTCTGCATGACAATAGATTCTTAATTGTGAGAAGCTAAGATCTAGGGACAAGCTGAGAGGTTTGCATATCAAATACATATTTCACTGGAGGTCAAATTAAAATTTCAAAACTGAGGTTGATAGATTTTTGGAGACAACCACATTAAGAATTAAGGGTACAATGCAGTCGAATAAATTCATCGGGATAGATGAGATTTTGATGCTTTGAAATGCAAGGAAGGAAAAAGTAAACTACATGTTTTGGGATTCTCCGTGCAATGCAGGTCATCAAATAGAGCAGTGTTTCGCTCAAAGGGACCGAGTATGAGATAGGACAAAGACAAGGTGTGTTGGATCCACAGTTCAATGGACGGTGGGGGATTGTCTGTCGACCAGGTGACAATTGGTACATTCGATTCTGGATGAGACAAAGGCATCGATGTACGCTTCAATATCTGATGGACTGAGACAAGATTGGAACCAAGAGTGGTGATGCTATGACGTGGAAGGAGGAGATAACTGTTACAGCTTGACACATGTTGTTACGAACGTGACTCTGTTTTGTTAAATATATGCATAAATACATATTTTCTTTTGAAAGGAATTTATAGTTAAACTAAAAAATGTTGCATCAGAATTGTTATTTTTAACCAGGAAGTCTAAGGAAGCCGGATTGGCAACAGTGTTTGTTGTTTGTCGCATGGCTTGGGTTAAAGACGAGCAGAAGCCTTGACAAATGGGGTAGAAAAGTGACAAGCACTCCTTGTAATGGACAAGCCCAGGAGTAACAGAGAATATGTGGCTGGGCAGAAAACAGTGAAGCCTTCTGGTTTTCAGTAACAGTGTGTGTGTGATGTCTTCTGGAATGAGACAAAAGTCAAGTTTGCTCAAAAGAAGGAGAGACTTTCAAGGACGAAAAGAAGACCACAAGGCACCTCGTTTTCTTGCAATTCCCAAAACGACTCTGCAAAGTTCAACGTATCAATTCTTATTGCTTCCTAGGCCCGATAAATTATTTTTCAAAGCTGCCTGAAGAGAGCAAATTCTGGAACATCCTAACGATCTTGCCTGGGTGTGCTCGGAGGTTGGATTTTGCGCCAGTTTTACTTATTTATTTAGAGATGCAGCACTGAAACAGGCCCTTCGCCGCACCGAATCTGTGCCGAGCAAGAACCACCCATTTATAGTATCTTCTTTGGCCTCCTTGTCTCGAGAGACAATGGGTAAGCGCCCGGAGGTGGTCAGTGGTGTATGGAGCAGCGCCTGGAGTGGCTATAAAGGCCAATTCTAGAGTGACAGACTCTTCCACAGGTGCTGCAGAAAAATGTGTTTGTCGGGGCTGTTACTCAGTTGGCTGTCTCCTTGCGCCTCTGTCTTTTTTCCTGCCAACTGCTTATTCTCCTCAACTCGCCACACGTTAGGCCCACCTTTATGGCTGCCCGCCAGCTCTGGCGAACGCTGGCAACTGACTCCCACGACTTGTGCTCAATGTCACAGGGCTTCATGTCCCGTTTGCAGACGTCTTCAAAGCGGAGACATGGACGGCCGGTGGGTCTGATACCAGTAGCGAGCTCGCTGTACAATGTGTCTTTGGGGATCCTGCCATCTTCCATGCGGCTCACATGGCCAAGCCATCCCAAGCGCCGCTGAGTCAGTAGTGTGTATAAGCTGGGGATGTTGGCCGCCTCGAGGACTTCTGTGTTGGAGATACGGTCCTGCCACCTGATGCCAAGTATTCTCCGGAGGCAGGGAAGATGGAGTGAATTGAGATGTCGCTCTTGGCTGACATACGTTGTCCAGGCCTCGCTGCCATAGAGCAAGGTACTGAGGACACAGGCTTGATACACTTGGACTTTTGTGTTAACCCTACAGTAATCCCACATTCTCTACCACCTAACTACACCAGAGGCAATTTACAATGGCCAATTTACCTATCACCTGCAATTCTTTGGCAATGGGAAGAAACGAGAGCACACGGCTGAAACCCACACAGTTTCAAGAAGAACTTGCAAACTCCACACTCCAGAATTGAAACCGCGTCCCCAGAGCTGTGAGCCGATGGCGCTAACCCCTGCGGCACTGTGCTGCCCTATTTGTTTGCTGGAAATCTGAAATAAAAACAGAAATTGTTGTAAGTATACAACAGATCTGTCAGCATCTGGGGAGTGAGAAAAAAAGTTAACGTTACCGGTCCGTGACCTTTCATCAGAACTTCCTGTGTTGTGCTCATGCTGGATTGTGGAAGTTGGTTTACCTGAGTAATCATGTTGAATGAACATGTGGAGGCTTGCATAATCTGGAGAAGTGATTGGAGTGCGTACGAACTGTGGATGGATAAAGTTGACTGAGAGCGAAAGCAAGCAAGAAGGAATAGGGAGAATGAAACAGAGACAGAGAGAGAGCAAGAGAAGAGAGAAGCAGAAAGAGAAAAACAGTAGTGTGAATATTTCACAAGGATGAACTGCGGAACTTGCCAGAACGATTACAGTGAAACTGTGAATTGAAGGTATGATGAGCATTTTGCCAGATTGGGTACGTTTTACTGCTGTCCTCGCTCCCTATGTGTTTAACCCCGTCATATACTCATCCTCATTTAGTGAATGCTCCTCTTCATTATTTCTGAACTGAGTAAATAACTCAGTGGAACCAGTTATTTCGTGACTGCATTCTTTGCTTCACATTGTTTGCATTCCAAACCCTTCAGGACCTGCCTCCCTTCCAGTCGCCAAACGACCTTTTCTCTCTCTCCCTCCAATCCACACACTTGCTCCGCCTCCATCGGCCTCTTCCTCCGGATCTGAAGTCTCAGACTCACCACAGCGGCTCTCGACCTTTTCACGTTTTGAGATAGCCCCTGTTGGCTCTCTTAAATGTTAAGGCAAAAACATTCTCCCCTTCCCTCTCACTATCTCGGCTATTGGGCTGGAGGCCAAACTGGATTTAAACCATTGGATTCCTTGTTTGAAAATCCCCATCTCCCTTCCACACTAGCACGGCGGCCTGACTGTGTCTAGTGATCATTTTATTTCACCTTTACTTTTACAAATCGATTTCCCAATCAATAATTCATAATTGTGTTCTAACCAGTCTCTTCAGAAAGTTCTGGATGCTGCAACAAAGCTGTAAATTTCACACTGGATCCTGTCAAACTTCTGTTTTAGTTTGAGGTCTGATCAGTAATTTTTCTGCTTCCCTTTCTATGTCTTCAGTTAACATGGTGGCGATTCTGATCCTGTCCCGAGGAAAGTGTGGTCTCTCCAAATGTATCACTCGCTACCTGGTGGGAATGGAAGTGGCTGATCTCCTGCTCGTTATCACAGATCCCATATTGAGGCAGATTCCTTGGATTTATTTCCCAGATTCATTCCTGTTCATTACTCCCATCTGTAGTTCAGTTAATTTCCTGGTTTTTGCAACCACAATGGTTTCTGTCTTGCTGACAGTCGCTTTCACCTTTGATCGATTTGTAACCATTTGTTGTGAGAAGCTGAATACAAAATATTGCACTGAGAGAACAGCGGCTGTAGTTATCGGAACAGTGAGTGTTCTGTGCTCTTTAGAAAGTGCTCCCTGGAGCTTTATATATGAACCTCTATATATAATTGATAATGTTCCCTGGTGCTGTATCCAGAAACAGAGCTTCCATACTTCCCCCGCATGGACCACCTTTGAGCTGTTCCACCGCATTTGTACTCCTTGTGTCCCGTTCTTTCTGATTTTGCTGCTCAATGTTCTAATGGTCAGACGTATTTTAGCGGCCAGCAGACACCGAAGGAGACTCCGGTGCCTCGGCAATGGAGAGAATCACAATGACCCAGAGATGGAGAATCGAAAGAAATCCATCACTTTACTGTTCATTATATCTGGCAGTTTTATACTGTTATGGGTGACACAGGTTGTATTTTACATCTATCAGCGAATTACAAAGCGATATCCTACCGCCGTCAATGACCCTCTTTATGTCACACAACACACAGCAGGAATGCTGCAGCTTCTCAGTTCCTGCACCAACACGTGTATTTACGCTGTGACCCAGACTAAATTCAGAGAGGAGCTGAAGAAGGTCGTGAAATACGCACTCTATCTAATTGTTAAAATAGTTAACCCATAGAAAAAGTGAATGTTTGCAAATTCTAGCACTACAATTCATTCCAGACTCCACAGCCTAAACTCACTGCAGGGCTGTAAATGTTATATTCACAGTGCAGAACCCTGAGACGATTGTAAACTTGATTTTGTAATATTTTATAAAACATCGGACCTAATGAGGCTGGTTATCATTGCAGAAGATACATGAATTGTTTCCCAAAAATGCGGGTGCTAAAGAGAACAGCTGGGCATCAACTGAAGCATCTCTCAATCAAAGGAGCTTCTGTTGGCTTGATGACAGAGTGACAGGTGGTGTACTGGTAATGTCACTGAATTAATAATCCAGAGGCCCATGCTAATACCTTGGGAACACGGGTTCAAATCACCCCATAGCCGCTGATGGAATTCAAATTCAAGTAATTCAGAAAATTCTGGTAGTGAAAGCTGGTCTCAGTAATAGTGCAATGGAATAAAAAGTGAAATACTCGAACAATTTCCTTATGGAAGAGACCTGGCCGAGCTATGTTTCTACACACAGGAGAGAGACACAGGTGGAGGAAGGGACAGAGGGAGAGATACAGAAATAGAGAGAGACAGAGTTAGAAAGAGCTTCAGAGATAGGAACAGAGATACCGAAACGCAGGAAGGTGGATAAGGACAGAAATGAGAAAGGAAAAGACACAGGGAGGATGAGACAAGTTGTGACAATCAGCAAAATCCCCATTCTCTGCCCAGTCCTTTGTTGGAGGTCAAATGTGAGGGTTTTCGGGGCGGATACCTTTCGTAAATCGAAGTATTCTTCTCTCACACTCTGTCCCTTTGTCCATCTGTTTCGGTGTGTGTGTGTCTATGCCTGTTTCTCTCTCCTGTCTCAGAACGTCAGTAAAACTCCACCTGCATCTGTTAGCCATTTTAACTTGGCTGATTTTGGTGACACTACAGCTACAGAGGGTGCACTTCCTTATGCAGGATGGTAAGAAACCTGGTTCCCGCTATTTAACAGCATATTCTGTGTCCTTTGCATAATGTAATTGATTAATCCACTGTAATCAATCAAATCTGACATTGATCACTGCTTGTCGGTCTCTCGGTTTACTTTCTTTCCAGGCTGATTAAAAGCACTGATATGACTGTCGAGGGGAGTTCCAGTTTACCTCAGTGTTTTGAAAATATCAAATTCTGATCCCATCCCCAGCAAAGTAGATTATATTATGGGACGCTGCAAAAGTTGTTGCATTCAGTACGAACGGTACCTTAATGTTGCATTAGGATGATAAAATCTCTTTTTAGATAACTGTCAGCCCACAGGGGAAAAAAATCACTGGGTCACCATTCTGAACAAACACTAATGTATTTCAGAAAGCGAGGCGCTGAAATTCAACACAAGATTCGTTTTCTGAGTCTCGCTGGTCTGTTCTGATTTTCTGATGGGAGGCATCAGCCTAGATTTTGTGCTCTGCCCTGAACCCACAATTGTGCAACTCAGAGGAACGATTACTCCCCACTGAGCCACACCTGGCTCCAATGTTCCCTTGAAAATATAGTTGTTTTGTGCGGCCAGGTTTTTTGTCCTGTGCGCGGTCCCTTTAAGTTTTTAATGAATTTTTGCAGACGTGTGTAATTTATCACAGAACAGGACCTGCATGGTCACTTCCGAGCTGCTGCACTCAGCTTTGCGGGAACATTGACCCACACTGTCCATCCCAAACTATTCCTTGTTCTCTCTGGTACATTCTCCCCATTGCTATCCGTCCCTCTCGCCGTTATCCTCTCTCTGCATTTATTTCTGTCTTCCTCATTTTTGCTCTCTCCATTTGGATGGAGGAGGAGAAAGAGAGACATATATAGAGGCAGCTGTATCGAACCCCACGCGGTACCTGCCCTGGGAGTGTTTGATAGAACAGAGAAGACAAAGATTTACTTTGCAGCTCGATCCTTTCCATACCTCTTTGTCTCACTACCTCTCTTTCCTTTTTGAAGATGTTGAGTAAAACCAAATTCTTCGACAACGTTTATGGTCACCTAGCCTTATTACGCCTTATGCATCTCGGTGCCAATTATTTGTTTCGAGTCATAGAGTCGTACAGCATAGAAACAGGCCTTTCGGCACACCGCATCCATGCTGACCATAATCAAACCTGCCTGCATTAATTCCATATCTCTCTATGCCTTGCTCATTCAAGTAACTCTCCAGCTGCCTCTTAAATGTTGCTACTGTTCCTGCCTCTAACACCTCCTCAGGCAGCTCATTCCAGATACCCACTAGTCTCTTGTGTGAAAAATTTACCCCTTTTCACCCCTTTAAACCTCCTCCCTCTCACCTGAAATCCATGCCCTCAAGTTTTCATCACCCTACCATGCGAAACAGAATCTGGCTATCTACCCTATCTATGCCCCTCATAATATTATATAACGCTATCATGTCCCCTTCGCTCCAGGGACAATAGACCAAGCCTATCCAATCTCTCTTTATAACTCAAGCCCTCCAAACCTGGCAACATCCTTGTGAGTCTTTCCTGCACCCTCTCTAGCTTAATAACACCTTTCCTGTACTGTGGCGACCAGAACGGCACACAGTACTCCAAATGCGGCCTAACCATCGTTGTGTACAACTGTAACATGACGTCCCAACTCTTGTACTCAATGCATCAGCCGATGAAGGCAAGTATGCCATACGCCTTCTTCATCACCCTGTCTACCTGTGTTGCCACTTTCTGTGAAATATGTACTTGCACCCCAATGTCTCTCTGCTCAACAACACTCCCCAGGGCCCTTCCATTCACTGTATATGTCCTGCCCTGCTTTAATTTCCCAAAATGCATCACTTCGCACTTGCCTGCGTTACCTTCCATTTGCCAATCCCTTGCCCACTTTCCCAATTGATCTATATCCTGTTGTAAACTTGGACAGCCTTCTTCACTGTCCACTATACCACCAATTTTTATGTAATCTGTAAACTTACTAATCATGCCCCCTACATTCACATCCAAGACATTAATATATATGACAAACAACAGAGGGCCCTGCACCGATCCCTGCAGCACACCACTGGTCACCAACCTCCAATCTGAAACACAACCCTCCACTACCACCCTCTGCCTCCTATCACCAAGCCAATTTTGTATCCAAATGGCTAGCGCACCGTGGATCCCATGTGTTCGAATCTTCTGGACCAGCCTACCATGCGGGATGATGTCAAAGGCCTTGGTAAAGTCCATGTGGGCAACGTCCATTGCCCTGCGCTCATCAATCCTCTTGGTCACTTCCTCGAAAAACGCAATCAAATTCGGGAGACATGATTTCCACGCACAAAGCCATGCTGACTACCCATAATCAGACCATGCCTTTCCAAATGCATATAAATCCTGTCTCTCAGAATCCATTCCAGTAACGTTCCCACCACTGATGTAAAGCTCACCGGCATGTTGTTCCTTAGCTTATCCCTGCTGCCTTACTAAATATTGGCACAACATTAGCTGTCCTCCAGTCTTCCAGTACCTCACCCGTGGCTAAAGATGATACAGAAATCTCTGCCAGGGCCCCAGCAAACTCCTCCCTTGCTTCCCATAACATCCTAGGGTATACCTGGTCAGGCTTGGGGATTTAGCCACCTTAATGCTCTTCAAAACCTGCAACACCCTCCTCTTTTGTCATGTTGCTATGATCCAGGATAACGGTGTTCCCTCCCTTGAATTCACTAGCTTTCATGTCTATCTCCACGGTAAATTCAGACGGGAAGTATTAATTTAAGACTTCTCCCATTTCCCGTGGCTCCACACATATATTGCCACACTGATCCTTAAGGGGACCTATTCTCTCCCGAGCTACCCTTTTACTGTTTATATAACTATAGAATCTTTTAGGATTCACCTTTATCTTATCTGCCAGGGAAATCTCATAGCCCCTTCTTTTTGCCCTCCTAATTTCCTTCCAAAGTGTAGTCCTTCATCCACTATACTCCTCTAGGGACTCGCTTGATCCCAGCAGCCTGTACCTGACATATGCCTCCTTCTTTGTCCTGATCTGACCCTCGATATCCCTCGTCAACCAAGGTTCCCTCAACTTGCCAGCCTTGCCCTTCCATCTAAAAGGAACATGCCGGCCCTGAACTCTTCTTATCTCAAATTTAAAAGCCTCCCACTTGCCAGACGTCCCTTTACCTGTAAACAGCCTCTCCAATTCAACCTTTGAGAGTTTCTGTCCGATGCCACCGAAGTTAGCCTTCCCCAATTTAGGAATTCAACCTGAGGACCAGTCCTATCCTTTTTCATAACTATCTTGAAGATAATAAAGTTAAGGTCACTGGTCCCAATGTGCTCCCCCACTGACACATCAACCACCTTCCCATCCTCATTTCCTAAGAGGAGGTCGAGTGTAGCCCCTTCTCTCGTCGGGCAATCCACACACTGCTTCAGAAAACTATCCTGGACAAACTTAACAAGTTCTTCCTCATCTGATCCCTTAGCACTAAGGGAGTTCGAGTCAATATTAGTAAAGTTAAAACCATCTACTATTACAGCCCTATAATTCTGACAACTAGCTGTGATTTCCATCCATATATGCTCCTCCACTTCCCCCTGACTATTGGGTGGCCTATAGTATTATCCCATCAAAGTGATCACCCCTTTCATATTTCTAGGTTCTACCCATATAGCCTCGCTGGGCATTCCCCCGGGATATCCTCTCTAAGTACTGCCGTGATGTCCTTCCTAATCAATATGGCAACTCCTCCTCCTCTCTTACCTCCACCTCTGTCACACCAGAAGCATCAGTACCCCGGAACATTGAGCAGCCAGTCCTGTCCATCCCTCAGCCACGTTTCTGTAATGGTTATAATATCAACATCCCATGTCCGATCCATGCTCTGAGTTCATCTGCCTTACCATTAAAGTAAATGCAGTTCATCCTACCAGACCTTCCACGCTCCCTTTTCTGTCGCTGCCCGGCCTGCCTAATTAACTTGCTTGCTTTACCCTCAATTATCTCATCAGAGAGATTACTTCTGTGGGTCAGACTCCCTTGCAAGACGAGGTTAAACCCTCCCGAGTAGTTCCAGCAAACCTTCCCGCAAGGATATTGGTCCCCGTCCAGTTCAGATGCATCTCGACCTTCTTGTACAGGTCAACTCTGCACCAGAAGAGATGCCAATGATCGAAGTAGCCGAAGCCCTCCCGCCTGCACCAACTCTTCTGCCACGCATTCATTTGCCTTACCCTCCTATTCCTACCCTCACTAGCACGAGGCACAGGGAGTAATCCTAAAATGACAACCCTGGAGGTCCTGCTTTTTAACCTTCTGCCTAACTCCCTATATTCACTTTGCAGAACGTCATCTCTCTTCCTGCCTATTACGTATTTATTTATTTTTTGTTCATTCGTGTCGCTGGCAATGCCAGCATTTATTGCCCATCCCTAATTGCCCTTTGAGAGGGTGGTGGTGAGCCACTTTCTTAGACTACTGCAGTCCATGTGGTGTAATTAAACCCACTGTGCTGAGAGGAAGAGAGTTCCAGGATTTTGACGCACTAACAGTGATGGAACGGCGATATAGTTTCAAGACAGGATGATGTGTGACTTTAGTTGTTGTGTGCGACCAGTATTTTCAGTGCGCTATCTATATAATTTTTCATCCATGTTTTGCCATGGATAGATGTAAAGTTTCTCCAACAATCTTCCTGTATCTCCCTGTCTCTCGCTCCATCTCTCCCCTTGTTAAGACCAAGATCCCATTTGTTTTGCTAATTATTCTCTCCATCTGTCCTGCCGAATTCAAAGATCACTGCTTGTGAACCTTCAGTTCCCTCTGTACCTGCACACTCTTGAGACCTGTGCCTTAATAACAAACAACATGGTTTCACGGAAGGTAAAGTGCGTCTTTTCAGGATGTAACTAGTAGGCTAGATAAAGAGGATCCAGTAGATGTTTTATACTTGGATAGCGAAAAGGCTTCACACAAAAGTTTAAACTGAAGGATAAGGCTCATGGAGTCGAAGGTAATATATTAACATGGGTGGAGAATTGGTTCATGGGCATGAAGCAAAGAGTAGGGATTAGCAGGAAATTTTCAAGTTGGCAGAGTGTGACTAGTGGGGTTCCTCAAGAATCAGTGCTGGTGCCTCAGATATTTGTTCAGAACATTTTGTTCTGAACCCTCACTAACTCTCACAGCCTCTTTCGGACCCTAGGCCACTCTTTGTCACTCTCTCTCTGTCCACTTCTCTCTCTGAACCTCTGTCTAAATCCTCACGTAGAACCTCAGTAACAAAACACAATCATAGCATTAGCCATTCAGACGGTTGATATTAATTTACGAACATTAGACAGCCATTTTAGGTTTGTTCCCGGTGGCCATATTATGTTACGACAGCACTGGGACAGTTATTTCAGAGATTGACTGATCACTAATGTAAGCTTAATGCTTAAAACGTGACAGAGACAAAGACATGGAGACACTGAGACGCATGTTTCTTTGGCCTCCTTGTCTCGAGCGACAATGGGTTAACGTCTTAAGGTGGTCAGTGGTTTGTGGAGCAGCGCCTGCAGAGCAATAAAGGCCAATTCTAGAGTGACAGACTCTTCCACATGCGCTGCAGATAAAATTGGTTGTCGGGGCTGTGACACAGAGGGCTCCCTCCTTGAACTTCTGTCTTGTTTCCTGCCCACTGCTCAGTCTCTTTGACTCGCCACTCTTTAGCCCTGCCTTTATGGCTGTCTGCCAGCTCAGGCGATCACAGGAAACTGACTGCAATGGTTGTCGTCAATGTCACAGGACTTCATTTCGCGTTTGCAGACGTGGAGACATGGACAGCCAGTGGGTCTGATACCAGTGACGAGCTCGCTGTACAATGTGTCTTCAGGGATCCTGCCATCTTCCATGCAGTTCACATGGCCAAGCCATCTCGAGCGCCGCTAGCTCAGTCGGGTGTATATGCTGGGGATGTTGGCCGCCTCGAGGACTTCTGTGCTGAAGCTAAGGACCTGCCATCTGATGCCAAGGATTCTCTCGAGGCAGCGAAGATGGAATGAGTTGAGATGTCGCTCTTGGCTGACATCAGTTGTCCATATCTCGCTGTCGTAGAGCAAGGTACTGAGGACACAGGATTGAAACACTCAGACATTTGTGTTCCGTGTCAGTGCGCCATTTTCCCACACCATCTTGGCCTGTCTGGACATAGGACCAAACGCCTTTCCCATGCGCTTGTTGATTTCTGCATCAAGAGCCAGGTTACTGGTGATAGTTGAGCCTAGGTAGGTGAACTCTTGAACCACTTCCAGAGCGTGGTCGCCGATATTGATGGAGGGAGCCTTTCCGACGTCCTTTCCCATGAATTTCGTTTTCTTGAGGGTGATAGTTAGGTCAGATTCTTTGCAGGCAGCCGCAATCCTGTCGATGAGTCTCTGCAGACACTCTTCTGTATGGGATGTTAATGCAGCATCGTCAGCAAAGAGCAGTTCCCTGATAAGGAGTTTCTGCACTTTGTTCTTCGCTCGAAGATGGGCAAGGTTGAACTACCTGCCACCTGATCTTGTGTGGAGGAAATTCCTTCTTCTGAAGACATGAACGCATGTGAAAGCAGCAGTGAGAAGAAGATCCCAAAAAGCGTAGGTGCGAGAACGCAGCCCTGTTTCACGCCACTCAGGATAGGAAAGTGATCTGATGAGGCACCGCTATGCTGAATTAAGCCTTTCATATTGTCATGGAATGAGGTGATGATACTTAATAGCTTTGGTGGACATCCAATCCTTGCTAGTAGTCCGAAGAGTCCACATCTTCTGACGAGGTCAAAGGTTTTGGTGAGATTAATGAAAGCAATGTAGAGGGGCCTCTGTTGTTTCTGTCATTGCTCCTGTAGCTGTTGCAGGGAGAACAGCATATCAACGGTGGATCTCTCTGCTCGAAAGCCACACCGTGCCTCAGGGTAGACACGCTAAGCCAGTTTCTGGAGTCTGTTTAGAACGACTCGAGTGATGACTTTCCCCACCAAGCTGAGCAGGGAGAATCCACGGTAGTTGTTGCAGTCACCGCGGTCACCCATATTCTTATAAAGGATGATGATATTGGTATTGCGCATGTCCTGCGGTACGGCTCCCTCGTCCCAGCACAGGCAAAGCTGTTCATGGAGTGCTGACAGTATAGCAGGCTTGGCACATTTCATTATTTCAGGGCTAATGCCGTCCTTTCCAGGGCCTTTTCCACTGGCCAGGGAATCATTGGCATCACTGAGTTTTGTTTTTGTTGTCTGTTCGACTGGCTCATCCATGACTGGCAGAGACTGGGCTACATTGAGGGTGGTACCAGTGGCAACATTTTCCCTAGAGCACAGTTCTAGGTATTGTTCCACCCAGCGGTCCATTTGCTTGCGTTGGTCAGTGATTGTTTCCCATGACTTAGACTTGAGTGGGGCGATTTTCATGATGGTTGACCCAAAAGCTCTCTTAATGCCGTCATACATTCCTCTGATGTTTCTGGTGAGGGAGACCAACTGAATACGACTGCATAAGTGTTCCAGTAGTCATTTGCGTGTCGCCTGGCTGTTCTTTGTGCAGCATCTCTGGCTACTTTAAGTGCTACAGATGTTAACTCGCTGGGGACTTTCTTGTAGTTCAGCAGTGCAGTGCGGATAGCGGCTATGACAGGTTCCAGCTCTTCAAAGTGAGATTGAAAGCAGTCTACATTCTGCTTCTTACGTTTGCTATAGGTGGTCATTGCTGCGTCATAGATGGCGTCTCTGATGTGGGCCTACTTCGTCTCTGCATCCTTGTAGAAGTGTTTTGAAGGGCTTTTTCAAGTGAATTTAGCAATTTGTGTAACAGCTGTGGATAAGAAATTATGTTAGTGCTGATGCGTGGGTGGCTTTTCTGCTTGGAGTGATGTAGCTTCTTTGGTTTGAGTCTAACTTTGCTGCAGACCACGGAATGGTTGGTGTCGCCGTCCATACTGTGGAAGCTGCGTGTGATTTTGACACTGTTTCGGGAGGCTCGCCTTGTGATGATGAGGTCCAGCTGGTGCCAACGACGTGATCATGGGTGTCTCCATGAAACCTGGTGACAGGGTTTAGTATGAAGGACCGAATTGGTGATGCAGAGGTTGTGATTGGTAGAAAACCCCAGCAGTCTCTGTCTATTTTCATTCATTCTCCTCCGAAGGCAGGAGGGCCATGAGTCATGGTGGGCCCCAACCCTGGCGTTAAAGTCCCCCAACAGGAACAAACGTTCGGTATTAGGAATTGTACGAATGATATTATGGAGTTCCGCGTAAAACTGGTCTTTTACTTTGTGCCTAACCCCAAACTGAGCTTGCATTGGTAGTTTTTAATGTGACAACGTAGATAGAGCTTTACTCTGTATTCTTGAAATTTAGAAGGGTGATTTGACCGAAGTTTTCAAGATAATAACGGAAACTGATAGGGTAGACAGTGAGAAACTATTCCCACTGGCTGCGGAGTCTGGGACTTGGGAACATAGTCTAAAAATCTAAACACACTCTAAAAACCTTTCAGCAGTGAAATGAAGAAACATTTTAACGTACCAGGTGTGGTATCAATTTGGAACTCTCTTACATAAACGGCAATAGATGCTGAGCCACATGTTTACATTTACTTTACATTTAATGTGGTTGAATAAATATTATTTAAAACTGACGTACTTTGGAAGCAGGGGAAAGGGGAGGTAGGTTGCGAGGGCACGTTGACAGAACTTCAGTAACAATTCCAACTTTCTGACCAGTCCTGTGTTAGGGGCTGAGTGTGAGTCTTTTAGGGGCACGTGTTGATCAGTGTTTGATATTTTCAAGCTGCAGTGACATTCCGAGAAATGGCAAAAATTACAGGTTCAAAATTAACCAAGAAATGACTGAAAGCATTGTTGTCCTGGGAGAGGGACAGGAAGAGAGAGATGAAAAGAGAGGGAAAGGGAGATGGAGAGATGGTGTGAGAGAGACACAGCCAAAGTCATGTACAGATACGGAGAGAGACAGAGAAAGAGGGAGAGAGACAGAGAGAGAGGGACAGAGTCAGAAAGAGAAAGGGAGAGTCGGAGACAGTGATAGGGAAAGATTGTGAGAGAGAAAGAGTTGGAGGGAGAGACAGAGCCAGAGGGAGAGACAGATACAGAGGGACAACGAGATAGATTGTGTCCAAAATTGTGTGAAACGCTACATGGGGACAGAGGGTGTGATGAAACACTGGGGTAACATTGTGGAACCAGTGACCCTGATGTACGCGCACATACACACACACTGACGTACACACACTGGCGCACAGACACACATGCACACACGCTGTCGCACAGACAGACGCAGATACAGAGAGAGAAACACACACACTGACGCACACACACACTGGCGCACAGACAGATGCACACAGACAGAGACACGTTATCATCCACACTGAAGTCAGTAAATATTGTCAAACAGGACCTCATTAACAACCCCGATTCTCTGCCCAGTCCTGTGTTGGGGGATTAGTGTGATTATGTTGCATCAGTGTTTTTGGCATTTTCAAACTGCAGTGACGTTCCCACCAAGGGCAAGAGTTAAAGTTTTACTATTAGCACAGAAATGGCTGAACCATTGTTCTCCAGGAAGAGAGAATGAGGGAGAGAGAGGGAAAGAGAGTGAGGGAGAGACAAAACCCGAAAGGAGAGTGATACAGAGAGAGAGAGATTGATCGAGAGAGGGAGAGACAGAGACAGTGACTGGGAAAGACAGTGAGGGAAACGAAGACAGACAGAGAAAGCGACAGAGGGAGGGAGAGACGGAGATAGGGGGGAAGAGAGACAGAGGAGATACTGGGGTTATATTGTGGAACCAGTGACTCTGACAACACAGAGACAGACACACACACTTTTCAAGCCACAGTGAAGTTAGTAAATGTCACCAAACAGAACCTTATAGAACAATCTCTATTGTCTGCCCACTCCAGTATTGGAGGGTTTAGTTTGTGTGTTTTACGGGTAAGTGTTGGATCAGTGTTTGATATTTTCAAACTGTAGTGATGTCCCAACATGTGCAAGAGTTACAGGTTCAAAATTAACCAAGAAATGGCTGACAGTATCGCTTTTATAGGAGAGGGGGAGGCAGGGAGAGTTGAAAAGAGAGAGAGAGGCAGAGTGAGGGGGAGTGATGGCATGAGAGAGACACTGACAGAGACATGGACGCAATTAGAGGGAGAGACAGAGAGTGGGAGAAACAAGGACAGTGATAGGTAAAGGCAATAAGAGAGACAGAGATCGGGGAGAAACAGAGACAGACAGGCAGTAACATACATTCCTGATTAACAGCATAGATTTGTTCAGAAAGGATATTAACGTTTATGGAACCGAGGCAGCTTGATGTGGATAAGGAGCAGATCAGCCATGGCCTGAGAGAATGTGATGGGACAGGTTCTGTCCTGAAATAAAGAAGGTCGTGATGGTCATTTTCAGCAAATAAAATGGAATTAATTCACAATAGATTCTTCTTCAAAATGATTGATTCTAGCTCGCAGTATTACTTGTGTGAATTTGAGATTGGCAGAGACATTATCTGTCTATCAACCTCGTCGAATAAATGAATATTGAAAGATTAATTGTCATTTTCTTACTGTCCTTGTTCAAAATCACCCTCAGGACTAAAAATAAGGAGAAGTTCTGGCGGTGCAGGGTCCCTTTAAAGGTTGGGACTAACCCTCTCCATGCAGCATCCCCCCCATCCCCCCGCCCTCTGCAGCCTGGGATCACAGAGCTGGGTCGGATTAATAGACTGCACGGACCCTGGAGATGACCCATGACCTCCTGTCCCCAAAGTCAAGCAAAGGAAAACAAAAACTCTACTGGTCCCTGTGGAATCAAGGGAACAATAAATTGAAGCCTGATTGTGAAATAAAAAAGGAGAAAAGAGAGATTTTGATAGTGGTAAAAGAACATTATTTACACAGAGGGAAGTGTTTGTGCTTATCAGTCTAAGTTGATCATTGTGAATATGTGTTTCCCTGTGTGGGTTCCTCTCTCTCTCTTTGTGAGTGGGAATGGATGCACCGATGTATAGATGTCTACGTGTGGGTGTTTGTGTTTCTGTGAGCATGTTATCCTGCCCGTGGTTACTTGGCTGTGTTTGCACCTGTGTGTGAGTTTGTGTTTCTAATGCTGGATGGGAGCGTGGTCGAGGACACAGAAGACGCTCTCTTATCCCTTAACAAAGATTTGTCATTTTAAACAACTCTGGTAAATACACACAAATATCCTCAACAACATATCAACCAGTTGTATCTTAATATTTGTCAGGACAAAAGTGCCCGGCTTAGAAACACTGCCGATGTTGTGTTTATATGGGCTGATGATACAAAGTTAGGTGGGACAGTAAGCTGTCAGTAGGACACAAAGAAACTGCAAAGGAAGATGGACTGGTTAAGTGAGTGGGCAACAAAGTAGCATGTAGCATATAATGCGAACAAATGGCAGGAAGAATACAACACAGAACATTTTTATAAATGGTGTGAAAGGATGAATGTTGGTGTTCAGAGGGATTTGGATGTCCTTGGACACAAATCACAGGAAGTTAACATGCAGGTACAAATTTAAATTAGGAAGGTAAAGGGAGTGATGTCCTTTATTGCAAGGGGTTTAGAGTGCAAGAGTGGGGAAGTCTTGCTGCAATTGTACAGGGCTTTTGTGAGCCCGCACCTGCAGTACTGTGTACAGTCCTGGTCTCAGTACTGAAGGAAGGATATACTTGTCTTAGAGGCAATGCAACAAAGGTTCACCAGAAAATTCAGAGCAGTCTTAAGGGGCCGTATGGCCTCGTCCTATTCCTATGGGGTTTTGAAAGAGGGAGAGGGCAGCGCCCGATTGGGGAGAGGCAGTGAGTATATGTGGAGAGTTAGTGAGTGAATGGAGAGAGGCAGCGAGTGACTGGAGAGAAGCAGCGAGTGACTGGGGAGAGGCAGTGAGTGATTGGGGACAGTTAGTGAGTGAATGGCGAGAGGCAGCGAGTGACTGGAGAGAGGCAGTGAGTAATTGGGAAGAGGCAGTGAGTGATTGGGGACAGGAGTGAGTGAACGGGAAGAGGCAGTGAGTGATTGGGAAGAGGCAGTGAGTGATTGGGGAGAGGCAGTGAGGGATTGGGGATAGGAGTGAGTGATTGGGAAGAGGCAGTGAGTGAACGGGAAGAGGCAGTAAGTGATTGGGGACAGGCAGCGAGTGATTGGGGATAGGAGTGAATGATTGGGAAGAGGCAGTGAGGAATTGGGGATAGGAGTGACTGAACGGGAAGAGGCAGTGAGTGAACGGGAAGAGGCAGCGAGTGATTGGGGATAGGCAGCGAGTGATTGGGGATAGGAGTGAGTGATTGGGAAGAGGCAGTGAGTGAACGGGAAGAGGCAGTAAGTGATTGGGGATAGGAGTGAGTGATTGGGAAGAGGCAGTGAGTGATTGTGAAGAGGCAGTAAGTGATTGGGGATAGGCAGCGAGTGATTGGGGATAGGAGTGAGTGATTGGGAAGAGGCAGTGAGTGACTGGGGATCGGCAGCGAGTGATTGGGGATAGGAGTGAGTGATTGGGAAGAGGCAGTGAGTGATTCGGGATAGGCGTGGATGATTGGGAAGAGGCAATGAGTGATTAGGGATAAGAGTGAGTGATTGGGAAGAGACAGTGAGTCATAGAGTCATAGAGTTATACAGCACAGAAACAGGCCCTTCGGTCCATCGTGTCCGCGCCGACCATCAAGCACCGAACAATTCTCATCCCATTTTCCAGCACTTGGCCCTTAGTCTTGTATGTTATGGCGTTTCAAGTGCTCATTTAAATACTTTGCAAATGTTGTGAGGGTTCCTGCCTCAACACCGCTTCAGGCAGTGCGTTCCAGATTCCAATCACTCTCTGAGTGAAAAAGTATTTCCTCAAATCCCCTCTAAACCTCCTGCCCCTTATCTTAAATCAATTCCCCCTTATTATTGACCCCTCCAATAAGGGAAAATGTTTCTTCCTATCTAACCTAGCAAAGTCCCTCATAATTTTGCATAACTCAGCCTTCTCTGCTTGAAGAAAAACAACCCCAGCCTTTTCAGTCTCTCAGGGTGCTGGGCCCTCTGTTGTTTGTCATATATATTAATGACTTGGATGTGAATGTAGGGGGCATGATTAGTAAGTTTTCAAATGGCACCAAAATTGGTGGTATAGTGGACAGTGAAGAAGGTTGTCTAAGGTTATAACAGGATATAAATCAACTGGGAAAGTGGGCAAGGAATTGGAAAATGGAAGTTAACGCAGACAAGTGTGAGGTGATGCATTTTGGGAAGTTAAACCAGGGCTGGACATTTCCAGTGAATGGCAGGGCCCTGAGGAGTGTAGTTGAGCAAAGTGATCTTGGGGTGCAAGTACATGGTTCTCTGAAAGTGGCAACACGGGTAGACAGGGTGGTGAAGAAGGCGTATGTCATGCTTGCCTTCATCGGCCGAGGCGATGAGTACAAGAGTTGGGAGGTCATGTTACAGTTGTACATAATGTTGGTTCGGCCGCATTTGGAGTACTGAGTGCAGTTCCGGTTGCCGCACTACAGGAAAAATGTGATTAAGCTAGAGAGGGTGCATAAAAGATTCACAAGGAGGTTGCCAGGTTTGGAGGGCTTGAGTTATAAAGAGAGATTGGACAGGCTGGATCTGTTTGCCCTGGAGCGAAGGAGGCTGAGAGGGGACATGATACAGGTATATAAAAGTATGAGAGGCATAGATAAGGTAGATAGCCAGAATCTGTTTCGCATGGTAGGGGTGACGAAAACAAGAGGGCATCGATTTAGGTTGAGAGGCAGGAGATTTAAATGGGATCAAAGGGGTAAATGTTTCACACAAAGAATCATGAGTATCTGGAATGAGCTGCCAGAAGATGTGCTGGAGGCAGGAAAAGTAGCAACATTTAAGAGGCATCTGAACAGGTACTTGAATGAGCAAGGCATCGAGGGACATGGAATTAATGCACGCAGGTGGGATGAGTATAGATAGGCATTATGGTCGGCCCCGACACGGTGGGCCGAAGGCCCTGTTTATATGCTGTCCGACTCGAATACTCTATGACTCTCTTCAGAGCTGAAATGTTCCTGCCCAGGCAACATCCTGGTGACTCTCCTCTGCACCCTCTCCAGTGCAAACACATCCTTCTTACAGTGTTGCGCCCAGCAGTACTCCAGCTGTGGCCAAACTAGCGTTTCATACAGCTCCATCATCACGTCACTGCACTTATATTCAATGCCTCGGCTGAAAAAAGTAAGTATCCCATGTTCCTTCCGAACCACCTGTGATTGGGGATGGGAGCGAGTGATTGGGGTGAGGCAGCCAGTGATTGGGAAGAGGCAGCGAGTGATTGGGGAAAGGCAGCGAGTGATTGGGGAGAGGCAGCGAGTGATTGGGGAGAGGCAGCGAGTGATTGGGGAGAGGCAGTGAGTGATTGGGAAGAGGCAGTAAGTGATTGGGAAGAGGCAGTGAGTGATTGGGGAGAGGCAGTGAGTGATTGGGGAGAGGCAGCGAGTGATTGGGGAGAGGCAGCGAGTGATTGGGGAGAGGCAGTGAGTGATTGGGAAGAGGCAGCGAGTGATTGGGGAGAGGCAGCGAGTGATTGGGGAGAGGTAGTGAGTGATTGGGAAGAGGCAGTGAGTGATTGGGAAGAGGCAGCGAGTGATTGGGGAGAGGTAGTGAGTGATTGGGGAGAGGCAGTGAGTGATTGGGGAGAGGCAGTGAGTGATTGGGAAGAGGCAGCGAGTGATTGGGGAGAGGCAGCGAGTGATTGGGGAGAGGCAGTGAGTGATTGGGAAGAGGCAGCGAGTGATTGGGGAGAGGCAGCGAGTGATTGGGAAGAGGCAGCGAGTGATTGGGGAGAGGCAGCGAGTGATTGGGGAGAGGCAGCGAGTGATTGGGGAGAGGCAGCGAGTGATTGGGAAGAGGCAGTAAGTGATTGGGAAGAGGCAGTGAGTGATTGGGGAGAGGCAGTGAGTGATTGGGGAGAGGCAGCGAGTGATTGGGTAGAGGCAGTGAGTGATTGGGAAGAGGCAGCGAGTGATTGGGGAGAGGCAGCGAGTGATTGGGGAGAGGCAGTGAGTGATTGGGAAGAGGCAGTGAGTGATTGGGGAGAGGCAGCGAGTGATTGGGGAGAGGCAGTAAGTGATTGGGAAGAGGCAGTGAGTGATTGGGGAGAGGCAGTGAGTGATTGGGGAGAGGCAGCAAGTGATTGGGAAGAGGCAGCGATCGATTGGGGAGAGGCAGTGAGTGATTGGGAAGAGGCAGCGAGTGATTGGGGAGAGGCAGCGAGTGATTGGGAAGAGGCAGTAAGTGATTGGGATGAGGCAGTGAGTGATTGGGGAGAGGCAGTGAGTGATTGGGGAGAGGCAGCGAGTGATTGGGGAGAGGCAGCGAGTGATTGGGGAGAGGCAGTGAGTGATTGGGAAGAGGCAGTGAGTGATTGGGAAGAGGCAGCGAGTGATTGGGGAGAGGCAGCGAGTGATTGGGAAGAGGCAGTAAGTGATTGGGAAGAGGCAGTGAGTGATTGGGGAGAGGCAGTGAGTGATTGGGGAGAGGCAGCGAGTGATTGGGTAGAGGCAGTGAGTGATTGGGAAGAGGCAGTGAGTGATTGGGGAGAGGCAGCGAGTGATTGGGGAGAGGCAGCGAGTGATTGGGAAGAGGCAGTGAGTGATTGGGGAGAGGCAGCGAGTGATTGGGGAGAGGCAGCGAGTGATTGGGAAGAGGCAGTGAGTGATTGGGGAGAGGCAGTGAGTGATTGGGGAGAGGCAGTGAGTGATTGGGGAGAGGCAGCGAGTGATTGGGGAGAGGCAGCGAGTGATTGGGGAGAGGCAGCGAGTGATTGGGGAGAGGCAGTGAGTGATTGGGGAGAGGCAGCGAGTGATTGGGGAGAGGCAGCGAGTGATTGGGGAGAGGCAGCGAGTGATTGGGTAGAGGCAGCGAGTGATTGGGAAGAGGCAGCGAGTGATTGGGTAGAGGCAGCGAGTGATTGGGAAGAGGCAGCGAGTGATTGGGGAGAGGCAGCGAGTGATTGGGGAGAGGCAGCGAGTGATTGGGGAGAGGCAGTGAGTGATTGGGGAGAGGCAGCGAGTGATTGGGGAGAGGCAGCGAGTGATTGGGGAGAGGCAGCGAGTGATTGGGGAGAGGCAGTGAGTGATTGGGGAGAGGCAGCGAGTGATTGGGGAGAGGCAGCGAGTGATTGGGAAGAGGCAGCGAGTGATTGGGGAGAGGCAGCGAGTGATTGGGGAGAGTCAGTGAGTGATTGGGGACAGGAGGCGAGTGATTGGGGAGAGGCAGCGAGTGATTGGGAAGAGGCAGCGAGTGATTGGGAAGAGGCAGCGAGTGATTGGGGAGAGGCAGCGAGTGATTGGGGAGAGTCAGTGAGTGATTGGGGACAGGAGGCGAGTGATTGGGGAGAGGCAGCGAGTGATTGGGGAGAGGCAGCGAGTGATTGGGGAGAGGCAGCGAGTGATTGGGGAGAGGCAGCGAGTGATTGGGAAGAGGCAGCGAGTGATTGGGGAGAGGCAGCGAGTGATTGGGGAGAGTCAGTGAGTGATTGGGGACAGGAGGCGAGTGATTGGGGAGAGGCAGCGAGTGATTGGGAAGAGGCAGCGAGTGATTGGGAAGAGGCAGCGAGTGATTGGGGAGAGGCAGCGAGTGATTGGGGAGAGTCAGTGAGTGATTGGGGACAGGAGGCGAGTGATTGGGGAGAGGCAGCGAGTGATTGGGGAGAGGTAGTGAGTGATTGGGAAGAGGCAGTGAGTGATTGGGAAGAGGCAGCGAGTGATTGGGGAGAGGTAGTGAGTGATTGGGGAGAGGCAGTGAGTGATTGGGGAGAGGCAGTGAGTGATTGGGAAGAGGCAGCGAGTGATTGGGGAGAGGCAGCGAGTGATTGGGGAGAGGCAGTGAGTGATTGGGAAGAGGCAGCGAGTGATTGGGGAGAGGCAGCGAGTGATTGGGAAGAGGCAGCGAGTGATTGGGGAGAGGCAGCGAGTGATTGGGGAGAGGCAGCGAGTGATTGGGGAGAGGCAGCGAGTGATTGGGAAGAGGCAGTAAGTGATTGGGAAGAGGCAGTGAGTGATTGGGGAGAGGCAGTGAGTGATTGGGGAGAGGCAGCGAGTGATTGGGTAGAGGCAGTGAGTGATTGGGAAGAGGCAGCGAGTGATTGGGGAGAGGCAGCGAGTGATTGGGGAGAGGCAGTGAGTGATTGGGAAGAGGCAGTGAGTGATTGGGGAGAGGCAGCGAGTGATTGGGGAGAGGCAGTAAGTGATTGGGAAGAGGCAGTGAGTGATTGGGGAGAGGCAGTGAGTGATTGGGGAGAGGCAGCAAGTGATTGGGAAGAGGCAGCGATCGATTGGGGAGAGGCAGTGAGTGATTGGGAAGAGGCAGCGAGTGATTGGGGAGAGGCAGCGAGTGATTGGGAAGAGGCAGTAAGTGATTGGGAAGAGGCAGTGAGTGATTGGCGAGAGGCAGTGAGTGATTGGGGAGAGGCAGCGAGTGATTGGGGAGAGGCAGCGAGTGATTGGGGAGAGGCAGTGAGTGATTGGGAAGAGGCAGTGAGTGATTGGGAAGAGGCAGCGAGTGATTGGGGAGAGGCAGCGAGTGATTGGGAAGAGGCAGTAAGTGATTGGGAAGAGGCAGTGAGTGATTGGGGAGAGGCAGTGAGTGATTGGGGAGAGGCAGCGAGTGATTGGGTAGAGGCAGTGAGTGATTGGGAAGAGGCAGTGAGTGATTGGGGAGAGGCAGCGAGTGATTGGGGAGAGGCAGCGAGTGATTGGGAAGAGGCAGTGAGTGATTGGGGAGAGGCAGCGAGTGATTGGGGAGAGGCAGCGAGTGATTGGGAAGAGGCAGTGAGTGATTGGGGAGAGGCAGTGAGTGATTGGGGAGAGGCAGTGAGTGATTGGGGAGAGGCAGCGAGTGATTGGGGAGAGGCAGCGAGTGATTGGGGAGAGGCAGCGAGTGATTGGGGAGAGGCAGTGAGTGATTGGGGAGAGGCAGCGAGTGATTGGGGAGAGGCAGCGAGTGATTGGGGAGAGGCAGCGAGTGATTGGGTAGAGGCAGCGAGTGATTGGGAAGAGGCAGCGAGTGATTGGTAGAGGCAGCGAGTGATTGGGAAGAGGCAGCGAGTGATTGGGGAGAGGCAGCGAGTGATTGGGGAGAGGCAGCGAGTGATTGGGGAGAGGCAGTGAGTGATTGGGGAGAGGCAGCGAGTGATTGGGGAGAGGCAGCGAGTGATTGGGGAGAGGCAGCGAGTGATTGGGGAGAGGCAGTGAGTGATTGGGGAGAGGCAGCGAGTGATTGGGGAGAGGCAGCGAGTGATTGGGAAGAGGCAGCGAGTGATTGGGGAGAGGCAGCGAGTGATTGGGGAGAGTCAGTGAGTGATTGGGGACAGGAGGCGAGTGATTGGGGAGAGGCAGCGAGTGATTGGGAAGAGGCAGCGAGTGATTGGGAAGAGGCAGCGAGTGATTGGGGAGAGGCAGCGAGTGATTGGGGAGAGTCAGTGAGTGATTGGGGACAGGAGGCGAGTGATTGGGGAGAGGCAGCGAGTGATTGGGGAGAGGCAGCGAGTGATTGGGGAGAGGCAGCGAGTGATTGGGGAGAGGCAGCGAGTGATTGGGAAGAGGCAGCGAGTGATTGGGGAGAGGCAGCGAGTGATTGGGGAGAGTCAGTGAGTGATTGGGGACAGGAGGCGAGTGATTGGGGAGAGGCAGCGAGTGATTGGGAAGAGGCAGCGAGTGATTGGGAAGAGGCAGCGAGTGATTGGGGAGAGGCAGCGAGTGATTGGGGAGAGTCAGTGAGTGATTGGGGACAGGAGGCGAGTGATTGGGGAGAGGCAGCGAGTGATTGGGGAGAGGCAGCGAGTGATTGGGGAGAGGCAGCGAGTGATTGGGGAGAGGCAGCGAGTGATTGGGGAGAGGCAGTGAGTGATTGGGGAGAGGCAGCGAGTGATTGGGGAGAGGCAGCGAGTGATTGGGGAGAGGCAGTGAGTGATTGGGAAGAGGCAGCGAGTGATTGGGGAGAGGCAGCGAGTGATTGGGGAGAGGCAGCGAGTGATTGGGGAGAGGCAGCGAGTGATTGGGGAGAGGCAGTGAGTGATTGGGGAGAGGCAGCGAGTGATTGGGGAGAGGCAGCGAGTGATTGGGGAGAGGCAGTGAGTGATTGGGAAGAGGCAGCGAGTGATTGGGGAGAGGCAGCGAGTGATTGGGAAGAGGCAGTAAGTGATTGGGAAGAGGCAGTGAGTGATTGGGGAGAGGCAGTGAGTGATTGGGGAGAGGCAGCGAGTGATTGGGTAGAGGCAGTGAGTGATTGGGAAGAGGCAGCGAGTGATTGGGGAGAGGCAGCGAGTGATTGGGGAGAGGCAGTGAGTGATTGGGAAGAGGCAGTGAGTGATTGGGGAGAGGCAGCGAGTGATTGGGGAGAGGCAGTAAGTGATTGGGAAGAGGCAGTGAGTGATTGGGGAGAGGCAGTGAGTGATTGGGGAGAGTCAGCAAGTGATTGGGAAGAGGCAGCGATCGATTGGGGAGAGGCAGTGAGTGATTGGGAAGAGGCAGCGAGTGATTGGGGAGAGGCAGCGAGTGATTGGGAAGAGGCAGTAAGTGATTGGGAAGAGGCAGTGAGTGATTGGGGAGAGGCAGTGAGTGATTGGGGAGAGGCAGCGAGTGATTGGGGAGAGGCAGCGAGTGATTGGGGAGAGGCAGTGAGTGATTGGGAAGAGGCAGTGAGTGATTGGGAAGAGGCAGCGAGTGATTGGGGAGAGGCAGCGAGTGATTGGGAAGAGGCAGTAAGTGATTGGGAAGAGGCAGTGAGTGATTGGGGAGAGGCAGTGAGTGATTGGGGAGAGGCAGCGAGTGATTGGGTAGAGGCAGTGAGTGATTGGGAAGAGGCAGTGAGTGATTGGGGAGAGGCAGCGAGTGATTGGGGAGAGGCAGCGAGTGATTGGGAAGAGGCAGTGAGTGATTGGGGAGAGGCAGCGAGTGATTGGGGAGAGGCAGCGAGTGATTGGGAAGAGGCAGTGAGTGATTGGGGAGAGGCAGTGAGTGATTGGGGAGAGGCAGTGAGTGATTGGGGAGAGGCAGCGAGTGATTGGGGAGAGGCAGCGAGTGATTGGGGAGAGGCAGCGAGTGATTGGGGAGAGGCAGTGAGTGATTGGGGAGAGGCAGCGAGTGATTGGGGAGAGGCAGCGAGTGATTGGGGAGAGGCAGCGAGTGATTGGGTAGAGGCAGCGAGTGATTGGGAAGAGGCAGCGAGTGATTGGGTAGAGGCAGCGAGTGATTGGGAAGAGGCAGCGAGTGATTGGGGAGAGGCAGCGAGTGATTGGGGAGAGGCAGCGAGTGATTGGGGAGAGGCAGTGAGTGATTGGGGAGAGGCAGCGAGTGATTGGGGAGAGGCAGCGAGTGATTGGGGAGAGGCAGCGAGTGATTGGGGAGAGGCAGTGAGTGATTGGGGAGAGGCAGCGAGTGATTGGGGAGAGGCAGCGAGTGATTGGGAAGAGGCAGCGAGTGATTGGGGAGAGGCAGCGAGTGATTGGGGAGAGTCAGTGAGTGATTGGGGACAGGAGGCGAGTGATTGGGGAGAGGCAGCGAGTGATTGGGAAGAGGCAGCGAGTGATTGGGAAGAGGCAGCGAGTGATTGGGGAGAGGCAGCGAGTGATTGGGGAGAGTCAGTGAGTGATTGGGGACAGGAGGCGAGTGATTGGGGAGAGGCAGCGAGTGATTGGGGAGAGGCAGCGAGTGATTGGGGAGAGGCAGCGAGTGATTGGGGAGAGGCAGCGAGTGATTGGGAAGAGGCAGCGAGTGATTGGGGAGAGGCAGCGAGTGATTGGGGAGAGTCAGTGAGTGATTGGGGACAGGAGGCGAGTGATTGGGGAGAGGCAGCGAGTGATTGGGAAGAGGCAGCGAGTGATTGGGAAGAGGCAGCGAGTGATTGGGGAGAGGCAGCGAGTGATTGGGGAGAGTCAGTGAGTGATTGGGGACAGGAGGCGAGTGATTGGGGAGAGGCAGCGAGTGATTGGGGAGAGGCAGCGAGTGATTGGGGAGAGGCAGCGAGTGATTGGGGAGAGGCAGCGAGTGATTGGGAAGAGGCAGTGAGTGATTGGGGAGAGGCAGTGAGTGATTGGGGAGAGGCAGCGAGTGATTGGGGAGAGGCAGCGAGAGATTGGGAAGAGGCAGTGAGTGATTGGGGAGAGGCAGTGAGTGATTGGGGAGAGGCAGCGAGTGATTGGGTAGAGGCAGCGAGTGATTGGGAAGAGGCAGCGAGTGATTGGGAAGAGGCAGTGAGTGATTGGGTAGAGGCAGTGAGTGATTGGGGAGAGGCAGTGAGTGATTGGGGAGAGGCAGCGAGTGATTGGGGAGAGTCAGTGAGTGATTGGGGAGAGGCAGTGAGTGATTGGGGAGAGGCAGTGAGTGATTGGGGAGAGGCAGCGAGTGATTGGGGAGAGTCAGTGAGTGATTGGGGACAGGAGGCGAGTGTTTGGGGAGAGGCAGTGAGTGATTGGGTAGAGGCAGTGAGTGATTGGGGAGAGGCAGCGAGTGATTGGGGAGAGTCAGTGAGTGATTGGGGACAGGAGGCGTGTGTTTGGGGAGAGGCAGTGAGTGATTGGGGTGAGGCAGCGAGTGATTGGGGAGAGGCAGCGAGTGATTGGGGAGAGGCAGCGAGTGATTGGGGAGAGGCAGTGAGTGATTGGGGAGAGGCAGTGAGTGATTGGGGAGAGGCAGTGAGTGATTGGGGAGAGGCAGCGAGTGATTGGGAAGAGGCAGCGAGTGATTGGGTAGAGGCAGCCAGTAATTGGGGACAGGAAGCGAGTGATTGGAGAGAGGAAGCGAGTGATTGGGGAGAGGCAGCGAGTGATTGGGAAGAGGCAGTGAGTGATTGGGGAGAGGCAGCGAGTGATTGGGGAGAGGCAGCGAGTGATTGGGAAGAGGCAGTGAGTGATTGGGGAGAGGCAGTGAGTGATTGGGGAGAGGCAGTGAGTGATTGGGGAGAGGCAGCGAGTGATTGGGGAGAGGCAGCGAGTGATTGGGGAGAGGCAGCGAGTGATTGGGGAGAGGCAGTGAGTGATTGGGGAGAGGCAGCGAGTGATTGGGGAGAGGCAGCGAGTGATTGGGGAGAGGCAGCGAGTGATTGGGTAGAGGCAGCGAGTGATTGGGAAGAGGCAGCGAGTGATTGGGTAGAGGCAGCGAGTGATTGGGAAGAGGCAGCGAGTGATTGGGGAGAGGCAGCGAGTGATTGGGGAGAGGCAGCGAGTGATTGGGGAGAGGCAGTGAGTGATTGGGGAGAGGCAGCGAGTGATTGGGGAGAGGCAGCGAGTGATTGGGGAGAGGCAGCGAGTGATTGGGGAGAGGCAGTGAGTGATTGGGGAGAGGCAGCGAGTGATTGGGGAGAGGCAGCGAGTGATTGGGAAGAGGCAGCGAGTGATTGGGGAGAGGCAGCGAGTGATTGGGGAGAGTCAGTGAGTGATTGGGGACAGGAGGCGAGTGATTGGGGAGAGGCAGCGAGTGATTGGGAAGAGGCAGCGAGTGATTGGGAAGAGGCAGCGAGTGATTGGGGAGAGGCAGCGAGTGATTGGGGAGAGTCAGTGAGTGATTGGGGACAGGAGGCGAGTGATTGGGGAGAGGCAGCGAGTGATTGGGGAGAGGCAGCGAGTGATTGGGGAGAGGCAGCGAGTGATTGGGGAGAGGCAGCGAGTGATTGGGAAGAGGCAGCGAGTGATTGGGGAGAGGCAGCGAGTGATTGGGGAGAGTCAGTGAGTGATTGGGGACAGGAGGCGAGTGATTGGGGAGAGGCAGCGAGTGATTGGGAAGAGGCAGCGAGTGATTGGGAAGAGGCAGCGAGTGATTGGGGAGAGGCAGCGAGTGATTGGGGAGAGTCAGTGAGTGATTGGGGACAGGAGGCGAGTGATTGGGGAGAGGCAGCGAGTGATTGGGGAGAGGCAGCGAGTGATTGGGGAGAGGCAGCGAGTGATTGGGGAGAGGCAGCGAGTGATTGGGAAGAGGCAGTGAGTGATTGGGGAGAGGCAGTGAGTGATTGGGGAGAGGCAGCGAGTGATTGGGGAGAGGCAGCGAGAGATTGGGAAGAGGCAGTGAGTGATTGGGGAGAGGCAGTGAGTGATTGGGGAGAGGCAGCGAGTGATTGGGTAGAGGCAGCGAGTGATTGGGAAGAGGCAGCGAGTGATTGGGAAGAGGCAGTGAGTGATTGGGTAGAGGCAGTGAGTGATTGGGGAGAGGCAGTGAGTGATTGGGGAGAGGCAGCGAGTGATTGGGGAGAGTCAGTGAGTGATTGGGGAGAGGCAGTGAGTGATTGGGGAGAGGCAGTGAGTGATTGGGGAGAGGCAGTGAGTGATTGGGGAGAGGCAGCGAGTGATTGGGGAGAGTCAGTGAGTGATTGGGGACAGGAGGCGAGTGTTTGGGGAGAGGCAGTGAGTGATTGGGTAGAGGCAGTGAGTGATTGGGGAGAGGCAGCGAGTGATTGGGGAGAGTCAGTGAGTGATTGGGGACAGGAGGCGAGTGTTTGGGGAGAGGCAGTGAGTGATTGGGGTGAGGCAGCGAGTGATTGGGGAGAGGCAGCGAGTGATTGGGGAGAGGCAGCGAGTGATTGGGGAGAGGCAGTGAGTGATTGGGGAGAGGCAGTGAGTGATTGGGGAGAGGCAGTGAGTGATTGGGAAGAGGCAGCGAGTGATTGGGTAGAGGCAGCCAGTAATTGGGGACAGGAAGCGAGTGATTGGAGAGAGGAAGCGAGTGATTGGGGAGAGGCAGCGAGTGATTGGGGAGAGGCAGCGAGTGATTGGGGAGAGTCAGTGAGTGATTGGGGAGAGGCAGCGAGTGATTGGGGAGAGGCAGCGAGTGATTGGGGAGAGGCAGTGAGTGATTGGGGAGAGGCAGCGAGTGATTGGGAAGAGGCAGCGTGTGATTGGGGAGAGGCAGCGAGTGATTGGGGAGAGTCAGTGAGTGATTGGGGAGAGGAAGCGAGTGATTGGGGAGAGGCAGCGAGTGATTGGGGAGAGGCAGCGAATTATTGGGGAGAGTCAGTGAGTGATTGGGGACAGGAGGCGAGTGATTGGGGAGAGGAAGCGAGTGATTGGGGAGAGGCAGCGAGTGATTGGGGAGAGGCAGCGAGTGATTGGGGAGAGGCAGTGAGTGATTGGGGAGAGGAAGCGAGTGATTGGGGAGAGGCAGCGAGTGATTGGGGAGAGGCAGCGAGTGATTGGGGAGAGGCAGCGAGTGATTGGGGAGAGGCAGCGAGTGATTGGGGAGAGGAAGCGAGTGATTGGGGAGAGGCAGTGAGTGATTGCGGAGAGGCAGCGAGTGATTGGGGAGAGGCAGCGAGTGATTGGGGAGAGGCAGCGAGTGATTGGGGAGAGGCAGCGAGTGATTAGCAAGAGGCAGCGAGTGATTGGGGAGAGGCAGCGAGTGATTGGGGAGAGGCAGCGAGTGATTGGGGAGAGGAAGCGAGTGATTGGGGAGAGGCAGCGAGTGATTGGGAAGAGGCAGTGAGTGATTGGGGAGAGGCAGCGAGTGATTGGGGAGAGGCAGCGAGTGATTGGGAAGAGGCAGTGAGTGATTGGGGAGAGGCAGCGAGTGATTAGCAAGAGGCAGCGAGTGATTGGGGAGAGGCAGCGAGTGATTGGGGAGAGGCAGCGAGTGATTGGGGAGAGGCAGTGAGTGATTGGGGAGAGGCAGCGAGTGATTGGGGAGAGGAAGCGAGTGATTGGGGAGAGGCAGCGAGTGATTGGGGAGAGGCAGCGAGTGATTGGGAAGAGGCAGCGAGTGATTGGGGAGAGTCAGTGAGTGATTGGGGAGAGGCAGTGAGTGATTGGGGAGACTCAGCTCGTGATTGGGGAGAGGCAGTGAGTGATTGGGGAGAGTCAGTGAGTGATTGGGGAGAGGCAGCGAGTGATTGGGGAGAGGCACCGAGTGATTGGGGAGAGGCACCGAGTGATTGGGGAGAGGCAGCGAGTGATTGGGGAGAGGCAGCGAGTGATTGGGGAGAGGCACCGAGTGATTGGGGAGAGGCAGCGAGTGATTGGAGAGAGGCAGTGAGTGATTGGGGAGAGGCACCGAGTGATTGGGGAGAGTCAGTGAGTGATTGGGGAGAGGCAGCGAGTGATTGGGGAGAGGCAGCGAGTGATTGGGGAGAGGCACCGAGTGATTGGGGTGAGGCAGTGAGTGATTGGGGAGAGGCAGCGAGTGATTGGGGAGAGGCAGTGAGTGATTGGGGAGAGGCAGTGAGGGATTGGGGAGAGGCAGCGAGTGATTGGGGAGAGGCAGCGAGTGATTGGGGAGAGGCAGTGAGTGATTGGGGAGAGGCAGCGAGTGATTGGGGAGAGGCAGAGAGTGATTGGGGAGAGGCAGCGAGTGATTGGGGAGAGTCAGCGAGTGATTGGGGAGAGGCAGCGAGTGATTGTGGAGCGGCAGCGAGTGATTGGGGAGAGGCAGTGAGTGATTGGGGAAAGGCAACGAGTGATTGGGGAGAGGCAGCGAGTGATTGGGGAGAGGAAGTGAGTGATTGGGGAGAGGAGGTGAGTGATTGGGGAGAGGCAGAGAGTGATTGGGGAGAGGAAGTGAGTGATTGGGGAGAGGCACCGAGTGATTGGGGAGAGGAAGTGAGTGATTGGGGAGAGGAAGTGAGTGATTGGGGAGAGGAAGTGAGTGATTGGGGAGAGGCACCGAGTGATTGGGGAGAGGAAGTGAGTGATTGGGAAAGGCAACGAGTGATTGTGGAGCGGCAGCGAGTGATTGGGGAGAGGCAGCGAGTGATTGGGGAGAGGAAGTGACTGATTGGGGAGAGGCACCGAGTGATTGGGGAGAGGAAGTGAGTGATTGGGGAGAGGCACCGAGTGATTGGGGAGAGGCAGCGAGTGATTGGGGAGAGGCAGTGAGTGATTGGGGAGAGGCAGCGAGTGATTGGGGAGAGGCAGCGAGTGATTGGGGAGAGGCAGCGAGTGATTGGGGAGAGGCAGCGAGTGATTGGGGAGAGGCAGTGAGTGATTGGGGAGAGGCAGCGAGTGATTGGGAAGAGGCAGCGAGTGATTGGGGAGAGGCAGCGAGTGATTGGGGAGAGTCAGTGAGTGATTGGGGACAGGAGGCGAGTGATTGGGGAGAGGCAGCGAGTGATTGGGAAGAGGCAGCGAGTGATTGGGAAGAGGCAGCGAGTGATTGGGGAGAGGCAGCGAGTGATTGGGGAGAGTCAGTGAGTGATTGGGGACAGGAGGCGAGTGATTGGGGAGAGGCAGCGAGTGATTGGGGAGAGGCAGCGAGTGATTGGGGAGAGGCAGCGAGTGATTGGGGAGAGGCAGCGAGTGATTGGGGAGAGGCAGCGAGTGATTGGGAAGAGGCAGTGAGTGATTGGGGAGAGGCAGTGAGTGATTGGGGAGAGGCAGTGAGTGATTGGGGAGAGGCAGCGAGTGATTGGGGAGAGGCAGCGAGAGATTGGGAAGAGGCAGTGAGTGATTGGGGAGAGGCAGTGAGTGATTGGGGAGAGGCAGCGAGTGATTGGGTAGAGGCAGCGAGTGATTGGGAAGAGGCAGCGAGTGATTGGGAAGAGGCAGTGAGTGATTGGGTAGAGGCAGTGAGTGATTGGGGAGAGGCAGTGAGTGATTGGGGAGAGGCAGCGAGTGATTGGGGAGAGTCAGTGAGTGATTGGGGAGAGGCAGTGAGTGATTGGGGAGAGGCAGTGAGTGATTGGGGAGAGGCAGTGAGTGATTGGGGAGAGGCAGCGAGTGATTGGGGAGAGTCAGTGAGTGATTGGGGACAGGAGGCGAGTGTTTGGGGAGAGGCAGTGAGTGATTGGGTAGAGGCAGTGAGTGATTGGGGAGAGGCAGCGAGTGATTGGGGAGAGTCAGTGAGTGATTGGGGACAGGAGGCGAGTGTTTGGGGAGAGGCAGTGAGTGATTGGGGTGAGGCAGCGAGTGATTGGGGAGAGGCAGCGAGTGATTGGGGAGAGGCAGCGAGTGATTGGGGAGAGGCAGTGAGTGATTGGGGAGAGGCAGTGAGTGATTGGGGAGAGGCAGCGAGTGATTGGGAAGAGGCAGCGAGTGATTGGGTAGAGGCAGCCAGTAATTGGGGACAGGAAGCGAGTGATTGGAGCGAGGAAGCGAGTGATTGGGGAGAGGCAGCGAGTGATTGGGGAGAGGCAGCGAGTGATTGGGGAGAGTCAGTGAGTGATTGGGGAGAGGCAGCGAGTGATTGGGGAGAGGCAGCGAGTGATTGGGGAGAGGCAGTGAGTGATTGGGGAGAGGCAGCGAGTGATTGGGAAGAGGCAGCGTGTGATTGGGGAGAGGCAGCGAGTGATTGGGGAGAGTCAGTGAGTGATTGGGGAGAGGCAGTGAGTGATTGGGGAGAGGCAGCGAGTGATTGGGAAGAGGCAGCGTGTGATTGGGGAGAGGAAGCGAGTGATTGGGGAGAGGCAGCGAGTGATTGGGGAGAGGCAGCGAGTTATTGGGGAGAGTCAGTGAGTGATTGGGGACAGGAGGCGAGTGATTGGGGAGAGGAAGCGAGTGATTGGGGAGAGGCAGTGAGTGATTGGGGAGAGGCAGCGAGTGATTGGGGAGAGGCAGTGAGTGATTGGGGAGAGGAAGCGAGTGATTGGGGAGAGGCAGCGAGTGATTGGGGAGAGGCAGCGAGTGATTGGGGAGAGGCAGCGAGTGATTGGGGAGAGGCAGCGAGTGATTGGGGAGAGGAAGCGAGTGATTGGGGAGAGACAGTGAGTGATTGCGGAGAGGCAGCGAGTGATTGGGGAGAGGCAGCGAGTGATTGGGGAGAGGCAGCGAGTGATTGGGAAGAGGCAGTGAGTGATTGGGGAGACTCAGCTAGTGATTGGGGAGAGGCAGTGAGTGATTGGGGAGAGTCAGTGAGTGATTGGGGAGAGGCAGCGAGTGATTGGGGAGAGGCACCGAGTGATTGGGGAGAGGCACCGAGTGATTGGGGAGAGGCAGCGAGTGATTGGGGAGAGGCAGCGAGTGATTGGGGAGAGGCACCGAGTGATTGGGGAGAGGCAGCGAGTGATTGGAGAGAGGCAGTGAGTGATTGGGGAGAGGCACCGAGTGATTGGGGAGAGTCAGTGAGTGATTGGGGAGAGGCAGCGAGTGATTGGGGAGAGGCTGCGAGTGATTGGGGAGAGGCACCGAGTGATTGGGGTGAGGCAGTGAGTGATTGGGGAGAGGCAGCGAGTGATTGGGGAGAGGCAGTGAGTGATTGGGGAGAGGCAGTGAGTGATTGGGGAGAGGCAGCGAGTGATTGGGGAGAGGCAGCGAGTGATTGGGGAGAGGCAGTGAGTGATTGGGGAGAGGCAGCGAGTGATTGGGGAGAGGCAGAGAGTGATTGGGGAGAGGCAGCGAGTGATTGGGGAGAGTCAGCGAGTGATTGGGGAGAGGCAGCGAGTGATTGTGGAGCGGCAGCGAGTGATTGGGGAGAGGCAGTGAGTGATTGGGGAGAGGAAGTGAGTGATTGGGGAGAGGAGGTGAGTGATTGGGGAGAGGCAGAGAGTGATTGGGGAGAGGAAGTGAGTGATTGGGGAGAGGCACCGAGTGATTGGGGAGAGGAAGTGAGTGATTGGGGAGAGGAAGTGAGTGATTGGGGAGAGGAAGTGAGTGATTGGGGAGAGGCACCGAGTGATTGGGGAGAGGAAGTGAGTGATTGGGAAAGGCAACGAGTGATTGTGGAGCGGCAGCGAGTGATTGGGGAGAGGCAGCGAGTGATTGGGGAGAGGAAGTGACTGATTGGGGAGAGGCACCGAGTGATTGGGGAGAGGAAGTGAGTGATTGGGGAGAGGCACCGAGTGATTGGGGAGAGGCAGCGAGTGATTGGGGAGAGGCAGTGAGTGATTGGGGAGAGGCAGCGAGTGATTGGGGAGAGGCACCGAGTGATTGGGGAGAGGCAGCGAGTGATTGGGGAGAGGCAGCGAGTGATTGGGGAGAGGCAGTGAGTGATTGGGGAGAGGCAGCGAGTGATTGGGGAGAGGCAGCGAGTGATTGGGAAGAGGCAGTGAGTGATTGGGGAGAGGCAGCGAGTGATTGGGGAGAGGCAGCGAGTGATTGGGAAGAGGCAGCGAGTGATTGGGGAGAGGCAGCGAGTGATTGGGGAGAGGCAGCGAGTGATTGGGGAGAGGAAGCGAGTGATTCGGGAGAGGCAGCGAGTGATTGGGGAGAGGCAGTGAGTGATTGGGGAGAGGCAGCGAGTGATTGGGCAGAGGAAGCGAGTGATTGGGGAGAGGCAGTGAGTGATTGGGTAGAGGCAGCGAGTGATTGGGGAGAGGAAGCGAGTGATTGGGGAGAGGAAGCGAGTGATTGGGGAGAGGCAGCGAGTGATTGGGAAGAGGCAGCGAGTGATTGGGGAGAGGCAGTGAGTGATTGGGTAGAGGCAGCGAGTGATTGGGGAGAGGAAGCGAGTGATTGGGGAGAGGCAGCGAGTGATTGGGAAGAGGCAGCGAGTGATTGGGGAGAGGCAGTGAGTGATTGGGTAGAGGCAGCGAGTGATTGGGGAGAGGAAGCGAGTGATTGGGGAGAGGCAGCGAATGATTGGGGAGAGGCAGCGAGTGATTGGGGAGAGGCAGCGAGTGATTGGGGAGAGGCAGTGAGTGATTGGGGAGAGGCAGTGAGTGATTGGGTAGAGGCAGCAAGTGATTGGGGAGAGGCAGCGAGTGATTGGGGAGAGGCAGCGAGTGATTGGGGAGAGGCAGCGAGTGATTGGGGAGAGGCAGCGAGTGATTGGGGAGAGGCAGTGAGTGATTGGGGAGAGGCAGTGTGTGATTGGGTAGAGGCAGCGAGTGATTGGGGAGAGGCAGCGAGTGATTGGGGAGAGGCAGCGAGTGATTGGGGAGAGGCAGCGAGTGATTGGGGAGAGGCAGCGAGTGATTGGGGAGAGGCAGTGAGTGATTGGGGAGAGGCAGTGTGTGATTGGGTAGAGGCAGCGAGTGATTGGGGAGAGGCAGTGAGTGATTGGGGAGAGGAAGCGAGTGATTGGGGAGAGGCAGCGAGTTATTGGGGAGAGGCAGCGAGTGATTGGGGAGAGGCAGTGAGTGATTGGGGAAAGGCAACGAGTGATTGTGGAGCGGCAGCGAGTGATTGGGGAGAGGCAGTGAGTGATTGGGGAAAGGCAACGAGTGATTGTGGAGCGGCAGCGAGTGATTGGGGAGAGGAAGCGAGTGATTGGGAAGAGGCAGTGAGTGACTGGAGAGAGGCAGCGAGTGATTGGGGAGAGGCAGTGAGTGATTGGGTAGAGGCAGCGAGTGATTGGGGAGAGGAAGCGAGTGATTGGGGAGAGGCAGCGAATGATTGGGGAGAGGCAGCGAGTGATTGGGGAGAGGCAGCGAGTGACTGGGGAGAGGCAGTGAGTGATTGGGGAGAGGCAGTGAGTGATTGGGTAGAGGCAGCGAGTGATTGGGGAGAGGCAGCGAGTGATTGGGGAGAGGCAGCGAGTGATTGGGGAGAGGCAGCGAGTGATTGGGGAGAGGCAGCGAGTGATTGGGGAGAGGCAGTGAGTGATTGGGGAGAGGCAGTGTGTGATTGGGTAGAGGCAGCGAGTGATTGGGGAGAGGCAGTGAGTGATTGGGGAGAGGCAGCGAGTGATTGGGGAGAGGCAGTGAGTGATTGGGGAGAGGCAGTGAGTGATTGGGGAGAGGCAGTGAGTGATTGGGGAGAGGAAGCTAGTGATTGGGGAGAGGCAGTGAGTGATTGGGAAGAGGCAGCGAGTGATTGGGGAGAGGAAGCGAGTGATTGGGGAGAGGCAGCGAGTTATTGGGGAGAGGCAGCGAGTGATTGGGGAGAGGCAGTGAGTGATTGGGGAAAGGCAACGAGTGATTGTGGAGCGGCAGCGAGTGATTGGGGAGAGGCAGTGAGTGATTGGGGAAAGGCAACGAGTGATTGTGGAGCGGCAGCGAGTGATTGGGGAGAGGAAGCGAGTGATTGGGAAGAGGCAGTGAGTGACTGGAGAGAGGCAGCGAGTGATTGGGGAGAGGCAGCGAGTGATTGGGGAGAGGCAGCGAGTGATTGGGAAGAGGCATCGAGTGATTGGGGAGAGGCAGTGAGTGATTGTGGAGAGGTAGCGAGTGATTGGGGAGAGGCAGCGAGTGATTGGGAAGAGGCATCGAGTGATTGGGGAGAGGCAGTGAGTGATTGGGGAGAGTCAGTGAGTGATTGGGGAGACTCAGCGAGTGATTGGGTAGAGGCAGTGAGTGATTGGGGAAAGGCAACGAGTGATTGTGGAGCGGCAGCGAGTGATTGGGGAGAGGCAGTGAGTGACTGGAGAGAGGCAGCGAGTGATTGGGGAGAGGCAGCGAGTGATTGGGGAGAGGCAGCGAGTGATTGGGAAGAGGCATCGAGTGATTGGGGAGAGGCAGTGAGTGATTGGGGAGAGGCAGTGAGTGATTGGGGAGAGTCAGTGAGTGATTGGGGAGAGGCAGTGAGTGATTGGGGAGAGGCAGTGAGTGATTGGGGAGAGTCAGTGAGTGATTGGGGAGAGGCAGCGAGTGATTGGGGAGAGTCAGTGAGTGATTGGGAGAGGCAGCGAGTGATTGGGAAGAGGCAGCGAGTGATTGGGGAGAGGAAGCGAGTGATTCGGGAGAGTCAGTGAGTGATTGGGAAGAGGCAGCGAGTGATTGGGGAGAGGCAGCGAGTGATTGGGGAGAGGCAGCGAGTGATTGGGGAGAGGCAGCGAGTGATTGGGGAGAGGCAGTGAGTGATTGGGGAGAGGCAGCGAGTGATTGGGAAGAGGCAGCGAGTGATTGGGGAGAGGAAGCGAGTGATTCGGGAGAGGCAGCGAGTGATTGGGGAGAGGCAGCGAGTGATTGGGGAGAGGCAGTGAGTGATTGGGGAGAGGAAGTGAGTGATTCGGGAGAGGCATTGAGTGATTGGGGAGAGGCAGTGAGTGATTGGGGAGAGGCAGCGAGTGATTGTGGAGAGGCAGTGAGTGATTGGGGAGAGGCAGCGAGTGATTGGGGAGAGGCAGCGAGTGATTGGGAAGAGGCAGTGAGTGATTGGGGAGAGGCAGCGAGTGATTGGGGAGAGGCAGTGAGTGATTGGAAAGAGGCAGCGAGTGATTGGGGAGAGGCAGTGAGTGATTGGGGAGAGGCAGCGAGTGATTGGGAAGAGGCAGTGAGTGATTGGGGAGACTCAGCGAGTGATTGGGGAGAGGCAGTGAGTGATTGGGGAAAGGCAACGAGTGATTGTGGAGCGGCAGCGAGTGATTGGGGAGAGGCAGCGAGTGATTGGGGAGAGGCAGTGAGTGATTGGGAAGAGGCAGTGAGTGATTGGGGAGAGGCAGCGAGTGATTGGGGAGAGGCAGTGAGTGATTGGGGAGAGGCAGCGAGTGATTGGGGAGAGGCAGTGAGTTATTGGGAAGAGGCAGTGAGTGATTGGGGAGAGGCAGCGAGTGATTGGGGAGAGGCAGTGAGTGATTGGGGAGAGGAAGTGAGTGATTCGGGAGAGGCAGTGAGTGATTGGGGAGAGGCAGTGAGTGATTGGGGAGAGGCAGCGAGTGATTGTGGAGAGGCAGTGAGTGATTGGGGAGAGGCAGCGAGTGATTGGGGAGAGGCAGCGAGTGATTGGGAAGAGGCAGTGAGTGATTGGGAAGAGGCAGCGAGTGATTGGGGAGAGGCAGCGAGTGATTGGGAAGAGGCAGTGAGTGATTGGGGAGACTCAGCGAGTGATTGGGGAGAGGCAGTGAGTGATTGGGGAAAGGCAACGAGTGATTGTGGAGCGGCAGCGAGTGATTGGGGAGAGGCAGCGAGTGATTGGGGAGAGGCAGTGAGTGATTGGGAAGAGGCAGTGAGTGATTGGGGAGAGGCAGCGAGTGATTGGGGAGAGGCAGTGAGTGATTGGGGAGAGGCAGCGAGTGATTGGGGAGAGGCAGTGAGTTATTGGGAAGAGGCAGTGAGTGATTGGGGAGAGGCAGCGAGTGATTGGGGAGAGGCAGTGAGTGATTGGGGAGAGGAAGTGAGTGATTCGGGAGAGGCAGTGAGTGATTGGGGAGAGGCAGTGAGTGATTGGGGAGAGGCAGCGAGTGATTGTGGAGAGGCAGTGAGTGATTGGGGAGAGGCAGCGAGTGATTGGGGAGAGGCAGCGAGTGATTGGGAAGAGGCAGCGAGTGATTGGGAAGAGGCAGTGAGTGATTGGGGAGAGGCAGCGAGTGATTGGGGAGAGGCAGTGAGTTATTGGGAAGAGGCAGTGAGTGATTGGGAAGAGGCAGTGAGTGATTGGGGAGAGGCAGCGAGTGATTGGGGAGAGGCAGTGAGTTATTGGGAAGAGGCAGCGAGTGATTGGGAAGAGGCAGTGAGTGATTGGGGAGAGGCAGCGAGTGATTGGGGAGAGGCAGTGAGTTATTGGGAAGAGGCAGCGAGTGATTGGGAAGAGGCAGTGAGTGATTGGGGAGAGGCAGCGAGTGATTGGGGAGAGGCAGTGAGTGATTGGGGAGAGGCAGCGAGTGATTGGGGAGAGGCAGTGAGTTATTGGGAAGAGGCAGTGAGTGATTGGGAAGAGGCAGTGAGTGATTGGGGAGAGGCAGCGAGTGATTGGGGAGAGGCAGTGAGTTATTGGGAAGAGGCAGCGAGTGATTGGGAAGAGGCAGTGAGTGATTGGGGAGAGGCAGCGAGTGATTGGGGAGAGGCAGTGAGTTATTGGGAAGAGGCAGTGAGTGATTGGGGAGAGGCAGCGAGTGATTGGGGAGAGGCAGTGAGTGATTGGGGAGAGGAAGTGAGTGATTCGGGAGAGGCAGTGAGTGATTGGGGAGAGGCAGTGAGTGATTGGGGAGAGGCAGCGAGTGATTGTGGAGAGGCAGTGAGTGATTGGGGAGAGGCAGCGAGTGATTGGGGAGAGGCAGCGAGTGATTGGGAAGAGGCAGTGAGTGATTGGGGAGAGGCAGCGAGTGATTGGGGAGAGGCAGTGAGTGATTGGGGAGAGGCAGTGAGTGATTGGGGAGAGGCAGCGAGTTATTGGGGAGAGGCAGCGAGTGATTGGGAAGAGGCAGTGAGTGATTGGGGAGAGGCAGTGAGTGATTGGGGAGAGGCAGTGAGTGATTGGGGAGAGGCAGCGAGTGATTGGGAAGAGGCAGCGAGTGATTGGGAAGAGGCAGCGAGTGATTGGGAAGAGGCAGTGAGTGATTGGGGAGAGGCAGTGAGTGATTGGGAAGAGGCAGCGAGTGATTGGGAAGAGGCAGCGAGTGATTGGGAAGAGGCAGCGAGTGATTGGGAAGAGGCAGTGAGTGATTGGGGAGAGGCAGCGAGTGATTGGGAAGAGGCAGCGAGTGATTGGGAAGAGGCAGCGAGTGATTGGGAAGAGGCAGCGAGTGATTGGGAAGAGGCAGCGAGTGATTGGGAAGAGGCAGTGAGTGATTGGGGAGAGGCAGCGAGTGATTGGGAAGAGGCAGCGAGTGATTGGGAAGAGGCAGCGAGTGATTGGGAAGAGGCAGCGAGTGATTGGGAAGAGGCAGCGAGTGATTGGGAAGAGGCAGTGAGTGATTGGGGAGAGGCAGTGAGTGATTGGGGAGAGGCAGTGAGTGATTGGGAAGAGGCAGCGAGTGATTGGGAAGAGGCAGCGAGTGATTGGGAAGAGGCAGCGAGTGATTGGGAAGAGGCAGTGAGTGATTGGGGAGAGGCAGTGAGTGATTGGGGAGAGGCAGTGAGTGATTGGGAAGAGGCAGCGAGTGATTGGGAAGAGGCAGCGAGTGATTGGGAAGAGGCAGTGAGTGATTGGGGAGAGGCAGTGAGTGATTGGGGAGAGGCAGCGAGTGATTGGGAAGAGGCAGTGAGTGATTGGGGAGACTCAGCGAGTGATTGGGGAGAGGCAGTGAGTGATTGGGGAAAGGCAACGAGTGATTGTGGAGCGGCAGCGAGTGATTGGGGAGAGGCAGCGAGTGATTGGGGAGAGGCAGTGAGCTATTGGGAAGAGGCAGCGAGTGATTGGGAAGAGGCAGTGAGTGATTGGGGAGAGGCAGCGAGTGATTGGGGAGAGGCAGTGAGCTATTGGGAAGAGGCAGCGAGTGATTGGGAAGAGGCAGTGAGTGATTGGGGAGAGGCAGCGAGTGATTGGGGAGAGGCAGTGAGTGATTGGGGAGAGGCAGCGAGTGATTGGGGAGAGGCAGTGAGTTATTGGGAAGAGGCAGTGAGTGATTGGGGAGAGGCAGCGAGTGATTGGGAAGAGGCAGCGAGTGATTGGGTAGAGGCAGCCAGTAATTGGGGACAGGAAGCGAGTGATTGGAGAGAGGAAGCGAGTGATTGGGGAGAGGCAGCGAGTGATTGGGGAGAGGCAGCGAGTGATTGGGGAGAGTCAGTGAGTGATTGGGGAGAGGCAGCGAGTGATTGGGTAGAGGCAGCGAGTGATTGGGGAGAGGCAGTGAGTGATTGGGGAGAGGCAGCGAGTGATTGGGAAGAGGCAGCGTGTGATTGGGGAGAGGCAGCGAGTGATTGGGGAGAGTCAGTGAGTGATTGGGGAGAGGAAGCGAGTGATTGGGGAGAGGCAGCGAGTGATTGGGGAGAGGCAGCGAGTGATTGGGGAGAGTCAGTGAGTGATTGGGGACAGGAGGCGAGTGATTGGGGAGAGGCAGCGAGTGATTGGGGAGAGGCAGTGAGTGATTGGGGAGAGGCAGCGAGTGATTGGGGAGAGGCAGTGAGTGATTGGGGAGAGGAAGCGAGTGATTGGGGAGAGGCAGTGAGTGATTGCGGAGAGGCAGCGAGTGATTGGGGAGAGGCAGCGAGTGATTGGGGAGAGGCAGCGAGTGATTGGGGAGAGGCAGCGAGTGATTGGGGAGAGGAAGCGAGTGATTGGGGAGAGGCAGTGAGTGATTGCGGAGAGGCAGCGAGTGATTGGGGAGAGGCAGCGAGTGATTGGGGAGAGGCAGCGAGTGATTGGGGAGAGGCAGCGAGTGATTAGCAAGAGGCAGCGAGTGATTGGGGAGAGGCAGCGAGTGATTGGGGAGAGGCAGCGAGTGATTGGGGAGAGGCAGCGAGTGATTGGGGAGAGGAAGCGAGTGATTGGGGAGAGGCAGCGAGTGATTGGGAAGAGGCAGTGAGTGATTGGGGAGAGGCAGCGAGTGATTGGGGAGAGGCAGCGAGTGATTGGGAAGAGGCAGTGAGTGATTGGGGAGAGGCAGCGAGTGATTAGCAAGAGGCAGCGAGTGATTGGGGAGAGGCAGCGAGTGATTGGGCAGAGGCAGCGAGTGATTGGGGAGAGGCAGTGAGTGATTGGGGAGAGGCAGCGAGTGATTGGGGAGAGGAAGCGATTGATTGGGGAGAGGCAGCGAGTGATTGGGGAGAGGCAGCGAGTGATTGGGAAGAGGCAGTGAGTGATTGGGGAGACTCAGCTAGTGATTGGGGAGAGGCAGTGAGTGATTGGGGAGAGTCAGTGAGTGATTGGGGAGAGGCAGCGAGTGATTGGGGAGAGGCACCGAGTGATTGGGGAGAGGCACCGAGTGATTGGGGAGAGGCAGCGAGTGATTGGGGAGAGGCAGCGAGTGATTGGGGAGAGGCACCGAGTGATTGGGGAGAGGCAGCGAGTGATTGGAGAGAGGCAGTGAGTGATTGGGGAGAGGCACCGAGTGATTGGGGAGAGGCAGTGAGTTATTGGGAAGAGGCAGTGAGTGATTGGGGAGAGGCAGCGAGTGATTGGGGAGAGGCAGTGAGTGATTGGGGAGAGGAAGTGAGTGATTCGGGAGAGGCAGTGAGTGATTGGGGAGAGGCAGTGAGTGATTGGGGAGAGGCAGCGAGTGATTGTGGAGAGGCAGTGAGTGATTGGGGAGAGGCAGCGAGTGATTGGGGAGAGGCAGCGAGTGATTGGGAAGAGGCAGTGAGTGATTGGGGAGAGGCAGCGAGTGATTGGGGAGAGGCAGTGAGTGATTGGGGAGAGGCAGTGAGTGATTGGGGAGAGGCAGTGAGTGATTGGGGAGAGGCAGCGAGTTATTGGGGAGAGGCAGCGAGTGATTGGGAAGAGGCAGTGAGTGATTGGGGAGAGGCAGCGAGTGATTGGGGAGAGGCAGTGAGTGATTGGGGAGAGGCAGTGAGTGATTGGGGAGAGGCAGCGAGTTATTGGGGAGAGGCAGCGAGTGATTGGGGAGAGGCAGTGAGTGATTGGGGAGAGGCAGTGAGTGATTGGGGAGAGGCAGTGAGTGATTGGGGAGAGGCAGTGAGTGATTGGGGAGAGGCAGCGAGTTATTGGGGAGAGGCAGCGAGTGATTGGGAAGAGGCAGTGAGTGATTGGGGAGAGGCAGCGAGTGATTGGGGAGAGGCAGTGAGTGATTGGGGAGAGGCAGTGAGTGATTGGGGAGAGGCAGCGAGTTATTGGGGAGAGGCAGCGAGTGATTGGGAAGAGGCAGTGAGTGATTGGGGAGAGGCAGTGAGTGATTGGGGAGAGGCAGCGAGTGATTGGGAAGAGGCAGTGAGTGATTGGGGAGACTCAGCGAGTGATTGGGGAGAGGCAGTGAGTGATTGGGGAAAGGCAACGAGTGATTGTGGAGCGGCAGCGAGTGATTGGGGAGAGGCAGCGAGTGATTGGGGAGAGGCAGTGAGCTATTGGGAAGAGGCAGCGAGTGATTGGGAAGAGGCAGTGAGTGATTGGGGAGAGGCAGCGAGTGATTGGGGAGAGGCAGTGAGTGATTGGGGAGAGGCAGCGAGTGATTGGGGAGAGGCAGTGAGTTATTGGGAAGAGGCAGTGAGTGATTGGGGAGAGGCAGCGAGTGATTGGGAAGAGGCAGCGAGTGATTGGGTAGAGGCAGCCAGTAATTGGGGACAGGAAGCGAGTGATTGGAGAGAGGAAGCGAGTGATTGGGGAGAGGCAGCGAGTGATTGGGGAGAGGCAGCGAGTGATTGGGGAGAGTCAGTGAGTGATTGGGGAGAGGCAGCGAGTGATTGGGTAGAGGCAGCGAGTGATTGGGGAGAGGCAGTGAGTGATTGGGGAGAGGCAGCGAGTGATTGGGAAGAGGCAGCGTGTGATTGGGGAGAGGCAGCGAGTGATTGGGGAGAGTCAGTGAGTGATTGGGGAGAGGAAGCGAGTGATTGGGGAGAGGCAGCGAGTGATTGGGGAGAGGCAGCGAGTGATTGGGGAGAGTCAGTGAGTGATTGGGGACAGGAGGCGAGTGATTGGGGAGAGGCAGCGAGTGATTGGGGAGAGGCAGTGAGTGATTGGGGAGAGGCAGCGAGTGATTGGGGAGAGGCAGTGAGTGATTGGGGAGAGGAAGCGAGTGATTGGGGAGAGGCAGTGAGTGATTGCGGAGAGGCAGCGAGTGATTGGGGAGAGGCAGCGAGTGATTGGGGAGAGGCAGCGAGTGATTGGGGAGAGGCAGCGAGTGATTGGGGAGAGGAAGCGAGTGATTGGGGAGAGGCAGTGAGTGATTGCGGAGAGGCAGCGAGTGATTGGGGAAAGGCAGCGAGTGATTGGGGAGAGGCAGCGAGTGATTGGGGAGAGGCAGCGAGTGATTAGCAAGAGGCAGCGAGTGATTGGGGAGAGGCAGCGAGTGATTGGGGAGAGGCAGCGAGTGATTGGGGAGAGGCAGCGAGTGATTGGGGAGAGGAAGCGAGTGATTGGGGAGAGGCAGCGAGTGATTGGGAAGAGGCAGTGAGTGATTGGGGAGAGGCAGCGAGTGATTGGGGAGAGGCAGCGAGTGATTGGGAAGAGGCAGTGAGTGATTGGGGAGAGGCAGCGAGTGATTAGCAAGAGGCAGCGAGTGATTGGGGAGAGGCAGCGAGTGATTGGGCAGAGGCAGCGAGTGATTGGGGAGAGGCAGTGAGTGATTGGGGAGAGGCAGCGAGTGATTGGGGAGAGGAAGCGAGTGATTGGGGAGAGGCAGCGAGTGATTGGGGAGAGGCAGCGAGTGATTGGGAAGAGGCAGTGAGTGATTGGGGAGACTCAGCTAGTGATTGGGGAGAGGCAGTGAGTGATTGGGGAGAGTCAGTGAGTGATTGGGGAGAGGCAGCGAGTGATTGGGGAGAGGCACCGAGTGATTGGGGAGAGGCACCGAGTGATTGGGGAGAGGCAGCGAGTGATTGGGGAGAGGCAGCGAGTGATTGGGGAGAGGCACCGAGTGATTGGGGAGAGGCAGCGAGTGATTGGAGAGAGGCAGTGAGTGATTGGGGAGAGGCACCGAGTGATTGGGGAGAGTCAGTGAGTGATTGGGGAGAGGCAGCGAGTGATTGGGGAGAGGCAGCGAGTGATTGGGGAGAGGCACCGAGTGATTGGGGTGAGGCAGTGAGTGATTGGGGAGAGGCAGCGAGTGATTGGGGAGAGGCAGTGAGTGATTGGGGAGAGGCAGTGAGTGATTGGGGAGAGGCAGCGAGTGATTGGGGAGAGGCAGCGAGTGATTGGGGAGAGGCAGTGAGTGATTGGGGAGAGGCAGCGAGTGATTGGGGAGAGGCAGAGAGTGATTGGGGAGAGGCAGCGAGTGATTGGGGAGAGTCAGCGAGTGATTGGGGAGAGGCAGCGAGTGATTGTGGAGAGGCAGCGAGTGATTGGGGAGAGGCAGTGAGTGATTGGGGAAAGGCAACGAGTGATTGGGGAGAGGCAGCGAGTGATTGGGGAGAGGAAGTGACTGATTGGGGAGAGGAAGTGAGTGATTGGGGAGAGGCAGAGAGTGATTGGGGAGAGGAAGTGAGTGATTGGGGAGAGGCACCGAGTGATTGGGGAGAGGAAGTGAGTGATTGGGGAGAGGCAGTGAGTGATTGGGGAGAGGCAGCGAGTGATTGGGGAGAGGCAGCGAGTGATTGGGGAGAGGCAGTGAGTGATTGGGGAGAGGCAGCGAGTGATTGGGGAGAGGCAGAGAGTGATTGGGGAGAGGCAGCGAGTGATTGGGGAGAGTCAGCGAGTGATTGGGGAGAGGCAGCGAGTGATTGTGGAGAGGCAGCGAGTGATTGGGGAGAGGCAGTGAGTGATTGGGGAAAGGCAACGAGTGATTGGGGAGAGGCAGCGAGTGATTGGGGAGAGGAAGTGACTGATTGGGGAGAGGAAGTGAGTGATTGGGGAGAGGCAGAGAGTGATTGGGGAGAGGAAGTGAGTGATTGGGGAGAGGCACCGAGTGATTGGGGAGAGGAAGTGAGTGATTGGGGAGAGGAAGTGAGTGATTGGGGAGAGGCACCGAGTGATTGGGGAGAGGAAGTGAGTGATTGGGAAAGGCAACGAGTGATTGTGGAGCGGCAGCGAGTGATTGGGGAGAGGCAGCGAGTGATTGGGGAGAGGAAGTGACTGATTGGGGAGAGGCACCGAGTGATTGGGGAGAGGAAGTGAGTGATTGGGGAGAGGCACCGAGTGATTGGGGAGAGGCAGCGAGTGATTGGGGAGAGGCAGTGAGTGATTGGGGAGAGGCAGTGAGTGATTGGGGAGAGGCAGCGAGTGATTGGGGAGAGGCACCGAGTGATTGGGGAGAGGCAGCGAGTGATTGGGGAGAGGCAGCGAGTGATTGGGGAGAGGCAGTGAGTGATTGGGGAGAGGCAGCGAGTGATTGGGGAGAGGCAGCGAGTGATTGGGAAGAGGCAGTGAGTGATTGGGGAGAGGCAGCGAGTGATTGGGGAGAGGCAGCGAGTGATTGGGAAGAGGCAGCGAGTGATTGGGGAGAGGCAGTGAGTGATTGGGAAGAGGCAGTGAGTGATTGGGGAGAGGCAGCGAGTGATTGGGGAGAGGAAGCGAGTGATTGGGGAGAGGCAGTGAGTGATTGGGTAGAGGCAGCGAGTGATTGGGGAGAGGAAGCGAGTGATTGGGGAGAGGAAGCGAGTGATTGGGGAGAGGCAGCGAGTGATTGGGAAGAGGCAGCGAGTGATTGGGGAGAGGCAGTGAGTGATTGAGTAGAGGCAGCGAGTGATTGGGGAGAGGAAGCGAGTGATTGGGGAGAGGCAGCGAGTGATTGGGAAGAGGCAGCGAGTGATTGGGGAGAGGCAGTGAGTGATTGGGTAGAGGCAGCGAGTGATTGGGGAGAGGAAGCGAGTGATTGGGGAGAGGCAGCGATTGATTGGGGAGAGGCAGCGAGTGATTGGGGAGAGGCAGCGAGTGATTGGGGAGAGGCAGTGAGTGATTGGGGAGAGGCAGTGAGTGATTGGGTAGAGGCAGCGAGTGATTGGGGAGAGGCAGCGAGTGATTGGGTAGAGGCAGCGAGTGATTGGGGAGAGGCAGCGAGTGATTGGGGAGAGGCAGCGAGTGATTGGGGAGAGGCAGTGAGTGATTGGGGAGAGGCAGTGAGTGATTGGGTAGAGGCAGCGAGTGATTGGGGAGAGGCAGTGAGTGATTGGGGAGAGGCAGCGAGTGATTGGGGAGAGGCAGTGAGTGATTGGGGAGAGGCAGTGAGTGATTGGGGAGAGGCAGTGAGTGATTGGGGAGAGGAAGCGAGTGATTGGGGAGAGGCAGTGAGTGATTGGGAAGAGGCAGCGAGTGATTGGGGAGAGGAAGCGAGTGATTGGGGAGAGGCAGCGAGTTATTGGGGAGAGGCAGCGAGTGATTGGGGAGAGGCAGTGAGTGATTGGGGAAAGGCAACGAGTGATTGTGGAGCGGCAGCGAGTGATTGGGGAGAGGCAGTGAGTGATTGGGGAAAGGCAACGAGTGATTGTGGAGCGGCAGCGAGTGATTGGGGAGAGGAAGCGAGTGATTGGGGAGAGGCAGCGAGTGATTGGGGAGAGGCAGCCAGTGATTGGGGAAAGGCAACGAGTGATTGTGGAGCGGCAGCGAGTGATTGGGGAGAGGCAGCGAGTGATTGGGGAGAGGCAGTGAGTTATTGGGAAGAGGCAGCGAGTGATTGGGAAGAGGCAGTGAGTGATTGGGGAGAGGCAGCGAGTGATTGGGGAGAGGCAGTGAGTGATTGGGGAGAGGCAGCGAGTGATTGGGGAGAGGCAGCGAGTGATTGGGAAGAGGCAGTGAGTGATTGGGGAGACTCAGCGAGTGATTGGGGAGAGGCAGTGAGTGATTGGGGAAAGGCAACGAGTGATTGTGGAGCGGCAGCGAGTGATTGGGGAGAGGCAGCGAGTGATTGGGGAGAGGCAGTGAGTTATTGGGAAGAGGCAGCGAGTGATTGGGGAGAGGCAGTGAGTGATTGGGGAGAGGCAGCGAGTGATTGGGGAGAGGCAGCGAGTGATTGGGAAGAGGCATCGAGTGATTGGGGAGAGGTAGCGAGTGATTGTGGAGAGGCAGCGAGTGATTGGGGAGAGGCAGTGAGTTATTGGGAAGAGGCAGTGAGTGATTGGGGAGAGGCAGCGAGTGATTGGGAAGAGGCAGCGAGTGATTGGGTAGAGGCAGCCAGTAATTGGGGACAGGAAGCGAGTGATTGGAGAGAGGAAGCAAGAGATTGGGGAGAGGCAGCGAGTGATTGGGGAGAGGCAGCGAGTGATTGGGGAGAGTCAGTGAGTGATTGGGGAGAGGCAGCGAGTGATTGGGGAGAGGCAGCGAGTGATTGGGGAGAGGCAGTGAGTGATTGGGGAGAGGCAGCGAGTGATTGGGAAGAGGCAGCGTGTGATTGGGGAGAGGCAGCGAGTGATTGGGGAGAGTCAGTGAGTGATTGAGGAGAGGAAGCGAGTGATTGGGGAGAGGCAGCGAGTGATTGGGGAGAGGCAGCGAGTGATTGGGGAGAGGCAGTGAGTGATTGGGGACAGGAGGCGAGTGATTGGGGAGAGGCAGCGAGTGATTGGGGAGAGGCAGTGAGTGATTGGGGAGAGGCAGCGAGTGATTGGGGAGAGGCAGTGAGTGATTGGGGAGAGGAAGCGAGTGATTGGGGAGAGGCAGTGAGTGATTGCGGAGAGGCAGCGAGTGATTGGGGAGAGGCAGCGAGTGATTGGGGAGAGGCAGCGAGTGATTGGGGAGAGGCAGCGAGTGATTGGGGAGAGGAAGCGAGTGATTGGGGAGAGGCAGTGAGTGATTGCGGAGAGGCAGCGAGTGATTGGGGAGAGGCAGCGAGTGATTGGGGAGAGGCAGCGAGTGATTGGGGAGAGGCAGCGAGTGATTAGCAAGAGGAAGCGAGTGATTGGGGAGAGGCAGCGAGTGATTGGGGAGAGGCAGCGAGTGATTGGGGAGAGGAAGCGAGTGATTGGGGAGAGGCAGCGAGTGATTGGGAAGAGGCAGTGAGTGATTGGGGAGAGGCAGCGAGTGATTGGGGAGAGGCAGCGAGTGATTGGGAAGAGGCAGTGAGTGATTGGGGAGAGGCAGCGAGTGATTAGCAAGAGGCAGCGAGTGATTGGGGAGAGGCAGCGAGTGATTGGGGAGAGGCAGCGAGTGATTGGGGAGAGGCAGTGAGTGATTGGGGAGAGGCAGCGAGTGATTGGGGAGAGGAAGCGAGTGATTGGGGAGAGGCAGCGAGTGATTGGGGAGAGGCAGCGAGTGATTGGGAAGAGGCAGTGAGTGATTGGGGAGACTCAGCTAGTGATTGGAGAGAGGCAGTGAGTGATTGGGGAGAGTCAGTGAGTGATTGGGGAGAGGCAGCGAGTGATTGGGGAGAGGCACCGAGTGATTGGGGAGAGGCACCGAGTGATTGGGGAGAGGCAGCGAGTGATTGGGGAGAGGCAGCGAGTGATTGGGGAGAGGCACCGAGTGATTGGGGAGAGGCAGCGAGTGATTGGAGAGAGGCAGTGAGTGATTGGGGAGAGGCACCGAGTGATTGGGGAGAGTCAGTGAGTGATTGGGGAGAGGCAGCGAGTGATTGGGGAGAGGCAGCGAGTGATTGGGGAGAGGCACCGAGTGATTGGGGTGAGGCAGTGAGTGATTGGGGAGAGGCAGCGAGTGATTGGGGAGAGGCAGTGAGTGATTGGGGAGAGGCAGTGAGTGATTGGGGAGAGGCAGCGAGTGATTGGGGAGAGGCAGCGAGTGATTGGGGAGAGGCAGTGAGTGATTGGGGAGAGGCAGCGAGTGATTGGGGAGAGGCAGAGAGTGATTGGGGAGAGGCAGCGAGTGATTGGGGAGAGTCAGCGAGTGATTGGGGAGAGGCAGCGAGTGATTGTGGAGCGGCAGCGAGTGATTGGGGAGAGGCAGTGAGTGATTGGGGAAAGGCAACGAGTGATTGGGGAGAGGCAGCGAGTGATTGGGGAGAGGAAGTGAGTGATTGGGGAGAGGAAGTGAGTGATTGGGGAGAGGCAGAGAGTGATTGGGGAGAGGAAGTGAGTGATTGGGGAGAGGCACCGAGTGATTGGGGAGAGGAAGTGAGTGATTGGGGAGAGGAAGTGAGTGATTGGGGAGAGGAAGTGAGTGATTGGGGAGAGGCACCGAGTGATTGGGGAGAGGAAGTGAGTGATTGGGAAAGGCAACGAGTGATTGTGGAGCGGCAGCGAGTGATTGGGGAGAGGCAGCGAGTGATTGGGGAGAGGAAGTGACTGATTGGGGAGAGGCACCGAGTGATTGGGGAGAGGAAGTGAGTGATTGGGGAGAGGCACCGAGTGATTGGGGAGAGGCAGCGAGTGATTGGGGAGAGGCAGTGAGTGATTGGGGAGAGGCAGTGAGTGATTGGGGAGAGGCAGCGAGTGATTGGGGAGAGGCACCGAGTGATTGGGGAGAGGCAGCGAGTGATTGGGGAGAGGCAGCGAGTGATTGGGTAGAGGCAGTGAGTGATTGGGGAGAGGCAGCGAGTGATTGGGGAGAGGCAGCGAGTGATTGGGAAGAGGCAGTGAGTGATTGGGGAGAGGCAGCGAGTGATTGGGGAGAGGCAGCGAGTGATTGGGAAGAGGAAGCGAGTGATTGGGGAGAGGCAGCGAGTGATTGGGGAGAGGCAGCGAGTGATTGGGGAGAGGAAGCGAGTGATTCGGGAGAGGCAGTGAGTGATTGGGAAGAGGCAGTGAGTGATTGGGGAGAGGCAGCGAGTGATTGGGGAGAGGAAGCGAGTGATTGGGGAGAGGCAGTGAGTGATTGGGTAGAGGCAGCGAGTGATTGGGGAGAGGAAGCGAGTGATTGGGGAGAGGAAGCGTGTGATTGGGGAGAGGCAGCGAGAGATTGGGAAGAGGCAGCGAGTGATTGGGGAGAGGCAGTGAGTGATTGGGTAGAGGCAGCGAGTGATTGGGGAGAGGAAGCGAGTGATTGGGGAGAGGCAGCGAGTGATTGGGAAGAGGCAGCGAGTGATTGGGGAGAGGCAGTGAGTGATTGGGTAGAGGCAGCGAGTGATTGGGGAGAGGAAGCGAGTGATTGGGGAGAGGCAGCGAGTGATTGGGGAGAGGCAGCGAGTGATTGGGGAGAGGCAGCGAGTGATTGGGGAGAGGCAGTGAGTGATTGGGGAGAGGCAGTGAGTGATTGGGTAGAGGCAGCGAGTGATTGGGGAGAGGCAGCGAGTGATTGGGTAGAGGCAGCGAGTGATTGGGGAGAGGCAGCGAGTGATTGGGGAGAGGCAGCGAGTGATTGGGGAGAGGCAGTGAGTGATTGGGGAGAGGCAGTGAGTGATTGGGTAGAGGCAGCGAGTGATTGGGGAGAGGCAGTGAGTGATTGGGGAGAGGCAGCGAGTGATTGGGGAGAGGTAGTGAGTGATTGGGGAGAGGCAGTGAGTGATTGGGGAGAGGCAGTGAGTGATTGGGGAGAGGAAGCGAGTGATTGGGGAGAGGCAGTGAGTGATTGGGAAGAGGCAGCGAGTGATTGGGGAGAGGAAGCGAGTGATTGGGGAGAGGCAGCGAGTTATTGGGGAGAGGCAGCGAGTGATTGGGGAGAGGCAGTGAGTGATTGGGGAAAGGCAACGAGTGATTGTGGAGCGGCAGCGAGTGATTGGGGAGAGGCAGTGAGTGATTGGGGAAAGGCAACGAGTGATTGTGGAGCGGCAGCGAGTGATTGGGGAGAGGAAGAGAGTGATTGGGAAGAGGCAGTGAGTGACTGGAGAGAGGCAGCGAGTGATTGGGGAGAGGCAGCGAGTGATTGGGGAGAGGCAGCGAGTGATTGGGAAGAGGCATCGAGTGATTGGGGAGAGGCAGTGAGTGATTGGGGAGAGGCAGCGAGTGATTGGGAAGAGGCATCGAGTGATTGGGGAGAGGCAGTGAGTGATTGGGGAGAGTCAGTGAGTGATTGGGGAGACTCAGCGAGTGATTGGGGAGAGGCAGTGAGTGATTGGGGAAAGGCAACGAGTGATTGTGGAGCGGCAGCGAGTGATTGGGGAGAGGCAGTGAGTGACTGGAGAGAGGCAGCGAGTGATTGGGGAGAGGCAGCGAGTGATTGGGGAGAGGCAGCGAGTGATTGGGGAGAGTCAGTGAGTGATTGGGGAGAGGCAGTGAGTGATTGGGGAGAGTCAGTGAGTGATTGGGGAGAGGCAGTGAGTGATTGGGGAGAGGCAGTGAGTGATTGGGGAGAGGCAGTGAGTGATTGGGGAGAGTCAGTGAGTGATTGGGGAGAGGCAGCGAGTGATTGGGGAGAGGCAGTGAGTGATTGGGGAGAGGCATCGAGTGATTGGGGAGAGGCAGTGAGTGATTGGGGAGAGGCAGTGAGTGATTGGGGAGAGTCAGTGAGTGATTGGGGAGAGGCAGTGAGTGATTGGGGAGAGGCAGTGAGTGATTGGGGAGAGGCAGTGAGTGATTGGGGAGAGTCAGTGAGTGATTGGGGAGAGGCAGCGAGTGATTGGGGAGAGGCAGTGAGTGATTGGGGAGAGTCAGTGAGTGATTGGGGAGAGGCAGTGAGTGATTGGGGAGAGGCAGTGAGTGATTGGGGAGAGTCAGTGAGTGATTGGGGAGAGGCAGTGAGTGATTGGGGAGAGGCAGTGAGTGATTGGGGAGAGTCAGTGAGTGATTGGGGAGAGGCAGCGAGTGATTGGGGAGAGGCAGCGAGTGATTGGGGAGAGTCAATGAGTGATTGGGGAGAGGCAGCGAGTGATTGGGGAGAGGCAGCGAGTGATTGGGGAGAGTCAGTGAGTGATTGGGGAGAGTCAATGAGTGATTGGGGAGAGGCAGCGAGTGATTGGGGAGAGGCAGCGAGTGATTGGGGAGAGTCAGTGAGTGATTGGGGAGAGGCAGCGAGTGATTGGGGAGAGGCAGTGAGTGATTGGGGAGAGTCAGTGAGTGATTGGGGAGAGGCAGTGAGTGATTGGGGAGAGGCAGTGAGTGATTGGGGAGAGTCAGTGAGTGATTGGGGAGAGGCAGCGAGTGATTGGGGAGAGGCAGCGAGTGATTGGGGAGAGTCAATGAGTGATTGGGGAGAGGCAGCGAGTGATTGGGGAGAGTCAGTGAGTGATTGGGAGAGGCAGCGAGTGATTGGGAAGAGGCAGCGAGTGATTCGGGAGAGTCAGTGAGTGATTGGGAAGAGGCAGCGAGTGATTGGGGAGAGGCAGCGAGTGATTGGGGAGAGGCAGCGAGTGATTTGGGAGAGGCAGCGAGTGATTGGGGAGAGGCAGTGAGTGATTGGGGAGAGGCAGTGAGTGATTGGGAAGAGGCAGCGAGTGATTGGGGAGAGGAAGCGAGTGATTCGGGAGAGGCAGCGAGTGATTGGGGAGATGCAGCGAGTGATTGGGGAGAGGCAGTGAGTGATTGGGGAGAGGAAGTGAGTGATTCGGGAGAGGCAGTGAGTGATTGGGGAGAGGCAGTGAGTGATTGGGGAGAGGCAGCGAGTGATTGTGGAGAGGCAGTGAGTGATTGGGGAGAGGCAGCGAGTGATTGGGTAGAGGCAGCGAGTGATTGGGAAGAAGCAGTGAGTGATTGGGGAGAGGCAGTGAGTGATTGGGGAGAGGCAGTGAGTGATTGGAAAGAGGCAGCGAGTGATTGGGGAGAGGCAGCGAGTTATTGGGGAGAGACAGCGAGTGATTGGGAAGAGGCAGTGAGTGATTGGGGAGAGGCAGTGAGTGATTGGGGAGAGGCAGCGAGTGATTGGGAAGAGGCAGTGAGTGATTTGGGAGACTCAGCGAGTGATTGGGGAGAGGCAGTGAGTGATTGGGGAAAGGCAACGAGTGATTGTGGAGCGGCAGCGAGTGATTGGGGAGAGGCAGCGAGTGATTGGGGAGAGGCAGTGAGTTATTGGGAAGAGGCAGCGAGTGATTGGGAAGAGGCAGTGAGTGATTGGGGAGAGGCAGCGAGTGATTGGGGAGAGGCAGTGAGTGATTGGGGAGAGGCAGCGAGTGATTGGGGAGAGGCAGCGAGTGATTGGGAAGAGGCATCGAGTGATTGCGGAGAGGCAGCGAGTGATTGTGGAGAGGCAGCGAGTGATTGGGGAGAGGCAGTGAGTGATTGGGAAGAGGCAGTGAGTGATTGGGGAAAGGCAACGAGTGATTGTGGAGCGGCAGCGAGTGATTGGGGAGAGGCAGTGAGTGATTGGGGAGAGGCAGCGAGTGATTGGGGAGAGGCAGTGAGTGATTGGGAAGAGGCAGTGAGTGATTGGGGAGAGGCAGCGAGTGATTGGGGAGAGGCAGTGAGTGATTGGGGAGAGGCAGCGAGTGATTGGGGAGAGGCAGCGAGTGATTGGGAAGAGGCATCGAGTGATTGCGGAGAGGCAGCGAGTGATTGTGGAGAGGCAGCGAGTGATTGGGGAGAGGCAGCGAGTGATTGGGAAGAGGCAGTGAGTGATTGGGGAAAGGCAACGAGTGATTGTGGAGCGGCAGCGAGTGATTGGGGAGAGGCAGTGAGTGACTGGAGAGAGGCAGCGAGTGATTGGGGAGAGGCAGCGAGTGATTGGGGAGAGGCAGCGAGTGATTGTGGAGAGGCAGCGAGTGATTGGGGAGAGGCAGTGAGTGACTGGAGAGAGGCAGCGAGTGATTGGGGAGATTCAGCGAGTGATTGGGGAGAGGCAGTGAGTTATTGGGAAGAGGCAGCGAGTGATTGGGAAGAGGCAGTGAGTGATTGGGGAGAGGCAGCGAGTGATTGGGAAGAGGCAGCGAGTGATTGGGGAGAGGCAGCGAGTGATTGGGGAGAGGAAGCGAGTGATTGGGGAGAGGCAGCGAGTGATTGGGGAGTGGCAGCGAGTGATTGGGGAGAGGGAGCGAGTGATTTTTGGAGAGGCAGCGAGTGATTGGGAAGAGGCAGTGAGTGATTGGGGAGAGGCAGCGAGTGATTGGGGAGAGGCAGTGAGTGATTGGGGAGAGGCAGCGAGTGATTGGGGAGAGGCAGTGAGTGATTGGGGAGAGGCAGCGAGTGATTGGGGAGAGGAAGCGAGTGATTGGGGAGAGGAAGCGAGTGATTGGGAAGAGGCAGTGAGTGATTGGGGAGAGGCAGCGAGTGATTGGGAAGAGGCAGTGAGTGATTGGGGAGAGGCAGCGAGTGATTGGGGAGAGGCAGTGAGTGATTGGGGAGAGGCAGCGAGTGATTGGGGAGAGGCAGTGAGTGATTGGGGAGACTCAGGGAGTGATTGGGGAGACTCAGGGATTGACTGGAGAGATGCAGCGAGTGAAAGAAAGACCTCGAGGCCATGCAATCATGCGTTTCTGTGGAATGTTGGAATAAGGGGAAACAAAGAAATAAAAGACTACAGTTTGGAGCGTTCTGGTTTGTGCATTGATAAGGCGGAGGAAGTGTGCTGATCGGAATGTGTAATCAATCATCCATTGTTTTAATTAAAGTGTCTGGTCAATCATGTCAATCATCCATTGGTTGAACACACTGTATGAACAGAACAGTATAAATGTCTGTGATCCTGAATGTAAAGTTAGAGTATTACCTGAATACCCGAGTGATGTCTCTCCCTGCATACGCTTGAATAAATTGATTGAACCTGTGCCTGAGTCTCCTCGTGTGGGGTGTGAGTTGTCCCACTGGAGGGCCAATCAGTTAGATGAAGATGAGGAGAAATTACTACACTCAAAGTGTTGTTACTCTTTGGAATTCTCTACCCCAGAAGGTTGGGGCTGCTCCATCATCGAATACATTCAAGGCTGGGTTAGATAGAGCTTTGGTCTCAAAGGGAATTAAGGGATATGGGGAACGGGCAGGAAAGTGGAATTGAAGCGCAAGATCAACCATGATCGTAGTGAATGGCGGAGCAGGCTCGATAGATCATATGGTCTACTTCTACTCCAATGCATTGAGTTCTTGTGCTCTTGTATATACTACCATATGTTGATAGATGCAATATTAATGGCATATTACATACAAGAGCAAGACTATTCAAAATTGATGGACAGACTCTCATACAGCACTTTGTGGCCACGTATAGATTCAGTTTCACAGTCGCCTACAGCACCAGAGACTTTGAGGTAAAGCATTCATCTAACTCTCACACAGTACTGCAGACTGATATTACATAACCATTCACACACTCACATGGAGCACCAGAACCGTACAGAGAGTAAAATTACTGCCACAATGACACATCGGAAGACAGACTGCAAAATATAAAAAAAAAAATACCAGTTTGACACAAATTAACACAGAGACAAAGAATAGATAAATAACAAGGCACTGACTGAATGACACTTACTGAATCTCTCCATCTCTCTCTCTCACACACACACACGCAGCCTCAAGGAGTATCAGCTTTCGACCGTGACCGCTATTAAATAACAGGAAATGTGATACTCATTGAAAATTTGTCAGCTGGAAATCAGTAGGAAACTGGGAACGCATGTTTTAAGCCACTTGAACGATATGTAACTGAAAAGAACAGACGAGGGGTTCGGTGTAGATGGGGCTGGTATATCAGCTGCAGAAAAAAAAATGAACACACACACAACCACACACAAAAGCATAAAGTAAATAAATAGACGACCGCCACAAAGCAGGAAACTACAAGTAAGGTAGCCTAATTTCTGTTACAGGGAAAATGCTGGAATGTATTGTTAAAGTGGTAACAACAGGGCACCGAGAAAATCTTAAAGCAATCAGGCAGCGTCAACATGGTTTTGTGAAGAGGGAAATCATGTTTGACTTAATTATTGGAGCTTTTTGAGGATGTATCAAACAAAGTCAATAAAGGGGAAGATTTGATGTGGTGCACTTAGATTTCCAAACGTCATTTGATAAGGTGCCACACCAAAAGGTTACGATACAAAATAAGAACTCAAAGAACAAAGAACAAAGAAAATTACAGCACAGGAACAAGCCCTTCGGCCCTCCAAACCTGCGCCGATCCAGATCCTCTATCTAAACCTGTCGCCTATTTTCTTAGGGTCTGTATCTCTTTGCTTGTTGCCCATTCATGTATCTGTCCAGATATATCTTAAAAGACGCTATCATGCCCGCGTCTACCACCTTCAGTGGCAACGTGTTCCAGGCACCCACCACCCTCTGCGTAAAGAACTTTCCATGCATATCCCCCTAAACTTTTCCCCTCTCACTTTGAACTCGTGACCCCTAGTAATTGAATCCCCCACTCTGGGAAAAAGCTTTTTGCTATCCACCCTGTCTACACCTCTCATGATTTTGTACACCTCAATCAGGATTCCCCTCAACCTTCGTCTTTCTAATGAAAATAATCCTAATCTACTCAACCTCTCTTCATAGCTAGCGCCCTCCATACCAGGTAACATCCTGGTGAACCTCCTCTGCACCCTCTCCAAAGCATCCACATCCTTTTGGTAATGTGGCGACCAGAACTGCACGCAGTATTCCAAATGTGGCCGAAACAAAGTCTTATACAACTGTAACATGACCTGCCAACTCTTGTACTCAATACCCCGTCCGATGAAGGAAAGCATGCCGTATGCCTTCTTGACCACTCTATTGACCTGCGTTGCCACCTTCAGGGAACAATGGACCTGAACACCCAAATCTCTCTGTACATCAATTTTCCCCAGGACTTTTCCATTGATTGTGTAGTTCAGTCTTGAATTGGATCTTCTAAAATGCATCACCTCGCATTTGCCCGGATTGAACTCCACCTGCCATTTCTCTGCCCAACTCTCCAATCTATCTACTCAGCAGGTCTGGCAGCATCTGTGGAAAGAGAAGCAGAGTTAACGTTTCGGGTCAGTGACGCTTCTTCGGAACCCGAAACGTTAACCCTGCTTCTCTTTCCACAGATGCTGCCAGACCTGCTGAGTGAATCCAGCATTTCTTGTTTTTGTTTCAGATTTCCAGCATCCGCAGTATTTTGCTTTTATTTTACTCCAATCTATCTATATTCTGCTGTACTCTCTGACAGTCCCCTTCATTATCTGCTACTCCACCAATGTTGGTGTCGTCTGCAAACTTGCTAATCAGACCACCTATACTTTCCTCCAAATCATTTATGTATATCACAAACAACAGTGGTCCCAGCACGGATCCCTGTGGAACACCACTGGTCACACGTCTCCATTTAGAGAAACTCCCTTCACTGCTACTCTCTGTCTCCTGTTGCCCAGCCAGTTCTTTATCCATCTAGCTAGTACACCCTGGACCCCATGCGACTTCACTTTCTCCATCAACTTACCATGGGGAACCTTATCAAACGCCTTCCAGAAGTCCATGTATATGACATCTACAGCCCTTCCTTGAACAATCAACTTTGTCACTTCCTCAAATAATTCTGTTAAGTTGGTAAGACATGAACTTCCCTGCACAAAACCATGTTGCCTATCACTGATAAGCCCAGTTTCTTCCAAATAGGAATAGATCCTATCCCTCAGTATCTTCTCCAGCAGCTTCCCTACCACTGACGTCAGGCTCACCGGACCATAATTACCTGGATTATCCCTGCTACCCTTCTTAAACAAGGGGACAACATTAGCAATTCACCAGTCCTCCGGGACCTCACCCGTGTTGAAGGATGCTGCATAGATATCTGTTAAGGCCCCAGCTATTTCCTCTCTCGCTTCCCTCAGTAACCTGGGATAGATCCCATCCTGACCAGGGGACTTGTCCACCTTAATGCCTTTTAGAATACCCAACACTTCCTTCCTCCTTATGCCGACTTGACTTAGAGTAATCAAACATCTATCCCAAACCTCAACATCTGTCATGTCCCTCTCCTCGGTGAATACCGATGCAAAGTATTCATTTAGAATCTCACCCATTTTCTCTGACTCCACGCATAATTTTCCTCCTTTGTGCTTGAGTGGGCCAATCCTTTCTCTAGTTACCCTCTTGCTCGTTATATATGAATAAAAGGCTTTGGGATTTTCCTTAACCCTGTTTGCTAAAGATATTTCATGACCCCATTTAGCCCTCTTAATTCCTCATTTCAGATTGGTCCTACATTCCCGATATTCTTCCAAAGCTTCGTCTTTCTTCAGCCGCCTCGACCTTATGTATGCTTCCTTTTTCCTCTTTGCTAGTTTCACAATATCACCTGTCATCCATGGTTCCCTAATCTTGCCATTTCTATCCCTCATTTTCACAGGAACATGTCTCTCCTGCACGCTAATCAACCTCTCTTTAAAAGCCTCCCACATATCAAATGTGGATTTATCTTCAAACAGCTGCTCCCAATCTACATTCCCCAGCTCCTTCCGAATTTTGGTACAGTTGGCCTTCCCCCAATTTCGCACTCTTTCTTTAGCACCACTCTTGTCTTTGTCCATGAGTATTCTAAAACTTACGGAATTGTGATCACTATTCCCAAAGTAGTCCCCTACTGAAACTTCAACCATCTGGCTGGGCTCATTCCCCAACACCAGGTCCAGTATGGCCCCTTCCCGAGTTGGACTATTTCCATACTGCTCTAGAAAACCCTCCTGAATGCTCCTTACAAATTCTGCTCCATCTAGACCTCTAACACTAAGTGAATTCCAGTCAATGTAGGGAAAGTTAAAATCTCCTTTCACCACCACCCTGTTGCTCCTACATCTTCCCATAATCTGCTTACATATTTGTACCTCTATCTCACGCTCGCTGTTGGGAGCCCTGTAGTACAGCCCCAACATTGTTACCGCACCCTTCCTATTTCTGAGTGTATGGGTTAACATTTTTGCATTGGAAGATAATTGGTGAACAGGAAGCAGAGAGTAGGGCTAAATGTGTCATTTATAGATTGGAAAGTTGTAACATATTTTTCAATGCGAGAAGTATAACAGGTAAGGCAGATGAACTTGGAGCTTGGATTAGTACTTGGAAATATGATGTTGTTGCTATTACAGAGACTTGGTTGAGGAAAGGGCAGATTGGCAACTAAATGTCCCAGACTTTAGAAGCTTCAGGCGGGATAGAGGGGGCTGTAAAAGGGGTGGAGGAGTTGCATTACTGGCTAAGGAGAATATCACAGCTGCACTGCGGGAGGACACCTCGGAGGGGTCATGCAGCGAGGCAATATGGGTGGAGCTCAGGAATAGGAAGGGTGCAGTCACGATGTTGGGGGTTTACTACAGGCCTCCCAACAGCCAGCGGGAGTTAGAGGAGCAGATATGTAGACAGAGTTTGGAATGATGTAAAAGTAAGAGTTGTCGTGGTGGGCGATTTTTAATTCCCCAATATTGACTGGGACTCACTTAGTGCTGGGGGCTTGGATGGGGCAGAATTTGTGAGGAGCATCCAGCAGAGCTTCTTGAAACGGTATGTAGATAGTCCAACAAGGGATGGGGCCATTCTGTACCTGGTATTGGGGAATGAGCCCGGCCAGGTGGTCGAAGTTTCAGTGGGGGTGCATTTCGGGAGCAGTGACCATAATTCCATAAGTTTTAAGGTATTTGTGGATAAGGATAAGACTAGTCCTCGTGTGAAGGTTCTAAATTGGGGGAAGGCTAATTATAACAATATTGGGCAGGAACTGAAGAATTTAGATTGGGGGCGGCTGTTTGAGGGTAAATCAACATCTGACATGTGGGAGTCTTTCAAACGTCAGCTGATTAGAATCCAGGACCAGCATGTTAACGTGAGGAAGAAAGACAAGTTCGGCAAGATTCGGGAAGCTTGGATAACACGGGATATTGTGAGCCTCGTCAAAAAGAAAAAGGAAGCATTTGTAAGGGCTGGGAGGCGAGGAACAGATGAAGCACTTGAGGAATATGAAGACAGTAGGAAGGAACTTAAGCAAGGAGTTAGGAGGGCTAAAAGGGGTCATGAAAAGTCATTGGCAAAAAGAATTAAGGAAAATCCCAAGGCTTTTTATACATATATAAAGAGCAAGAGGGTAACCAGGGAATGGGTTGGCCCACTCAACGACAGAGATAGGAAGCTATGCGTGGAGCCAGAGGAAATGGGTGAGGTGCAAAATGAGTACTTTGCATGAGTATTCACCAAGGAGAAGGACTTGGTGGATGATGACCCTAGGGAAGGGAGTGTAGGTAGTCTCAGTCATCTCATTATCAAAAAGGAGGAGGTGTTGGGTATCTTGCAAAGCATTAAGGTAGATAAGTCCCCAGGGCCGGATGGGATCTACCCTAGAATAATGAGGGAGGTAAGGGAAGAAATTGCTGGAGACGTGACAGAAATCTTTGCATCGGCATTGGCTACAGGTGAGGCCCCAGAGGACTGGAGGATAGCCAATATTGCTCCTTTGTTTAACAAGGGTGGCAAGGATAATCCAGGAAATTATAGGCCGGTGAGCCATACATCAGTGGTAGGGAAACTATTAGAGAGGATTCTTCGGGACTGGATTTACTCCCATTTGGAAACAAACGAACCTATTAGCGAGAGACAGCATGGTATTTGAAGGGGAGGTCGTGTCTTACTAATTTGGTTGAGTTTTATGAGGAAGTGACGAAGTTGATTGATGAGGGAAGGTCAGTGTATGTTGTCTATATGGGCTTTAGTAAAGCCTGTGACAAGGTCCCGCATGGCAGACTAGTGCCACAGGTGAAGTCACACGGGATCAGAGGTGAGCTGGCAAGGTCGATACAGAACTGGCTCAGTCACAGAAGACAGAGGGTAACAGTGGATGGGTGTTTTTATGAATGGAGGGATGTGACTAGTGGTGTTCCACAGCGATCAGTTCTGGGACCTATGCTGTTTGTAGTATAAATAAATGATTTGGAGGAAAATGTAGCTGGTCTGATTAGTAAGTTTGCGGACAACACAAAGGTTGGTGGAGTTGCGGATAATGATGAGGATTGTCAGAGGATACAGCAGGATAAAGATCGGTTGGAGACTTGGGCAGAGAAATGGCAGATGGAGTTTAATCCAGACAAATGTGAGGTAATGTATTTTGGAAGGTCTAATGCAGGTAGGAGGTATACAGTAAATGGCAGAACCCTTAGGAGTATTGACAGGCAGAGAGATCTGGGCGTACAGGTCCACAGGTCACTGAAAGTGGCAACGCAGGTGGATAAGGTAGTCAAGAAGGCATATGGCATGCTTGCCTTCATCGGTCGGGGCATAGAGTATAAAATTGGCAATTCATGTTGCAGATGTACAGAACCTTAGTTTGGCCACACGTAGAATATTGCATGCAATTCTGGTCGCCCACTACCAGAAGGACGTGGAGACTTTGGAGAGGGTACAGAGGAGGTTTAATAGGATGTTGCCTAGTCTGGAGGGCATTAGCTATGAGGAGAGGTTGGATAAACTCGGATTGCTTTCACTGGAACGACGGAGGTGGAGGGACGACATGATAGATGTTTACAAAGTTATGAGCGGCATGGACAGAGTGGATAGTCAGAAGATTTTTCCCAGGGTGAGTCAGTTACTAGGGGACATAGATTTAAGGTGCGAGGGGCAAAGTTTAGAGGGGATGTGCGAGGCAAGTTTTTTACACAGAGGGTGGTGAGTGCCTGGAACTTGCTGCCAGTGGAGGTGGTGGAAGCAGGTACGATAGCGACGTTTAAGAGACATCTTGACAAATATATGAATAGTAAGGAAATAGAGGGATATGGGCCCCAGAAGTGCAGAAGGTGTTAGTTTAGGCAGGCATCAAGATCAGCGCAGGCTTGGAGGGCCGAATGGCCTGTTCCTGTGCCGTGCTGTTCTTTGTTCTTTGTTCTTTGTTTTGTTCTTTAACTCGTGGAGTGCTGCAGGATTCAGTGCTGGGGCCACAACTATTTACAATCTATACAAATGACTTGGAAGAAGGGAACGAATTTATGGTTACTAAATTTGCTGATGATGCAAGCTTAGGTAGGAGAGTAAGTTCTGTGGTGCATATATAAAGAATCTGCAAAGGGCCTTCGATAGTTTAGGTGAGTTGGCACAATTTTGAAGATGGTGTTTAATATGGGAAAATGTGCAGGTGGAATAGAAAAGCAGTGCATTATTTTAATGGAGAGAGATTGCAGAACTCTGCGGGGCAGAGTTGGGGATCCTGGTCAATAAAACACAAAATGGTATTGTGCACGTACTAGTGATTGGGAAGGCAAAAGGAATGCTGTGATTAATTGCAAGGGGAATGGCCTATTAAAGTAAGGAAGACTTACCACAGTTGTGCATGGCATTGGTGAGGGTGTATCTCTAATACTGTGTACAGTTTTGGTCTCCTTACTGAAGAAAACATAAAATTGCATTCGAAGAAGTTCATAGAAGGTTCACTAGACTGATTGCTGGGATGAAGGGGTATCTTCTGGGAAATCGTTGGACAGGTTGGTCTGTATCCACTGGAGTTCAGAAGAACGACAGGTGATCTTATTGAAAAAAAACAGAAGGTCTTTCGGGCTCTTGGCAGGGTGGATGCGGAGAGGATGTTTCCCCTTATGAGAGACATTAGACACAGGGAACACGGTTTTTTTTTTAAAAGGGTCGCCCAACAAACATGGAGATGAGTTTCTTGTTTCTTCGAGTTTCGTTAGGCCGTGGAATTTTCTTCCCCGGAGAGAAATGGAAGCAGTGCCATTGAAATTTTCAAGACTGAGTTAGATATATCCTTAATTGACAATGGAGTCAAAGGTTGCATGGGATGGACAGAAAAGTAGAGTTGAGGCCACAATCTGATCAGCCATGAATTATTTTTAAACTGTGTCCCGGTTCTAGTCTCTCTCAGAAGGGATAACATCCTCTCAGCATCCACCCTGTCAAGTGCCCTCTGGATTTTATCAGCCAAATGGCCTACTCCTGCTCCTAATTCTTATGTATGTTGGTATGTAAATTATCTGTTATTTCTGATTTCACAGACTTGGTTTTACAGTGAACTTTAAAGTTAGATTCATAATCCGGTCAGTTTCAAACTGCCTGTAATGGACGAGAAAAAAGCACCTTTCAGATCCTGTGCCGGGACATATTTCAGCTCAATCTTTCTAAAAAATAACGAATCAGATGTTATAGCCCATCCCTTTCCAAAGGCTCTGCTGCTGTAATGAAACCAGACCTCACACTCCGGTGAAAACCCCACCCGTGGAAGAGTCTGCAAAATAATTCATGTTTGTTCGCTGTAAGAAGATCCAATCTGGGTTGTAGTTGGGTCTCAGATTAATAAAGGGTATTTGTTCCCAAAACATGGCGACAGCAAGTTTAAAAAAGGGCTCGATGGAGAAGGAGATGAGAGCAGTCTGACTCATAGACTTCAATCCAGCTCCTGTGCAGATACAGGTCTGAGAACGGGACAGGTGTTTGGTGGGGGGATGGGGGGCGGGGCGGGGGGGATGGGGGTGGTTGGTGGTGAGCGGATGGTGGACATTTAAATAATCGGGTTTAAAAATACTGAACGATCGAACCGATCAGTGAAAATGCTTGTCAGAGAACTGAAAATTAACTTGGTCTGAAAATTGAATAGTTGCTATTGAAATCATTATAGTAAATCGATTCCTTTAGAGAGGTATGGCCGCGGTTCTTTCAAGGAATCTGTGGGCAGACTTTACTAGAGATGTTGAGTTTGGTGCTTTATTTCTGTACATTGTGGAGTTCTACAAGGAGCTGGTGTACTTGGTCACCGCCTTTGCTCCTGCCGAGACGGCGTTCTTGGCCATCTCCCCACGCAGCAGCACATCCATCGCGGTCCAGATGTGCATAAACAAATCGCAAGATCCTAATGATTGCAGGCTGATGCCATCTCCTGACTGAAAGTAACCTGTCCTTCGTAATTATTTTACATCGCAGAGGAATAAGATCGAGTGTGTTGGAGGCAGATTCAATCGAGACCTTGAAAAGAAAATTGGATGATAATATCAAGCGTAAAACAAAACTGCAGAGCTATGGAGAAAAGGCGGTCTTGTGAGCTGGTTCTGCAGACAGCCGGTCCAATACGATGGGCCGAAGGGCCGTTTTCAGTGCTGTCAGCATTCCATGATTCTATCCTCCAATGGGAACATGAACTTGGTGTTTAGAGGCAGAGTAAAATGGTCGCTAAATATTTCACCCAAAACGTTCCAGTTCCAACCAGCTGTAGTGTGTTTGCTCTATTCATAAAGAGTGAAAAGCTTTTGGACATAAACGCTGGTGTTGGAGTGGTGAGTATAGCTGCTTTCCCAGCAGTTGAGCCGGGTTTGATCCCGAGCCATTGCAAAGCCAATCCCCAGTCCATTTTAATTCTGCATCTTTGCAACAGAATTTTACAAGCAAAAAGTTCAAAGCTATTACTGAATTGAAGTTGACAAAATATTATCATCATCCAATCAGATTCACTCCCTGTTCGATCGGCGTCACCCTGCTGCCAATTTGTTTTCTTCAAGTGCAATGTACAAAATGTTTAGGGGCCTGGAGGTGAAGGGTTTATTTTCCTTAGCAGATAGGTTATTGACGAGGGGGCATAGATTTAAAGTGATTGGAAGAAAAATTAGCGATGTGATGAGGAAAAACGTTTTCACCCAGAGGGTGGTGGCGGTCTGGTACTCACTGTCTGAAAGGGTAGTTGAGGCAGACACCCAATTTATTTAAAAGGAGATAAAAGCAAAATATTGCAGATGCTGGAATTCTGAAATAAAAACAAGAAAGGCTGGAAATACTCAGCAGGTCGGGCAGCATCTGTGGAGAAAGAAGCAGAGTTAACATTTCAGGTCAGTTTCTCTTCATCGAATCTGATGAAGGGTCACAGACGTGAAATGTTCACTCTGCTTCTCTGTCCACGAATGCTGCCAGACCTGCTGAGTATTTCCAGCCTTTCTTGTTTTTATTTCATTTAAAAGGTGTCTATGCACGTCAAGTGCCATAAACTGCAGGGCTGCAGCCCAGCTGCTGGAAGGTGGGATTAGAATAGATAGATTGTTTATTGGCCGGCACAGACACGATGGGCCAAGTGGTCTCTTTCTGTGCCTTAAACTTTCTATGTTTCTATGAATAAGATACACATTTATATATGTCAAACTCACAGCGTGATGTTGGTATATTGCTGAGCAATTCGACCTTCCAAGCAGTTGACCCTGGTTTCCGACTGCAGATCAGACCTCAATTCTGGCACCATGCAGCTACATTTTATACATTAACCATTGTCAATGCGATTTCAAAAAAAAAACTAACAGAATAGTCTCATCCTCCATGCACATCTCCCAAATAGCTGAGCTTCAATGTTCTTTCAATGAGCTCTTTGTTTGGGAAGACACGTCCTTTAAACTAATAAATGAATTCTCAGTCAGAAATTATAGGAAGATCTTTATTAAATAATGCAAAAAAGGACGTAGGAAAAGTTCAGTTCACAAACAGTGCTCTGGCTAAAGACTGAACCCAACAATCATTTACCAGACAGTGAAAAATAAAGGAGCAAGCTCACACTCAGAGACCAGCAAATGACGGGGACAGGGTAGAAGCTGTACACACACAGATATATCTGAAGCTAAAAAATACAGAATAAGATATTTCTAAAATAAAATAAATGGACAGGTGCAGATAAACCTACACTCAAAATTAGAAAACAGAGAGATAGAAATAAACTGCTGGTCAGAGACTGGGATTTATAGAGTGAAACCTACTCTTGCATACCAGAAACTAAATTATACAGCCAAAAAAAAAGGAAGCAACACTCACCTACCAGAAAAAAAGGATAAAACCACACAAACATGCCTGAAACAGAGAGATGAAGAAAACCCCATACACTCAACAGAAACTGACAGCTAAAGATCAATACTACAAGGCACTAAGGGGAAAAAATGGTTCAAACCTACACTCATAATTCAGTGGCAGATAGTGGTATAGCAAAACCCATACTCCCGTTCCAGAAACTGACAAACCTGAAGCGAAACTAACATACAAATCAGAAATTAACAGATGCAGAATAGAATACAGCTTATAACTTTCAGTACAACAAGCCTATCCTCCTTATCAATTTGAAACAATTTTAGTGTTTGAATTACCTCCCCTTTCCACATTGCCTGGGTTGCATCCTTTTTCCTTCGTAAAGGCAGATGCAAAGTATTAATTTAATACCACAGACGTGTCCCCTGCCTCCATGCATCAATCGCTTTTCCCCCAATTAGCCGTACTCCAACATTTAACACTCTTTTGATATTAACTGCCAATAAAATACACATCGATCCCCTTTTATGTTAGCTGCCAGTCTATTTTCCATCTTTGCTTCTTTTACTTGCTCTTTCACTTCCTCCCTGAAACTGCTAAATACCAAATGCTGACAGGCATATTGCAAGATGAGAGCAGTGGTAAAACACGGCAGAGAGGAATCATGAGGGATCTTGACAGAATAAATAGGGAGAAACTGTACCCTTTGGTGGAACAGTCGAGAACAGGAGAACAGAGATTTAAGGTGACTGGCAAATTAACCCAAGACGATATGAGGGAAAGCGTTTTTATGCAGGGAGTTGTTCGGAACTGGAATGCTCGGCCTGGAAGTATGGTGGAGGCAGATTCAATCATGGCTTTCAAAAGGGCATTGGGATAATTATCTGAAGTAAAATAGCTCACGAGTACAGGGAACAGATTGGGGGTGGGTAGTGGAACTAGGTGAGTTGCTCTTGTAGAGAGTAGCAACAGGCATGATGGAGTGAATGGCCTCCTTCTGTACTGAAAGATTTTTATGATTCTATACAGATTGAAAACCACACTCCCATGCCAGAAACTGGAAGGTAAGGAAAAAACATACACATTTAAATACCAGAAACTGCTAAGTATAGATCGAAACCTACGTTTACAAACCACTGAATGAAAGGAACAGTGTGAATCCCATATCACAAACCAGAAACTGACAGGTACAGAGAAAAATCAGCATTCACATACTGGGAATTGACAGGGACAGAGTAAAATCAACATTCACATATCGGGAACTGACAAGTACAGAGTAAAATCAACATTCACATATCGGAAACTGACAAGTACAGAGTAAAATCAACATTCACATACCAGGAACTGACAGGTACAGAGCAAAACAAACATTCACATACCAGGAATTGACAGGTACTAAGAAAATCAACACTCACATACCAGGAACTGACAGGTACAGAGTAAAGTCAACCTTCACATACAGGGAACTGACAGGTACAGAATAAAATCAACATTCACATACCAAGAACTGACAGGTACAGAATAAAATCAACATTCACAGACCAGGAACTGACAGGTACAGAGCAAAATCAACATTCACATACTGGGAATTGACAGGTACAGAGTAAAATCAACATTCACATACCAGAAACTGACAGGGACAGTGCAAAATCAACACTCACATACCAGGAACTGACAGGTACAGAATAAAATCAACATTCACATACCAAGAACTGACAGGTACAGAATAAAATCAACATTCACAGACCAGGAACTGACAGGTACAGAGCAAAATCAACATTCACATACTGGGAATTGACAGGTACAAGTAAAATCAACATTCACATACCAGGAACTGACAGGGACAGAGTAACCAATGCCTGTTAAAATGGTACAGCAATTATCATGGGGGATTTTAATCTACATGTAGATTGGTCGAACCAGCTCAGTCAGGGTAGCCTTGAGGAGGAATTCGTTGAGTGTATCCGTGATAGTTTTCTTGAACAGTATGTTATGGAACCGACGAGGGTCAAGCTATCCTAGATCTAGTCCTGTGTAATGAGACAGGAATAATTAATGACCTCATAGTTAGGGATCCTCTTGGAAGGAGTGATCACAGTATGGTTGAATTTAGAATACAGATAGAGAGTGTGCAGATAAAATCCAATAACAGGGTCCTATGCTTGAACAAGGGGGACTACAATAGAATGAGGAAGGACTTGGCTAAAATAGACTGGAAACAATGATTTTACGGTGGGACAGTTGACGAGCAGTGGAGGACTTTCAAAGCAATTTTTCAAAGTGCTCAGCAAAAGTATATTCCAGTGAAAAGGAAGGACTGGAAGAAAAGTGGTAATCTGCCATGGGTGTCGAAGGGAATAAGGGAGGCTGTCAAATTGAAAGAGAAGGCATACAAAGTGGCCAAAAGCAGCATGAAACTAGAAGATTGGGAAAACTTTAAAGGTCAACAGAAAGCTACAAAAAGAGCTATAAAGAAAAGTAAGATAGTACATGAGAAAAAACTAGCACAGAATATAAAGACAGATAGCAAAAGTTTCTCTACATATATAAAACGAAAAAGAGTGGCTAAAGTAAACGTTGGTCCTTTCGAGGATGAGAAGGGGAATTTAGTTATGGGATATGATGAAATGGCCGAGGCATTGAACTGGTATTTTGTATCGGTCTTCACAGTGGAGGACATTAATAACATGCCAGTAATTGACAAAGAGACGAACGGAGGTGAGGACCTGGAAACAATCATTGTTACGGAAGAGGTAGTGTTGGGCAAGCTAATGGAGCTAAGGATTGATAAGTCTCCTGGCCCTGATGGAATGCATCCCAGGGTACGAAAAGAGATGGCGGGAGAAATAGCAGGTGCACTGACGGTAATTTTCCAAAATTCGTGGACTCTGGGGTAGTCCCAGCTGATTGGAAAACAGCAGATGTGACGCCACTGTTTAAAAAGGGAGGTAGACAAAAGATGGGGAATTATAGACCAGTTACCTTAACCTCTGTAGTGGGGAAGATGCTTGAGTCTATTATCAAGGAAGAAATAGCAGGGCATCTCGATAGAAATTGTCCCGTTGGGCAGACGCAGCATAGGTTCATGAAGGGCAGGTCATGCTTGACAAATCTTTTGGAATTCTATGATGACATTACGAGCAAGGTGGACAATGGGTGCAGTGGATGTGGTGTACCTGGATTTCCAAAAGGCCTTCGACAAGGTGCCGCACAAGAGTCTGCTGCATAAGATAAGGATGCATGGCGTTAGGGGTAAAGTATTAGCATGGATAGAGGATTGGTTGACTAACAGGAAGCAGAGATAAATGAGTGCTATTCTGGGTGGAACTCAGTCACCAGTGGTGTGCCTCAGGGATCGGTGTTGGGACCGCAATTATTTACAATTTATATAGATGACTTGGAGTTGGGGAGCATGTGTAAGGTGTCAAAGTTTCCAAATTACACTAAGATGGGTGGCAGAGCAAAGTGTGCAGATGACTGTGAAACTTTGCAGAGGAACATAGATACATTGAGTGAGTGGGCAAAGGTCTGGCAGATGGAATACAATGTTAATAAATGTGAAGTCATTCATTTCGGTCGAAGTAACAGTAAAAAGGATTATTACTTGAATGGTATAAAGTTGCAGCATGCTGCTATGCAGAGGGACCTAAGTGTCCTTGTGCATGAATCGCAGAAGGTTGGTCTGCAGGTACAGCAAGTAATTAGGAAGGCAAATGGAATTTTGTCCTTCATTGCTAAAGGGATTGAGTTTAAAAGCAGAGAGGGCATGTTGCAGCTGTATAAGGTACTGGTGAGGCCGCACCTGGAGTACTGTGTGCATTTTTGTCTCCTTACTTGAGAAAGGATATACTGGCACGGGAGAGGGTGCAGAGGAGGTTCACGAGGTTGATTCCGGAGTTGAGGGGGTTGGCTTACGAGGAGAGACTGAGTAGATTGGGATTATATTCATTGGAGTTCAGAAGAATGAGGGGGGATCTTATAGAAACATATAAAATCATGAAGGGAATAGGTAAGATGCAAGTAGAGAGGATGTTTCCACTGGCAGATGAAGCTAGGACACGAGGGCACAGCCTCAAGATTAGAGGGAGCAGATTTAGGACTGAATTAAGAAGGAACTTCTTCACCCAGAGGGTTGTTAATCTATGGAATTCCTTGCCCAGTGAAGTAGTTGACGCTTCTTCAGTAAACGTCTTTAAAGCTAAGGTAGATATCTTTTTGAACAATAAAGGAATTAAGGGATACGGTGGGAGCACGGGTAAGTGGATCTGAGTCCACGAAAAGATCAGCCATGATCTTATTGAATGGCGGAGCAGGTTCGAGGGGCCGGACGGCCTACTCCTGCTCCTAGTTCTTATGTTCTTATGTATGTTCTAAAATCAACATTCACATACCAGGAACAGACAGGTACAGAGCAAAATCAACATTAACATACCAGGAACTGACAGGTACAATCCGGATCATTCGCTGGTATTTATTTTCCAGGACAGGGAATTAAAAAGTGACGCAATCATCGAGCCGATCCATGAACATTCTTGTCCCAGAACTCGACGTCAACTTCGGCTGAAATTTAAACAGTTGGTATTCAAATAACTGCAGAAAATTGATTCTTTCAGAGAGGCTGTCGGCGGATCTTAAAGGAGCCAGTGTGCTTGGTGCTTTATTTCTGTACTTGTGGAGATCTACAAGGAGCTGTTATGCTTGGTCACCACATTTCTCCCTTCCGAGACGGGGTGCTTGGCCAGCTTCCCGGGCAGCAGCAGGCCCACGGCAGTAGAGATGTGCACACCAATTGCAAGATCCAAATGATTGTAGGCTGGTGCCATCTCCTGGCTGAAAGTGAGTCGTACAACGAGAGGACCATTCATTTGTAACGATTTTGATTGGAGAGAAGTCACAGACTGTGGTGGAGGCACATTCAATCGAGGCCTTCAGAAGAGAATTGGATAATTATATGAAACGTAAAACAAAATTGCAGAGATATGGAGAAAGGGTGGGAGCATAGGATTAGGTGAGCTGCTCTTGCAAATAACTGGCCTGACCATGATGGGCCGAATAGCCTCTTTCTGTGATGTAACCATTCTGTGATTCCATCCTTCTATGATAAAATGCAAATGTGGTAACAAAAACAGAAATTGATGGAAATACGTAACAGGCCTGGCAGCATCTGCGGAGAGAGGAATAGAGTTAACGTTTCAGGTATGTGACATTTGATCAGAATATTTGCAGCTCTTTCTGTTTTTATTGCAGTTTTCCAGCATCTCCGGTATTTTATTTTAATTAACATAAACGTATTGTTTAGATGCAAATTTAAATGATTGTAAAGCATCCTATTAATCAAAACTAAGCCTGAAAATGTCGCTGAAGTCGGCGATGGTGATATACTGGTGTGAATAACTACCTTAATAGCAATTAACCCGGGTTCAATTCCCGGCCGTCGTAGGTCAGCTTCATTTTGCAGTATTTTACAAACGGTAACATGTCAAAGTCATTACAGAATTGAAGTTGAATAAATATTCTCGTCATCCAATCAGACTCACTCCCCTGCTTGATCGGCGTCGCCCTGCAGCAAATTTGTTTCCTTCAAGTGTTTATCTAATTTCCTATTGGAATCATTGATTGTCTCTGCGTCCACCACACATGTGGGCAGGGAGTCGCAGCAGGTGCAACAAAACAAAAAATGCGTCCTGACATTCCCCTGCATCTCTTTCCCAAAACCATCAATCTTTGTCTCGTCCTTGTGCCATCAACTAATGGGAGCAGGTTATCCTTGTCTAACTTATGTACAACTCTGTCAAATTTCCCCTCAATCTACGTTGCTCCAACGATAACAACCTCATACTTAGATAACACAATCCAGAGCCATCTATCCAAGCTTTTCAATAACAAAAGAATAGTGGTGTTGCAAGTATAGATGGGAGCATAACATTAAGAGACTTTGATAGATCAACTGATTGTCTCTGTCCAATGCACCAGATTTTCTGTATCACCTGAACACTGCTCACCGCTGTGTAAAGCTTAGAGCATTTTCATGGCTTGCATTTAAGCAAGAACTGCAATGTCAAGCCTGGATTATAAAGCATGACGGTCATCTTCATTGAAATATGTCAAAATGTCATGTTGAGAGATGTGTCAGTGTGGGAGATGCACGTAGCCACAGGGAACGAAAAAGCGAAGTGGTGCAGCTGGAGGGGATTCTACAATGTGGGGACGATGGACCGTGACATATTTTACGTTTGTGAAAAATAAGAACAACTAAAATAATAGGACTAATTATATGTTTTGTATATCAATATATTGAAGCCTGTTTGATCTGATGCTTGCTTTAGCATGAAATGTTTTTTCAAGTCTATACTTTGTTTAAACCTTTGTGTGAGAACAATCGGAGAGAAACCAGAATTCCTTGCAGGGAGAGAGATGAGATAAAGACGAAACTGCAGAAGTGAAAAAAAATATGTCTAGCATCACCAAGAATGAAACATTTAGGATCCTTGCTAAAATAGAAAGAATCAGGAAGCATCTGTAATGTGTGTAGATTAAAACATTAACTAACTAGGGTCAAACAAATATGTCAATCTGGGCCAATTAGGGCACTTAGAACAAAACTAATATGGTGATGACCTTCCATCACAAGAAGGATAAAAGTAAATGGTTTTACAGGACATCGTCATCAAACTTCGAGTGGGGTCAACAGAACATCAGTGGCACTTAGAAGGGGAAGCTACACTACAGTCAACAAAACACAGCAAGTAAAGAACAAGGAGAAATGTCCGTACCGCAGCAAGCACAGAAGCAAGACCGGGGGTTGTGTGTTGCTGCATAACTATTGACATTGTTAAATATGAATTTTGTGCATCTTATTTACGCCTAATAAACTCTTTGACTTGGTCACAGAACTTACGTTTGTCCCTTGTCGGTCTCTTGGTCAAGATTCTCAAGGTGAGACGGATTGGGTATTCTCTGTCTCACCTCTGCTCAGGTAACTCACCTCTGCTCTTACCGTGCGGGAGCGGAGTGGAGAGGAGGGCCATCGAACCTCTTCCAGCGTGCCGGAGTTTTGAACAAAAAAGGCAAACAGTGACGTCATAGGAGAGCTGCATGCTGATTGGTTGGTGAGTCGCAGCTGTTAGAATATCTTTTAAAAAGGGCAAAGTTGTTTTTTATTTTGGAAAGAATCTCTTGTGATAAGGTGGTTACTACTAAAGTACATTTTTTAAGGACTTTAGATTCAAGTGGGTGGAACAAGGCCCCTAATATAATTAGTATTTTTTAATTCAGGGAGCAACTAATTAACCGAAGGGTAAGTCATTGCAGGAGAGCTCAGCCCCGTGATATGTTCCTACTGCGCTTATGTAGAAAATCAGGAACCCTTCCAGTGTTCCTGACGACCATGTCTGCAGGAAGTGTATCCATCTTCAGTGACTGGATACCCGCATTACGGAGCTGGAGCTGCGGGAGGATTCATTGTGGTGCATCCGCGATGCTGAGGAAGTCGTGGGTAGTTTGGTGAGGTGGTCACACCGCAGGTAATGGCTGCACAGGCAGAAAAGGGATGGGTGACCACCAGACGGAGTAGCAGGCGCAGGCAGGGTTTGTAGGAGCCCCCTGTGGCCATCCCCCTCTCAAGGATACTGTTGGGGGGATGACCTCCCAGGGGAAAGCAGCAACAGCCGGGTTCGTGGCACCACGGAGGGCTCTGCTGCACAGCAGGAGAGCACAAAGGGTTAGAAGAGCTATAGTAAAAGGGGATTATTTCGTAAGCGGTGCAGATAGGCGTTTCTGTGGCCACAAACGAGACTCCAGGATGGTATGTTGCCTCCCTGGTACTAGGGTCAAGGATGTCTCAGAGCGGCTGCAGGCCATTCTGAAAGGGGAGAGAGAGCAGCCAGAGGTCGTGGTCCATATTGGTATTAACGACATAGGCAGCAAGAGAGATGAGGTGCTGCAAAGTGAATACAGGGAGTTAGGCAGAAGGTTAAAAAGCAGGACCTCTAGGGTAGTAATCTCAGGATTACTTCCTGTGCCACATGCTAGTGAGTGTAGGAAAAGGAGGATTAGGCTAATGAATGCGTGCCTGAAGAGCTGGTGTAGGTGGGAGGGATCCATTGGGATCTTTTCTGGTGCAGAGGTGACCTGTACAAGAAGGACGGGTTGCATCTAAACTGGAGGGGGGCCAATATCCTTGCGGGGTGGGGGCAGTTGCTGGTACTACTCTGGAGGGTTTAAACTTCTCTTGCAGGGAGGTGAGACCCAAAGTAGTAGTCTCTCAAATGAGATAGCTGAGGCAAATGTAGAAGTTAAAACAAGCAGGTCCAGAAGGCTGGCAAGGCAATGGCAGGACAGGGAGCGTGGAAGGGCTGGTAGGCTAAACTGCATTTACTTTAATGCAAGTAGCCTAACAGGTAAGGCAGATGAACTCAGAGCATGGATCGGTACATGGGATTGTGATATTATAGCTATTAGGGAAACGTGGTTCAGGGATGGGCAGGACTGGCAGCTCAGTGTTCCAGAGTACCGAACTTTCTGGCGTGACAGAGGTGAAGGTAAGAGAGGAGGGGGAGTTGCACTATTGATTAGAGAGAATATTATGGCAGTACTTAGAGAGGATATCTCGGGAAGAATTTCCAGCGAGGCCATATGGGTAGAACTTAGAAATAAGTAAGGGTTGATCACTTTGATGGGATTATACTATAGGCCCCCCAATAGTCAGAGGGAATTGGAGGAGCATATATGTAGGAAAATCAAAGATAGGTGTAGGAATTATAGGGTTGTAATAGCAGGTGATTTTAACTTCCCTAATATTGACTGGGACTGCCTTAGTGCCAAGTGATCATATGGGGAAGAATTTGTTCAGTGTATCCAGGATCATTTTCTGAAGCAGTATGTGGATGGCCCTACTAGAGAAGTGGCTGCATTCGACCTCCCCTTAGGAAAAGAGAACGGGCAGGTGGTTGATGTGTCATTGGGGCAGCACTTTGGGACCGGTAACCATAACTCTATTAGCTTCAAAATAGTTCTGGAAAAAGATAGGACTGGTCCTCAGATTCAAGTGCTAAATTGGGGGAAGGCTAATTTCGATGGCTTCAGACAGAAACTCTCAAATGGGAGAGGCTGTTTGCAGGTAAAGGGACGTTTGACAAGTGGGATGCTTTTAAACGTGAGATAGGAAGAGTTCAGGGCCGGTATGTTCCTGTTAGATGGAAGGGCAAGTCTGGCAAGTTTAGGGAACCTTGGTTGACGAGCGTTATTGAGGATATGGTCAGGACAAAGCAGGAGCAATCTGCCAGATATAGGCAGCTGGGGTCAAGCGAGTACCTCGAGGAGTATAGGGGTTGCGGAACTACACTTAAAAAGGAAATTAGGAGGCCAAAAAGGGGTCATGAGATTTCCCTGGCAGATAAGATAAAGGAGAATCCTGAAAGATTCCATAAGTATACTAAGAGTAAAATGGTAGCTAGGGAGAGAGTAGTTCCCCTTAAGGATCAGTGTGGCAATCTATGTCTGGAGCCACGGGAAAGGGGCGAGGTCTTAAATGAATATTTCTCGTCCGCATTTACCGTGGAGAAGGTCATGGAAGCGAATGAGTTCAAGAGAGGGGACAGCGATATCCTGGATCATATCAACATTACAAAGGAGGAGGTATTGGAAGTCTCCGAAGCCACATTAAGGTGGATAAATCCCCAGGGCCTGAGCAGGTGTCTCCTAGGATGCTATGGGAAGCAAGGGAGGAGATTGCTGGGGCCTGGCAGAGATTTTTGTATCATTGTTAGCCACGGGTGAGGTACCAGAAGACTGAAGGATAGCTAATGTTGTGCATTTATTTAAGAAGGGCAGCAGGGATAACACCATTGTGCTCAGTTCTTTGTGTATTTATGTTTTGTTCATTTGAAGTGATGGCAACAGTATCCTGAGAAATCAGGCAGCAATACTTTTCAATGTCGAGCAAAATATAACAGGGCATTTTACAAATAGCTAAATAATGCAGGGTCACCTTTTTATGCAGAATCGATTGATTTATTCTCCAGTATAAAAATGTGAAGCAATATGAGAGGACACATTCCAGGCAGAAACTATTTCCTCACATTGCCTGATTATTTAGTCCTGAGTGACTGTGTGCATTCACTCCGCTATGTTGCAGTTCAGACTTCCTGCAAATAGAGATCAGCAATCTGCTGCACAGCGAGGTTTACAGATTATGGAGTTTCAACTTATATAAACTTACCTTTTTGTTTCGGCAGTTTCTTTTTGCAGCGGCGACAGGGAGAGCGAGGTGGCAGCTGGGTAAGTAAGTCCTATATATTTGGGCAGCGGCTGAACCCGAGACACTACACCTGTCGTGTCTCCCACCCGCCCTCCTCCTCTAACCAAAAAAAAAAGGACTCGTTGGTGTGTTGATAAGGTAAGGCTTTTTTTATTTCATTCCGTGTGATTGGTAAAAACTTTTCGTTCCTTTTTCATTTATCTAAGTTGAGACTAAGTTAAGTTTAAGATTAAAAATGGCAGGAGATCTCAGACCCGTGTTATGCTCCTCTTGCTCAATGTGGGAGCTCAGGGACACGGCTGATGTCTCCTTCACGTGCTGGAAGTGTGTCCAGATGCAGCTCTTGTTAGACCGCATGACGGCTCTGGAGCTGCGGATTGTCTCACTTTGGAGCATCCGCGATGCTGAGGAGGTCGTGGATAGCACGTTTAGCAAATTGGTCACACCACAGATTAGGATTGCTGAGGGAGAAAGGAAATGGGTGTCCAAAAGGCAGAGAAAGAGCAGGAAGGCAGCGCAGGTGTCCCCTGCGGTCATCTCCCTCCAAAACAGGAATAGCGTTTTGGATACTGTTGAGGGAGATGGCTCACCAGGGGAAGGCAGCAGTAGCCAGGTTCATGGCACCGTGGCTGGCTCTGCTGTTCGGAAGGGCGGCACAAAGAGTGGAAGGGCTGTAGTCATAGGGGATTCGATTGTAAGGGGAGCAGATAGGCGGTTCTGTGGTCGAAAGCGAGACACCCGAATGGTATGTTGCCTCCTAGGTGCACGGGTCAGCGATGTCTCAGATCGGCTGCAGAACATTCTGAAGGGGGAGGGTAAACAGCCAGTTGTCGTTGTGCACATAGGAACCAATGATATAGGTAAAAAACGGGATGAAGTCCAACAAGCAGAATTTAGGGAGTTAGGAGCCAAGTTAAAAAGTAGGACCTCAGATGTAGTAATCTCAGGATTGATATCAGTGCCACGTGCCAGTCAGAGTAGAAATGAAAAAATAGTCAGGATGAATGCGTGGCTTGAGAGGTGGTGCAGGAGGGAGGGGTTCATATTTTTGGGACATTGGGACCGGTTCTGGGGGAGGTTCGGACTATTACAAATTGGACGGTCTACACCTGGGCCAGACTGGAACCAATGTCCTTGGGGGTGCTTTTGCTAACGCTGTTGGGGAGGGTTTAAACTAATGTGGCAGGGGGATGAGAACCAAATGAGGAGGTCAGTGGACAGTAAGGAGGTAGTAACTAAAGCCTGTAAGGAACTAGATAATTAAGTCAGCGTGACTAAGGGGAAGAGTAGGCAGGCAGCAGATGATGAATGCAAAGGGACTGGTGGTCTCAGGTGCATTTGTTTTAATGCAAGAAGTGCAGTAGGTAAGGCAGATGAACTTAGGGCTTGGATTAGTACCTGGGAGTATGATGTTATTGCTATTACTGAGACTTCGATGAAGGAAGGGCAAGATAGGCAACTAAATATCCCAGTTATGCCTGTCTTTTTTGTGGGATGTGTTGAGCTTTCTTTGTTCCAGTCCTACTCAGGTCCCCTCCCCCAACTCTTTTTCAGGTACATTGATGACTGTATCGGTGCCGTTTCCTGCTCCCGCCCCGAACTAGAAAACTTTATCAACTTTGCTTCCAATTTCCACCCTTCTCTCACCTTTACATGGTCCATCTCTGACACTTCCCTTCCCTTCCGCGACTTCTCTGTCTCCATCTCTGGGGATAGGTTGTCTACCAATATCCATTATAAGCCCACCGACTCCCACAGCTACCTCGACTACACTTCTTCACACCTTACCTCCTGTCAGGACTCCATTCCATTCTCCCAGTTTCTCCGTCTCCGACGCATCTGCTCTGATGATGCTACCTTCCATGACGGTGCTTCTGATATGACCTCCTTTTTCCTCAACCGAGGATTTCCCCCCACTGTGGTTGACAGGGCCCTCAACCATGTCCGACCCATTCCCCGCACCTCTGCCCTCACCCCTTCCCCTCCCTCCTAGAACCGTGACAGAGTTCCCGTTGTCCTCACTTTTCATCCCACCAGCCTCCATATCCAAAGGATCATCCTCTGCCATTTTCGCCACCTCCAGCGTGATGCCACTACCAGTCGCATCTTCCCCTCCCTTCCCCTGTCAGCATTCCGAAGGGATCGTTCCCTCCGCGACACCCTGGTCCACTCCTCCATTACCCCCACCACCTCGTCCGCATCCCAGGGCACCTTCCCCTGCAATCGCAGGAGGTGTAATACCTGCCCATTTACCTCCTCTCTCCTCACTATCCCAGGCCCCAAACACTCCTTTCAGGTGAGGCAGCGATTTACTTGTACTTCTTTCAATGTAGTATACTGTATTCGCTGCTCACAGTGTGGTCTCCTCTACACTGGGGAGACCAAGCGCAGACTGGGTGACTGCTTTGCGGAACATCTCCGCTCAGTCTGCAAGCAGGACCCTGAGCTTCCGGTTGCTTGCCATTTCAACACTCCCCCCTGCTCTCATGCTCACATCTCTGTCCTGGGATTGCTGCAGTGTTCCAGTGAACATCAACGCAAGCTCGAGGAACAGCATCTCATCTGCAGATTAGGCACACTTCAGCCTGCCGGACTGAACATTGAGTTCAATAATTTCAGAGCATGACAGCCCCCCATTTTACTTTCATTTTTAGTTAGTATTTCTTCCTTTTTTCTTTTCTTTCACTTTTTTTTACATCCTTTTTTACATTTCTTACAATCCTTTTTTTTTGCATTTATTTCATTTCATCTTAGTTTGTTCAGTTTGCTAACCCACTGTTTTTTTCAGGTTTGCACTTGCTGCTGTTCAAAAATCAGTGTATTTACACCTAATCTGTACTAATGCTTTGTCTTTCAACACACCATTAACATATTGTTTGCCTTTGCTCCGTGACCTTTTGGTCAGCTATGTGGCCTGGTCAAATCTGCACCTTCTCCTTTGTTATCTCTTGCCCCACCCCCGCCTCACTTGCTTATAATCTGTGAATTTTCTAATATTTGTCAGTTCCGAAGAAGGGTCACTGACCCGAAACGTTAACTCTACTTCTCTTTCCACAGATGCTGCCAGACCTGCTGAGTGATTCCAGCATTTCTTGTTTTTGTTTCAGATTTCCAGCATCCGCAGTATTTTGCTTTTATCCCAGGATATCGATGCTTCAGGCGGGATAGAGAGGGAAGTAAAAGGAGTGAAGGAGTTGCATTGCTGGTCAAAGAGGATATCACAGCTGTGCTGAAGGAGGGCACTATGGAGGACTCGAGCAGTGAGGCAATATGGGCAGAACTCAGAAATAGGAAGGGTGCGGTAACAATGTTGGGGCTGTACTACAGGCCTCCCAACAGCGAGCAAGAGATAGAGGTACAAATATGTAAACAGATTGTGGAAAGATGCAGGAGCAACAGGGTGGTGATGATAGGAGATTTTAATTTTCCCAACATTGACTGGGATTCACTTACTGTTAGAGGTCTAGATGGAGCAGAATATGTAAGGCGCATCCAGGAGGGTTTTCTAGAGCAGTATGTTAATAGTCCAACTCGGGAAGGGGCCATACTGGACCTGGTGTTGGGGAATGAGCCCGGCCAGGTGGTTGAGGTTTCAGTAGGGGACTACTTTGCGAATAGTGATCACAATTCCGTAAGTTTTAGAATACTCATGGACAAAGACAAGAGTGGTCCTAAAGGAAGAGTGCTAAATTGGGGGAAGGCCAACTATACCAAAATTCGGCTGGAGCTGGGGAATGTAGATTAGGAGCAGCTGTTTGAAGATAAATCCACATTTGATATGTGGGAGGCTTTAAAAGAGAGGTTGATTAGCGTGCAGGAGAGACATGTTCCTGTGAAAATGAGGGATAGAAATGGCAAGATTAGGGAACCATGGATGACAGGTGAAATTGTGAAACTAGCTAAGAAGGAAAAGGAAGCAAACATAAGGTCTAGGCGGCTGAAGAAAGACGAAGCTTTGGAAGAATATCGGGAATGTAGGACCAATATGAAACGAGGAATTAAGATTGCAAAAAGGGGTCATGAAATATCTTTAGCAAACAGGGTTAAGGAAAATCCAAAGCCTTTTATTCATATATAAGGAGCAAGAGGGTAACTCGAGATAGGACTGGCCCACTCAAGGACAAAGGAGGAAAATTATGCGTGGAGTCAGAGAAAATGGGTGAGATTCTAAACGAATACTTTGCATCGGTATTCACCGAGGAGAGGGACATGACGGATGTTGAGGTTAGGGATAGATGTTTGATTACTCTCGGTCAAGTCGGCATAAGGAGGGAGGAAGTGCTGGGTATTCTAAAAGGCATTAAGGTGGACAAGTCCCCAGGTCCGGATGGGATCTATCCCAGGTTACCGAGGGATGCGAGAGACGAAATAGCTGGGGCCTTAACAGATATCTTTGCAACATCCTTAAACACCGGTGAGGTCCCAGAGGACTGGAGAATTGCTAATGTTGTCCCCTTGTTTAAGAAGGGTAGCAGGGATAATCCAGGTAATTATAGACCGGTGAGCCTGACATCAGTGTTCGGGAAGCTGCTGGAGAAGATACTGATGGATAGGATCTATTCCCATTTGGAAGAAAATTGGCTTATCAGTGATAGGTAACATGGTTTTGTGCAGGGAAGGTCATGTCTTTCCAACTTAACAGAATTCTTTGAGGAAGTGACACAGTTGATTGATGAGGGAAGGGCTGTAGATGTCATATACATGGACTTCAGGAAGGCGTTTGAAAGGATTCCCCATGGTAGTTTGATGGAGAAAGTGAAGTTGTATGGGGTCCAGGGTGTACTAGCTGGATGGACAAAGAACTGGCTGGGCAACAGGGGACAGAGAGTAGCAGTGGAAGGGAGTTTCTCAAAATGGAGACGTGTGACCAGTGGTGTTCCACAGGGATCCGTGCTGGGACCACTGTTGTTTGTGATATACATAAATGATTTGGATGAACGTATAGGTGGTCTGATTAGCAAGTTTTCAGACGACACTAAGATTGGTGGCGTAGCCGATAGTGAAGGGGACTGTCAGAGAATACAGCAGAATATGGATAGCCTGGAGATTTGGGCAGAGAAATGGCAGATGGAGTTCAATCAGGGCAAATGCGAGGTGATGCATTTTGGAAGATCCAATTCAAGAGTGAACTATACAGGAAATGGAAAAGTCCTGGGGAAAATTGATGTCCAGTGAGATTTGGGTGTTCAGGTCCATTGTTCCCTGAAGGTGGCAACGCAGGTCAATAGAGTGGTCAAGAAGGCATACGGCATGCTTTCCTTCATCGGACGGGGTATTGAGTACAAGAGTTGGCAGGTCATGTTAAAGTTGTATAGGACTTTGGTTCGGCCACATTTGGAATACTGCGTGCAGTTCTGGTCGCCACATTACCAAAAGGATGTGAATGCTTTGGAGAGGGAGCAGAGGAGGTTCACCAGGAGGTTGTCTGGTATGGAGGGCGCTAGCTATGAAGAGAGGTTGAGTAGATTAGTATTATTTTCATTAGAAAGACGGAGGTTGAGGGGGGACCTGATTGAGGTGTACAAAATCATGAGAGGCATGGACAAGGTGCAGAGCAAGGAGTTTTTTCCCAGAGTGGGGGATTCAATTACTAGGGATCACGAGTTCAAAGTGAGAGGGGAAAAGTTTAGGGGGGATATGCGTGGAATGTTCTCTACGCAGAGGGTGTTGGGTGCCTGGAACGCGTTGCCAGTGGAGGTGGTAGACGTGGGCACGATAGCGTCTTTTAAGATGGATCTAGACAGATGCATGAATGGGCAGGAAGCAAAGAGATACAGACCCTCAGAAAATAGGCGACAGGTTTAGATAGAGGATCTGGATTGGCGCAGGCTTGGAGGGCCGAAGGGCCTGTTCCTGTGCTGTAATTTTCTTTGTTCTTTGTTCTTTGGACAAATCTGGCATTACATTGTTCAGCTTCCATTGAGTCTCGGATTTAGAAATACTCGGAGTGAAGACGAGCTCTAATTACATATTGTTACACCAACACTGGTTGCACTTTTGTGTGAAATTAGTTGTCCTGCACAAAGGAGTGAGATTCAGCTCTGATGAAACAGTCTCTATTATTTTGTGTCAAATTTATTTTGTATCAGTCACTCTCTGGCATGGTATGTATGTCTTGGACTAATTCAGTGTCTGTCCCTCTCTGTTGGCGTATTTCTGTCCCTGTTACCCTATGGCACTGCGTACGTGTTGGTTTAGAAAGATAGAAAGAAAAAGGGGCAGGTGTAGGCCATTCGGCCCTTCGAGCCTGCTCCGCCATTCATTATGATCATGGCTGATCATGCAACTCAGAAGCCTGTTCTGGCATTCGTCCCTTTGAACACTTTAGACCCAAGAGCTATATCTAACTCCTTTTTGAAAACATACAATGCATTAGCCTCAACTGCTTACTGTGGTAGCGAATTCCAGAGGTTCAGTAGCTGTCTGTCTCTGGCATATTGTGTGTTTGTGGCGGATAAATGCTGTATCTAACAGTCTCTGGTTCTGTTTGTGGGGGTGGTATACATTCTGTTTCCGCCACTCTCTGTCCAGTGTGTGACCGAAATACAGTGTGTACCTGTCAGTTTCTTGGATTGGATGCAAGTGTGAGGTTCATTCCTCATCTGTCAGTCTCCAGTAGTGGTGTCTGAGTGTGTGATTCATTCCGGCTCTGACAATATTTGCACAGTATGTGAATGTGGAAAACATTCTGTGTTTATCAGTCTCTGATTCTGAATATGAGTGATGGATTTAATCGATATCTATCATTCTGAGGTACGGCTTGCAGCATGAAGTTTCATTGCATCTCAATAGTTATGTAATAATGCGGCGACATAACATAGAGGTTAAAGCGATGAGTTGCTAATCTTTTGTGCTGCATGTGTGGGTTCAAATTCCATTCTCTCATTCGTCTGTTTTTGACAAGGCCCCAAATGGAAGATTGTTTAAAAGAGTAAATCCCTTGAGAGCCAGGAAAATGTAGTGTGCTGGATGTAAAATTGAATCAGTGGCAGAAAGCAAAGGGTAATTGTAATCCCCTGCATTAGCGACTGGAACGATATTTACAGTGGTGTCCTGCACGGCTCAGCAGTAGGTGTCCTTATTTTTGTGGTATATATTCATGATTTGGATGTAAATGCTGGGGCATGATCAAGAAGTTTGCAGACGACATAAAAAATGGCCATAATTGGACAACTAATTGGAGTGAGATTTGGTCCTTATCAAACAGTCTCTATTATTTTGTGTCAAATTAATTTTGTGTCTGTCCCTCTCTGGCATAGTGTGTATGTGTTAGTTTAATTCAGCGTCTGTCACTTTGTGGTGGAATAATTCTGCAACTGTCCATCTCTGGGACTGTGCTTGTGTGTGGTGTGTGTGTGTGTTGGATTAATTCAGCGTCGGTCACTGTCTGGTGGAATAATTCTGTAACTGTCAGTCTCCGGGACTGTGTGTGTGTGTTGGGTGAATTCGGTCCCTGTCACGCTATCGTACTATGTGCGTGTGTTGGATTAATTCTGCAACTGTCTGTCTCTGGCATAGCTTGTGTTTGGCGGATTAATGCCGTATCTAACAGTCTCTGGCTAGATGTGTCGGGGTGGGATACATTCTGTTTCTGCCACTCTCTCCTCCGGTATATGACCGCAATACCTGTCAGTTTCGGGGCTTGGATGTCAGTGTGAGATTCATTCCTTATCTGTCAGTCTCCGGTGGTGGTTTCTGAATGTGTGATTCATCTGGCTCAGACAATATTTGCACAGTCTGTGAATGTGGGAAACATTCTGTGTCGATCAGTCTCTGATTCTGTTTGTGAGTGATGAATTCAATCAGTATCGATCATTCTGTATGCGGCGATACATTTTTGTTTCATTTACTGCAGTTGTACGACGAAGTGGACGAGTGGTTAAAGCGGTGGATTGCTAACCCATTGTGTTCTGCACGCGTGGGTTCAAATCCTATTCTCGTCGTCCATCTGCTTTTGACAAGGTCCCAAATGGAGGACTGCTTGAGAAAGTAAATCTCGTGGGATCCAGAGAAATGTTGCCAGCTGGATGTAAAATTGACTCAGTGGCAGAAAACAAAGGGTAATCGTCGTCCGTTGCAATGGTGACTGGAAGGCAGTTTCCAGTGGTGCCCCACAAGGCTCAGTACTGGGTGTCCTTCATTTTCTGGAATATATTCACGATTTGGATATAAATTCAGGGGGCATGACCAAGAGCTTTAATGACCGCACAAACTATCACCAGGGGGCATAATTTTAAGGTGATTGGAGGAAGGTTTACACAGAGCGTGGTGGGTGCATGGAATGCACTGCCAGCGGTGATAGGAGAAGCAGAAACATTAGGGATATTTAAGCGACTCTTGGATAGGTACATGGATGATAGTAGAACGAAGGGGATGTAGGTAGTTTGATCTGAGAGTAGGTTAAAGGTTCGGCACAACATCGTGGGCTGAAGGGTCTGTACTGTGCTGTACTGTTCTATGTTCTATGTTATATGTTCAAGCATTTGCCATGTGGTTGATGGAGAGGAGGGTAGCTGTAGGCTGCAGGAAGATATCAATAGACTGGTCAGGTGGGCTGAAAAATAACAAATGAAATTCAACCCAGAGAAGTGTGAGGTGATGCATTTGGGGAGGCGAAACAAGGCATAGGAATACACGATTAATGGGAAAATAATGAGAGGTGCAGAGGCCGTGAGGCACATTGGAGTTAATGTCCACATGTCCGTGAAGGTAGCAGGGCAGGTTGATCAGGTGGTTAAGAGGGCAAAAGGAATCATTTCCTTTATTCGTCGACCAACAACCACCCATATATACTAATCCTGTATTAACCCCATATACTCTACCACATCCCCACCATACTCCTACCACCTACCTACACTAGGGGCAATTTTCAATGGTCAATTTAACTCTCAAGTCTTTGGCTGTGGGAGGAAACCAGAGCACCCGGCGGAAATCCACGCAGGCACAGGGAGAACTTGCAAACTCGGCACAGGCAGTACCCAGAACTGAAAGAGTATAGACAAGATTTATGAGCATGTTGCCAAGTTTGGAAAGAAATGCAGGTTTGAGGAAAGATTGGATAGGCTGTTTTCAATGGAAAATAAAAGAATGAGAGGAGATTGGATTGAGATGTACAAAGTTATTAGGGGCCTGGATAGAGTGCCTGATAATGGCCTACTTACCTTAGCAGAGATCTCAGTGACTGGGGCGCATAGATTTAAAGTGACTGGTAGAAAGATTAGAGGGGAAAAGAAGAAAAGTTTATTTTTACCCGGAGGGTAGTTAGAGTCCGGAATTTACTGCCGATAAAGGTGGGAGAGGCAGAAAGCCTCAAATCATTAAACAAGGTCTGCGGATATGCACCTCAAGTGCAGCAACTGCAGGGCTGTGGGCCAAATGTTGTAAGTTGACATTTGGCTGGGTGGCTCGTTTTTTGGCCGCCGCAGAAACAATGAGCCAAGTAGCCTCTTTCTGTGCCATAAACTTTCTCTGATTTTTCTATGTGGTTGCCTGGTTCAATCTGCATCTGGCAGACTCTAATACTGTAGTGACTGTGGGATTCAATCTTTTACTCTCAGGCTGTAGTGATGGTGGACATAGACAATGCTGGAGAAGGATCATAGACCTTGAAACGTTCACTGTGTTTCTCTCTCCACAGATGCTGCCAGGGCTGCTGAGCATTCCCACCAAATTCTGTTTTCGTGAGCATTGGGTGTAATTGGAGTGATGTCACAATGTCTTGTGTTTCGTTACCCAATCCGATTCAATGCTTGCCACCATTCACAAGCATGCTTGCAGCGAAAAATGTCTTGGGGCGGCACAGTGGCGCTGTGGTTAGCCTCACAGATCCAGCGACCTGGGTTCAGTTCTAGGTACTGGCTGTACGGAGTTTGCAAGTTCACCCTGTGACCGTGTGTGTTTTCACCGGGTGCTCCTGTTGCCTCCCACAGCCAAAGACTTGAAGGTTGATAGATAAATATAGGTTTAATATAAATGGCTGGTTGTTGGTCAGCACAGCCTCGGTGGGCCGAAGGGCCTGTTTCAGTGCTGTATCTCTAAATAACTAAATAAATCTTCTGTGCAGTCAGGAAGTTTATTTCCTAAAGACTCTCTGCAGGCACGTTTCCACTGAAAAACTCATCGACTATGTGAAGATGCACAGGGGAAAGTCACCAATCTGTCGGTGAGACAGCGCCCGACTGAAGGAATTCCCTCACACAGTGATTACCTTGTGATTTATGTCCCTTCCTATTGATAAGTATTACTTACCGCCATAAAATTAGATCAGAGACAGAAGAAAAAAGAACAGCTGCAGTGAAGCACATTGTTTTTTCTGAAGTCATTTCTCTTTCTGTTGATTTATGCTCCTGAATTAAATGTTGATTTTCTCCCAGGAATGCTCAATGTTTTCCTTCCTTTTCAGCTCCTGTGACACATACTGCTAAGCATCGTAACACACCGCTACAATCCATCTGCCAGGGCTGTGAAATGGATGCTTGGATCAAATAAAATGGGAATCCAGCCGTCTGTTGAGAGATTGATGTTTATGACATTCGCCATTGAGTGTGTATCAAGTTACAGAAGCTCAAATTTAGCGGTTCAGTCCTGAACTCAACAGAAGCACTACATTGTCTGATTGCGACAGGCGATGGTGTATAGTGGTGAACATAACTGTCGTTTTAAGCAGTTGAATCGTGTTCATTTCCTGGCCATCGCAGCTTCACATGTATTGATCTCTGTTCTTCTGAGGCTCAAAGGTTGGAATGGAGCCTGAACATTTTGGAATGGATAACGTGTGCAAAGGAAGGAATTCCTTGACGTGGCTTTAATTCCCACGTCACGATAAATTTAACTCGGATTTCCTCCTTTTTATTGCCATTTCTTATCTGACCTGAACTATATAGTGAAACACCGATAGAATTATATGCCTTCACTAAAATTCATTGACTCTCAGAATCTTGTCCCTTCGTTGCTTTCCATTCCTTATTTAAATATCCATTCCTTCCCAGAGGGATTGTTTCATCCTTCAATACGAGCAACACTGTGAAAATCCCAGCGTTGTGCTGAGTTCTTTGTGGTATCATGTTTTCTTTATTTGAAGTGAGAGACCATTCAGAAATACTGTTCAATGAAGAGTAAAATATAACAGGGCATATTTACAAATAGCCAAATAAAGAAGGGAATCTTTTGTTGTTATTAGAAATCCATTGATTTATTCTTCAGTATATCAATGTGAAACAATGTGAGAGGAGAACATACGGGCAGAAACTATTTCCTCACATTGCCTGCTTCTTTCGCCCTGAGACTATGTGATGTTGCAGTTCTCAAACTCGGCCAATGGATGTCATCAATCTGCATTACAGCGAAGTTTACAGATCAGAGAGGGTCACAATAGATACCACATTGTTCAGCTTCCTTTGGACGGCTGGGACTAAGAAATTCTAGGAATTGAGACGAGCTGTTATTACATATTTTTACACCAACGCTGTTTGCACTTTTGTGCTAAATCAGTTGTCCCACACGTGGGAGTGAGATTGAGTCCATATCTGTCAGTCTCTACTATTGCGTATCTTGTCGAATTAATTCTGCATGTGTCACTCTCTGGCACAGCGTGCGTGTGCTGGCTTAATTCTGAACTGTCAGTCTCGGGCACTGTGTGCGTGTCGGATGAAACCTGTCCCTGTCACTCGATTGCACTGTATGTGTGTTTGTTGGTTTATTTCTCTAACTGTCAGTCTCTAGCAGAGTGTATGTTTGGCGCATAAATGTTTTATGTAACAGTCTCTAGTTCTGTGTGTGAGTGTGTGATACATTTTGTTCCTTCCACTGTCTGCTACAGAAAATGATTTAAATTCACTGTGTACTTGTTACTATTTGGGACTGTATGTCAGTGTGAGATTCATTCTCCATTTGACAGTCTACAATAGTGGTGTCTGAATGTGTGATTAATTCTGACTCTTACAATGTTTGGCACTATATGGGAATGTTGGAATCATTCCGTCTATTAGCCTCTGATTCTCTATGAGTGATGGATTCAATAGGTATCTGTCACTTTGTGTTACTGTATGCGAGGATGAGTTTAATTCTGTCTCTGTCAATCAAAGGCAGCAGATCAAGAGGTTGAGAGGTCGGCACAAGGAAGCCTCTTCTGCAATAGCTTTCCAAACTCGAATACTACACACCGAAGTAAACGTTGTTTTCACTCACTGAGCTGCAGGAGATCGGTCACCTCCGGGCTCAGTTCCAATCTCCCTCTGCCTTTTGCACACTAATCTCCCTCACAGACCCGGAATCTAGCAGTTTTGTTATAATGTTCTTTAACGACTCACCAAACAGCAGTAACAAGGCGGCCGTATCCATGTTCCAGTCTGAGCTACTTTGAGACATGAGAGCTGGAAGGAAGGGAGAGTGTGTCACTAGTTGCAACTCGCAGAATTTCAAACCAGGAAGCGTTCAGACAGTAATTGCAGAAGCAGAGACTGAGAGGAAGTGAGGTTGACCCACAAACAAAGTAACAGCACTCAGTCTTGTACAACCAGAAATGAAATATGGAGTGAAACATTGCAAGTCTTGTGAGGAGAGATTGAGGAAACTGGGCCTCAATTCTCCAGTGTTCAGAATAATTAGAGGTGGTCTCATTGAAGCTCACAAAATTCTTACAGTGTGTAACAGGATAGGATCTTTCCTCTGGCTGTTGAATCTAGAACCAGTACACATGGTCTCAGAATAAAGGGTAGGCCATTTAAGACAGAGATGAGGAGGAATTTATTTGCTCAGAGGGTGGTGAATCTGTGGAATTACCTAACACAGAAGTCTGTGGAAGCTCAATCATTAGACATGTTCAAGACAGAACCTATAGATTTCTGGGTATGAATGACATCAAGGAATATGGGGTTAGTGGGGAGGGGGGGTGGTGGTGGATGGCATAGAGGTAGATGATCAGTCATGATCAGTTTGAATGGCCGAGCACGCCCAACAGGCCAAATGGCCTATTCCTGTTTGTATATCCTGTATTCCGATGTTCCTAACTTCCATCAAGGCAGCATTTGAATATTAAAGAGAGAGTTTCAAAAGGGAATTGGATAAGCGTCTGAAGATCAAAAAAGATAATTGCAGGGCTAAGGGGAAAAGCCGGTGAAGTGGGAATAGCTAACTTGCTCTTGCAGAGAGCTAGCATGGGCGGGACGGGTTGAATGACCTCCTTCTGTGCCGTCACTTTGCCATGATTCCATGCCCCAATACTCCATCACCTTTTCTGCTTCTCACGCAAACACCCAACTCTCCGTCTTGCCCCAGCAGTGCCCAGTCTGGCATTTGACGTTCGATTAGGAAAGTGAGTGGAACAGTGACAGGGCATCCAGCAGAAAGCAAGTGTGGACTGCGAGCACAATACTGCACTGGCATACATTCTGTCTGTGAGCTGTGTTGAAACTGGACTGCTATCGGCTGAGATGGACTGTCCGGAGGGTGTGCGATGAAGTCCTGCGACAATACAATTGACTGATTTATTGCTTCATTGCAGCGAATTGTGAACTTCAACATAATGTTATACAGCACTCCCTTTGTCGCATAACGTTCCTCTCAAAAGTGCTGAGAAATACTGGGGACTGAATCCAGAACCTCATACATGCAAAGCATGCGCTTTACCACTGAGCTACATCCGCAACACTAACAGTGAGGATCCACAATTGATTCTTTGTCTTTATCATGTTCTCAGTCCTCATCAGTATCAGCAGTCTTTCCCCAGCCCTGAGACCCATCCAAATTGCCGATGCCTCTTGTATTAAACAAGGGCAATGAAAGGTGTGCTTTACTTTTCCATAGATTCCCACAGATGTACTTGGCTTCAGAACATGGGGTAATTACATAAAAAGGATCAAAGTTCCCCCCACTCCGTTCCCAGCGCTCACTATGGTAATGCAAGAGAGCATTTCTGTGGCGTTCCGAATGATCCTTGTAATTATAACTCAAGTTTGAATTACAAAGCAGTGAAGTTGTGCTAAATCTTTATAAAAGACTGTTTAAGCCCCAGTTCACATGTATCGAATTCTGGGAACTTTAAAATGGAATAAAGGCCAAAGAGAGGATTCAGAGGAGCTTTACCAGAATGGTTTCAGGGACGAAAGGCATCAGTTCTGTGGAGAGACTGGAGAAACACTGGGTTTTCACTGCGGGGAAACGGAGGTAAAGGGGAAATTTAATGGAAGCGCCTAAGATCATGCAATCTTTAGATGTAATCAGTGAAGAGAAACTGCTCCAGTGGCAGAAGTGTCAGAACCAGAGGATGCAGATGTCAGGTAATTGGCAAAAAGAACCAGGAGTGACAGCAGAGAACAGTTATCCAGTGAATTATTGAGATCTGGAATGCTCTCAGTGAAAGGGCGGTGGAAGCAATTTAAGTAATAACTTCCAACGGGTAACTGGATAAATACATGAAGCGGAAAACCTACAGGGCTATAGGGAATGAGCAGGGAGGGAGTTGGGATTAATTGAATGACTCTATCTAAGAGCCAGAACAGGAACAATGGGCCGAAAAGACAGCAATCTGTGCTGCATCATTCTCTGGTGGTTTTAGGGAGGGAATTTCAGGGTTTGAACCTGGCCACAATGAAGGTGTGACATAGTCAAATCAATATGACGTGTGACTTGCTGATAATAATATTTCCAACATGTTAATATATTTGTCTTTCTCGATGATATAATTTCTGGGGACACCTAGGAACATAGGTGTCGGAATAGCCATTCAGCCCATCGAGCCTGCTCCACAATCCAATTTTCCCACACTATCCCCATATCCCTGTATTACGAAATTTGTCAATCTCTGCATGAAAAATACTCACTGACTGAGCTTCCACAGCCAACTGAGGGAGAAAATTCCAACGATTCACAACCCTCTGAATAAATAAATGTCTCCTTATCTCTGTCCTAAGTGGCTCCCTTCTTATTTTGAAATAGTGTTTCCTGGTTCCACACTCCCCAACCAGGGGAAACACCTTACCTGCAGCTACCTGTGTATCCCTTTAAGACTTTTTCAGGTTTCAGTGAGATCACCACTCATTCCTCGAATCTCTAGAGACTGTAGGCCCAGTTTCGCCAATCTCTCTTCATAGGACAGGCCAGCCATCCCGGGGAACAATCTGATGAACCTTCGTTGCATTCCCTCAATGGCAATAAAAGCACGACTGAGGTAAACAGAGCAAGACTGCACACAGTACTCCAGGTGCGGTCTAACGAAAGTTCTGTACAATTGAAGCAGGTCTTCACTCCTACTACTCAAATCCTCTTGTCATATAGTTAACATACCATTAGCCTTCCTAATTGCTTGCTATCCCTGTTTTCTCGCTTTCAGTGACTTATTGACAAGGCCAACCAGGTCCCTCTGTATATGGGAGGAATAGATCCCAATCTGCGCTGCATCATTCATCGATTCCCTGGTGGTTTTATGGAGGGAATTCCAGGATTTGAACCTGGCAACGATGTAGGAATGTTGATCCATATGCAAATAAATATGACATGTTCCTCAGCAGTCTGCAGCATGGTATCCAAGTTCGATTAGGAAAGTGAGAGGAAGAGTGACGGGGTATACAACATGAAACAAGAGCAGACTCCGAGCATGACATTTGCACCAGATCACAATCTGGTTTGTGAGCAGTGTTGGCACTGGACTGTAATAGGCTGAGGTTTGCTGTCTGGGGAATGTGAGTCGAGTACCTGAACATCCTTCCGAAAGTGTGGTGCACAGAAATGGACACAATACTCCAGTTGAGGCTGAGCCAGTGTTTTATAAAGGTTTATCATAACTTCCTTGCTTTTGTACTCCATGCCTCTATTTATTAAGCCCCCAAGCCAAGAATTCAGTTTCCCTTGTTAACCACTTTCTCAACCAGCCCTGCCATATTTTTGCACATATACCCCAGGTCCCTCTGATCCTGAAACCACTTTCGAATTGTGTGCTATATTTTATCTTGCCTCTACTCGATTTTCAGAACGAAATAAATCACTTCACACTTCTCTGCAATAAATTTCATCTGCCACTTGCCTGCCCATTTCACCAGCCTGTCCGTGTCCTCTTGAAGATTAGCAATATCCTCCTCACATCTCTCAATACTTCCAAATATTGAGCAATGTGCAAATTGTGCAAGTGTACTTGTCCACCAAAGTCAACGTCGTTAATATGGATAAAGAAACGCAGGGGTCCTGACACCCTGGGGAACCCCATGATATACCTTTCTCCAGTCCACAAAACAGCTGTTCACCACTAGTCTGTCTCCTGACATTCAGCCAACTTCGTATCCACACGGATATTGTCCCCTTTACTCCATGGGCTCTAACCTTGCTGACAATCCTGTTATGTGGCACTTTATCAAATCCTTTTGGATGCCATGTACACAACAGCAACTACATTATCCTTATTAATCTCCTCTGTTGCCCTATCAATAAATTCGATCAAGCAGCATGAATGTGATGTTTCCTCCACCCAAGCTATCAACAACACCTTTCCCACACACAGTCGGTACATTTTCATTCCCAGCACACAGAGAAACTAACAGACCATCAGGTCCTCAGTCACAGAGAGCAGGGGTAGGCAGGCTCTTACTGCTCTTTCTATTGCGAGGAGAATTGAATACAGAAGTAGAGAGGTTATGATTCAGTTATACAGGGAATCAGTGAAATCACATCCGGAGGACTGTGTACAGTATTGGTCCCCTTATTTAAGGAAGCTGTTCAGAGAAAGTTTACAAGACTAATACATGGAATGGGCGGGTTGTCTTAGGAGGAATGGTTGTACAAGTTAGACTTGCATCCAGTGGCGTTTCGAAAAGTAAGAGCTGACTTGATTGAAGTGCAGAAGATTCTGGGGGGTCTTGACAGGGGAGATGAGGAAAGGATGTTTCCTCTTGTGGGAGAATCTGGAACTAAGGGTCACTATCTAAAAATAAGGGTCGCCCATTGAAGGCAGAGATGAGGAGTTTTCATTTTCATCGGACGGTGTATTGAGTACAAGAGTTGGCAGGTCATGTTACAGTTGGATAGGACTTTGGTTCGGCCACATTTGGAATACTGCGTGCAGTTCTGGTCACCACATTACCAAAAGGATGTGGATGCTTTGGAGAGGGTGCAGAGGAGGTTCACCAGGATGTTGCTTGGCATGGAGGGCGCTAGCTATGAAGAGAAGTTGAGTAGATTAGGATTATTTTCATTAGAAAGACGGAGGTTGAGGTGTACAAAATCATGAGAGGTATAGACAGGGTGGATAGCAAGAAGCCTTTTCCCAGAGTGGGGGATACAATTGCAAGGGGTCACGAGTTCAAAGTGAAAGGGGAAAAGTTTAGGGGGGATATGCGTGGAAAGTTCTTTACGCAGAGGGTGGCGGGTGCATGGAACGCATTGCCAGCGGAGGTGGTAGACGCGGGCACGATAGCGTCTTTTAAGATGTATCTAGACAGATACATGAATGGGCAGGAAGTAGAGATACAGACCCTTAGAAAATAGGCGACAGGTTTAGATAGAGGATTTGGAGCGGCGTAGGCTTGGAAGGCCGAAGGGCCTGTTCCTGTGCTGTAATTGTCTTTGCTCTTTGTTCTTTGTTCTACCATCGACTGACAGATGCAAAGTGAAGCCATTACTCAAATATCGTTGTGGAGACAGACAGACACAGACAGTCCCATATTCATATACAGGACCACAGTCTGTCAGATACAGAATAAATCACCCAATGAAGAACAAATCAATCGAGTCTTGATAAAAAGGTTAACTGCATTGCTTGGCTCTTTGTAAATGTGCCCTGTTCGTATTTTACTCTACATTGTTTACATCAGTTCAAATAAACAAAACATAAATGCACGATGATCTGAGCACAACGCTGGTCGTTTCACAGAAACCACTACAAAGGGAAAGGCATGAAATACAGACAGAAATAAGATAAAAATCGAAGCTCAAAATGCTGGAAAGACCCATCAGCTCCCATAGTTTCTGTGTGGGAGGGAAGCTCGGGTTAAGGGTTAAGATCGGTGACACAAATCTAGAACCGAAACGTAAATCCCACCTTCCTCCCGCCACAAAAGCTATGTGGCCTGCTGAGTCTTTCCAGCATTTTCTGTTATTATTTCAGTTTTCCGGCGTCTGCAGGATTGATCTTTCTGAAGGAAAACCCATCCCTGGTAGGCAATGGACATTTAAATAAGAAACGTGAAGCATCAGAGGGGAAACATCCAGGAAATGAATGAAGAACACTGAAGCCGTGCAATTGTATTGCAACAGAAAAGTTGAAAATGGAACTAAACGTAATGCGATATGAAAGATAAAGCATTAAAAAACTTTATTTCATTCGTGTGAATCACTTTCCCGTTATAGACACATAATCTCTGTCGGCAGGATCAAATTCCGTTCAGATCTTGAGTTTCTGATGTACAAGGCATCAGAATCTGGGGATTTGCGATGGCCAAGGATCGGTGCCGGATCCACTGCTTGAAGGGCAACTATGTGCACCACTATTACACCATCGAATACCTCAGACATTACCTGGAGTATTTTAAACAATATTTACCGTTAAATTGTTCAGGTCTTTGCACATGGAGCTGTATTGATTGAAGTAAAGATACAACTTAGTCTCTCTCTGTCCCTTCAGCGCCTCTGCTTTTCTCTCTGCTCCTGCACTGACTGTTAGATGAACACTAAATGCTGTCTTACATACGCCATCTTCAGTACCCAGAGATGGAATATAAATAAATGGATAGATGCTGCTTCCATGTCACCGCAACTCAGCCCCACTGACAGGCAGAAACATAAACCCCAGTCCAAACTCACTATCAAATTGTCACTGTGTCAATCCCACAATAGTGCAGCCTTAGCTCCAAGTTAGATACCAGATGGTGACTGTTTGAATCCCAATAATGTACCCTGAGATTCTCATTAAATATCACTCCAACATTCAGACACATTATGGGTTTAAAATTGGTGGTACTAATTCTCATAGTATGTCCTGACATATAAATTAGAAACAAGTCAAAATCTATGTATGTGATCAGATTGAGATTGAGATCTGGAAATACAGTATACAAACACATATACCAGTTTAAAACTTACCCATATAATTCAAATAAAATATCAATTCCCTTAGTCCAGCCTTGATATAAACTGCAAAACCAATCCTGAAACATCATATAGTATCTATGTGAAATATACTGTATTAATTCAGTGAGAGCAAGCTGGGCTCGACATAACATGTAAGATCTCAGTCACATTCTGAGTGAATAACACAGTATCAATGAAAAACATAGATCCTTAGAAATTCCACGCACAGACACAGGCCATGCGGCCCATTGTGTCCACGCCGGCCGCATAAGTGCTATAAAGTCTCATCTTACTTTCCGTCTTTTGGTCCATAACCCTGTATGCTACAATACATCAAGTGCATGTCTAAGATTGCGTTACGTGTCACAAAGGTTTCTGCCTCTGTGGAAGTGAGCAGAAAGGCATGGCACTATGCTTAATGGGAAATATAGCCAAGTTAGGAATAGTAGCTTTGCTGAGCTTTGATTTTAAGTGGCAGAAACCACAATGAAATAGTTAAAAGTAAAGGCAGAGCGTGTGAGACTGTAAAGACTAGCCGACACTGGTAATTGCAAGGACATCTGTTCTTTATGGCCTGATTGTGTGACTCCCTGTGGTTTGGAACAAATGGACTCCTGTGAATCAAATGATGTCCATCCCTGTGTGAGTGATAAGGAGTGCTCGGCCCCTCTTATCTTCGTGAGCTGCCACTACTTGTAGCTGCAGACTGCACGAAACACTCAGGAATGTAAACCTAATAGAGATAGCAGGATGCTCCGCAATTACTTGTCACAAGGTAGAGACAGAACTCATGATCCATGTAGGGAGTGAGACCAGAATGGTTATTGATGATTCCTATGCTCTTGCTAATTAGCTTGCTTGTCCGCTTTGTTTTATCTTGCTGGTACAAAACAATATTTTATTCGTAACAAGTATGTATTGAGAATGGAGTGTATTGTTAACCTCAGTAACAGATGTACTGCATGTCACCACGTGGGTAAAGTCGAATTGTACCGCACTGATTGGTTAAACAAGGAGGTGCAGCATGAATCTTAATGTATAAACAGTAGTACATGTATCAAAATCTTCACTTACTCTGGTGGACCAGACAGACTCTGGGTGGAGTCAGTGTCATTGTATTAGAGTAAGTCAGCCGGCTAAATGCGCAAATAAAGTAATTGATTTTACCTGCACATCCGACTCGGTATATTTACTGAACCAGACTGAAAGCAAAAAGAACTCAGATTTACACCCTCAGAGATTTTCATGGGACAATGTAGATGGAGGCTTACTCTATAGCCTGTTCACCATCTTTAGGCACAAGTTAGGAATGTTGATGGAATACGCCCCACTTGCCTGGATGGGTGCAGATCCAACAACACTCAAGAAGCTCGACGCCATCCAGGACAAAGCAGCCCGCTTGATTGGCACCCATCCATAAACATTCACTCCCTGCACAACAGACGTACAGTGGTAGCACTGTGTACAATCTAGAAGATGCACTGCAGCAACGCACCAAGGCTCCTTCGACAGCACCTTCCAAACCCATGACCTCTACCAACTAGAAGGACAAGGGCAGAAAATTCATGGGAACACGGCCATCTGCAAGTTCACCTCCAAGTCACACACTATCCTGACCTTGAAATATTTCACCGTTCCTGTCGCTGGGTAAAAATCCTGGAACTCCCTTCTGAACAGCAATGTGGGTGCCCTTACCTCACATGCACTGCAGTGGTTAATGAAGGCACCTTCTCAAGGGCAATGAATGCTGTCCTGGCGAGCGACGCCCACATCCCATGAATGAATAAAAAACTAATAACAATAATAAATTACCGGTGCTGTACATCTTCTGGTCCTGTTTGATGGTACAGTGCAGTTTAAGATTCATTCTTTACCTAACTTGAGGCCTACTTTCTGTTTCGAATTGTTTAATAGGGCAGTGCAGAGGTACGTTTGCTCTGTATTTAACGCATGTCTGTACCTGTTATATTTGACGCAACAGTTGTGAGGTTGCTGGAGAGGGTCCACGTGACGAATTAATGTGAAAACAGCACGGAGTGATTTATTGCATATTTCGTGTCCTCACTTTGTCAAACTCAGAATACACAGAAAGCGCAATACGAAATGAAATACCAGTACTTGTTAAAAACATTAATCACCACCCCCACCACCCCCCCCCCACACACACCCCGAGGCGCCCGCCTCTTCCGCTTTCAACCCTATTGCACACATCTTCTTCCTTACTTTGGCCTGATTTCTCAATCTCGATCCCTCTATCCGTGTTTCCATCTCTCTCTTCCTTTCCATTCCATTCTCCCCCTCTCTCTTTCCCTCTCCCTATATCTTACACACTCTCTCTCGTCCCCAGTTTCTTTCTTTCCCTTTTGTTAAAACCGTTTCTCTCTCTCTCTGTGCTAGGTCTTCTCTACGTCGTGTGAATATCAGTGTTGCACCTGTTTATCAAATTCGTATTCATATCCAATACACAGGCTTATTAAGACAGTTAATTGTTAAATTTAACAGGATACCTCACACATGGAATTAAAATGTTGCAGTCAATTATTAAAATCAATTCACCAACCTATACACAGCGAGTTAAAGATATTATTAACTGTTAGTTTCCACTTGAATTAGAATTAGAATTAGAATATTACAGCGCAGTACAGGCCCTTCGGCCCTCGATGTTGCGCCGATTGATAACAATTCCACAGGGTCTAACACTTTAAAATTGGTCTTGATAACCAATGCACACTGTTATTAAGCTTAAATTCATTCTTCATTTGAATATGATAACCACTACACGGGGGACTGGTGTTGCTCTTAATTGACATATTGGGCTTTATATCCAGTAGAAAGGCGACTCAGATTTCAGTAAATTGATATATCAGGCTTAATAAGCAGTATATAGGCGTAATAACACAGGAGACTGATATTACCGTTGATTCTAACACTGGATTTCATAACCAGTACATCGGAGAATAATGTTACAGTTACTTGTAACATGGGGCTTGATGACAAGAACACAGTGCAATGATGTCACAGTAAATTATAATGTTGGCTTCGAAAACCAATATGCAGCGGAATGATGTCATAGTGAATTGTTACACATAGCCTGTTAACAAGTACCAAGGGCAATAATGTTTTTAATGATCAGTTGTTCCAAGTAATCGTTATATTGAGCTTATGTACAGTGCAGAAATGGATGCGGTCATTGTTAATTGTTATATTTGTCTTCCTAAGCAGTACAGAAGGTAATGATATAACAGTTTATTGCTAAACTGGGCTTGATATACAGTCCACAGTGCAATGATGTTACAGATATTTGTTGTATTGTGTTTCAAACCAGTGCACGGGGATATGATGTTGCAGTTCATCGTTTTATTGGGTTTGATTACTAATACATAGCAGAACGATTTAACAGCTGATTATTATATTTCGTTTGATAATCAGCCCACAAGAGAAGGATGTTACAGTGAATTGTTATGTTGCAATTGATAACCAGTAAACAGGGGGAATCATAGAATTGTTACAGCAGAGAAAGAACTGAGTTGTGCCAGCTCTCCAACAAAACTATTTACCTTGGCCCACTTCCCCGTCCTCTCCCTATATCCCTGAGTATTATTTCTTTGCCGATAACAATCCAATTCACCCTTGAATGCCTCTATTGAACCTGCCTCCACAATAGTCTGAGGTAGTGCATTCCAGATCCTAAACACTTACTGCATGGAAAATGTTTCTTGTTATATTGTCATTGCTTCTTTTTCTCAATTGCCTTAAAACTGTGCCTTCTTGTTCTCAATCCGTCCACCAATGGGTACATTTTATTTTTCGTACCTACTCTGACCAGACCCCACATGATAATTAACACCTCTGCCAAATCTCCTCTCAAACTGTTCATCTACAGGGAAAACAACCTCAACTTCTCCAATATATCCACGTAACTGAAATTCCTAATAACTGGAACCATTCCAGTCAGTCTTTACTGCATTCTGTCTAATGCCTTCACACATTCACAACTCCAGTTGTGGCTGTAAACGTGTTCCTTGCAAATTTAACATAACTTCCTTGCTTTTGTATTCTATGCCCCTGTTAATGAAGCCGAGGATACGGTATGCTCTATTACCCACTCTCTCAACCTATCATGCCACCTCCCATGATTTATGCACATAAACAACCAAGTCTCTTCGTTCCTGCACCCCTTTAGAACTTCACCCTTTATTTTATATTGCCAATTTGAAATTGTGCCATGTATGCTCAGGTCTAGGTGATTAATACATTTCAGGAACAGCAAGGCTCCTGACACCGACCTTTGTGGAACTCCACTACAAATCTTTCCCCAGTACAATAAAAAATCCATTAACCTTTGCTGTCTGTTTCCTGTCACTCAGCCAGTTTTATATCAAATATCATTACTATCCATTTTTTAAAACGAGTTAACGATTTGGTCACAAGTCTGATGTATCAATGTTTATTTTTTTGGAAGTGCAGGTACACCACATCAACAGCATCAACCTTATCATCTTTCTCCGTTAACGCACGCAAAAGAAAAAAAACACAGCTGACTGTGACAAAACGAGTTTCCTTCACAATTTCCATGCTGGCTTTCCCGCATGTGCACAAGTGACCGTTAATTTTTGTCCTGAATATTGTTTCAAGAAGCTTCTGCACCACCGAAGTTAAACTGACTGGCTTGCAGTTGTTGGGATTATCTTTACACACTTTTTTTGTACATGGGTGTAACATTAACTATTCTCTCGTCCTCTGGCACCACGCCTGAAGCGACTGAAGACTGGAAAATTATGGTCAGTGCCTCCTGAATTTCCACCCTACATCCCTCAGCATCCTTGGATGCATCTCATCAGGTCCTGGTGTCTTATTAACTTTAAGTACAGCTAACCTATCTAATACATCATCCTTATCAACTTTAATCCATTCAGATGTCTGAATTGCATGCTCTCTCACCAAGACCTGTGCAGCATCTTCTTCGTTAGTGAGGACACATGTAAATGTTTCACTTAATACTTCAGCCATTCACCCTGCATCAATGCGTAAATCCCCTTGTTTATCCATCCTCAGTCCTACTCCAACTTCTACAACCATATTAATATTTTATGACGTCAAGAATAATTTTGACTTACCTTTTACATTTGCTTTCACTCTCTCTAAATATTTTTCCTTCTCTTACTTGTTTTTTGTTTCAATCTCACTCGAAACCTTCTGAATTCCACCTGGTTCTCAGTTCAATTATCCACCTGAAATTATACTTCTGGCTACACTTCAATAAGTATTGCATTGGCTGTAAAGCCCTTTGGGATGACCACTGTAATTTGGAAGGTGCTGCAGAATTGTAATGATTTTTGTTCTTTTCTCACTACTTTTGCATTAAGACCAGTACATAATATTAAGGGGGAACAAAGAAAACGACGACACATTATTTTAAAGTAATTATTTCATCCAGTTTAATTTTTCTGCAGATTAAAATAAACCTTTACCTGCAAAAAGAACCAATACTATGTGAAAGACAAAAAAAAAAGATTTTCCCGAGCACCGAATTTCCACACAACGGGATGTTCGTGATGCACTGCCTATATGACCAATCTGTGCTGTAGAATATAGACCAGATCCAGAGAACTGTGTGCTGGTTTGGTCACCACGTTGCACGAAGCATGTGGTTGAGTTAGAGAGGGTGCAGATGAGATTTGCAAAGGATGTTGCAGGGACTGGATTTTTTTAGCAATCAGGAAAGAAAGGTAACCAGGACTGTTCTCTTTGGAACAAAGAAGGATGAGGGGACATTTCATGCATCTGCTGACAATTAGGAGGCCACTAAATAGAATAGAGAGTACACGCCTCTTACCTGTAACAAAGAGGCCACGAATAAAGAACGAAGAACAAGGACCAGTAAAGCACAGGAACGCGCCATACGGCCCTCCAAGCCTGCGACGATCATGATGCCTGTCTAAACTAAAACCTTCTGCAGTTCCGGGGTCCGTATCCCTCTATTCCCATCCTATTCATGTATTTGTCAAGATGCCTCTTAAACGTTGCTGTCATACCTGCTTCCACCACCTCCCCCAGAAGCATGTTCCATGCACTCACCACCCTCTGTGCAAAAAACTTGTCTCGCACATCCCCTCTAAACTTTACCCCTCGCACCTTAAACCTATGTCCCCATGTAACTGACCCTTCCACCCTGGGAAAAAGCTTCTGGATATCCACCCTGTCCATGCCACTCATAACTTTGTAAACCTCTGTCAGGTCACCACTCCACCTCCGTCGTTCCAGTGAAAACAGTCCGAATTTATCCAACCTCTCCTGATAAATAATACCCTCCAGGCCAGGCAACATCCTGGTAAACCTCTTCTTTACCCTCTCCGAAGCCTCCACATCCTCTGGTTGTGTGGCGAACAGAATTATACACAATATTTCAAGTTAGCCTAACTAATGTTCTGTACAGCTGCAGCATGACTTGCCAATTTGTATACTCTATGCCCCGACCAATGAAGGCAAGTATGTCGTTTACCTTCTTGAATACTTTATCCACCTGTGTTGCCACTTTAAGTGATCTGTGGATCTGTACGCCCATATCTCGGCTGTCAATACTCCTTAGGTTTCTGCCATTTACTGTATACTTCCCACCTGCATTAGTCCTTCCAAAATGCATTACCTCACATTTGTCCGGACTAAACTCCATCTGCCATTTCTCCGCCCAAATCTCCATCCAATCTGTATCCTGCTATATCCTCTGACAATCCTCATCGCTATCCGCAACTCCACCAACCTTTGTGTCACCACAAACTTACTGATCAGACCAGCTACATTTTCCTCCAAATTATTTATATTATGAGAAATTAATAACAGCAAAGGTCCCAGCATTTATCACTGTGGAGCACCACTAGTCACTGCCCTCCATTCAAAAAGCACCCTTTCACTGCTGCTCCCTGTCTTCTACGACCAAGCCATTTCTGTATATAGCTTGCCAGCTCACCTCTGATCCCCTGTGACTTCGCCTTTTGTACCAGTCTGCCATGAGGCACCTTGTCAAAGGCTTTACTGAAGTCCATGTAGACAAAATCCACTGCCCTTCCTTCGTCAATCATCTTCGTCACTTCCTCAAAAACTTCGATCAAGTTAGTGAGACACGACCTTCTCTTCAGAAAACCATGCTGCCTTCCGCTATTAAGTCCATTTGTTTCCAAATGGGAGTAAATCCTGTCCCGAAGAATCCTCTCCAATAATCTCGCTACCAATGACGTAAGGCTTACAGTTTCCTGGATTATCCTTGCTACCCATCTTAAACAAAGGAACAACATTTGCTATTTCAAGTCCTCTGGGACCTCACTTGTAGCCAATGAGGAAACAAAGATTCCTGTTAAGGCTCCAGCAAATTCCTCCTTGACTCTCACTATTATGGGGTAGATCCCATCAGGCCCTGGGGTCTTATCTATCTAAATGTTTTTCAAGACGCCCAACACATCCTCATTTTTGATATCGACATGACCCAGACTATCTACATCCATATTCCCTGGACTCATCATCCACCAAATCCTTGTCTTTGGTGAATACTGATGCAAAGTACTCATTTCGTACCTCGCCCATTTCCTCTGGCTCCACGCATAGATTCCCTCCTCTGTCCTTGAGTGGGCCAGCCCTTTCCCTAGCTACCCTTTTGCTCTTTATGTACGCATAAAAAATCCTTGGGATTCTCCCTAATCTTGTTTGCCAATGACTTTTCATGACCATTTTTAGCCCTCCTGACTCCTTGCTTAAGTTCTTTCCTACTTTCTTTATATTCCTCAGGGGCTTCGTCTGTTCGCAGCCTTCTAGCCCTTATGAATGCTTCCTTTTTCTTTTTGACTTGGCTCACAATATCCCTCGTTATCCAAGGTTCCCGAAACTTGCCAAACTTATCCTTCATCCTCACAGTAAGATGCAGGTCTTGGATTCGAATCAACTGACGTTTGAAAGACTCCCACATGTCAGAATTGATTTACCCTCAAACAGCTGCCACCAATCTAAAGTCTTCAGTTCCTGCCTCTTATTGTTATAGTTAGCCTTCCCCCAATTTAGCACCTTCACCCATTGACTACTCTTATCCTTATCCTTATCCTTATCCACAAGTACCATAAAGCTTACGGAATTATGGTCACTGTCCCCGAAATGCTCCCCTACTGAATCTTCAACCACCTGGCCGGGCTCATTCCCCAATACCAGGTCCAGTACGGCCCCTTCCCTAGTTAGACTATCTACATATTGTTTCAAGAAGCCCTCCTGGATGCTCCTTACAAATTCAGCCCCATCCAAGCCCCTAGCACCAAGTGAGTCCCAGTCAATATAGGGGAAGTTAAAATCACCCACCACAACAACCCTTTTTGCTATTACATCTTTCCAAAACCTGTCGACATATCTGGTCCTCTATCTCTCGCTGGTTGTTGGGAAGCCTGTAGTAAACCATCAACAGCCAGTGGGAGATAGAGCAGCAGATATGCAGAAAGATTTTGGAAATATGGGGAATCTGGGAGATTGATTTAAAATTTCTATAAAATTCAACAGGACTTGACCGTGTAGGTGAAGGAAGGATGTTCCCGATGGTGGGGCAGTCCAGAACTAGCAGTCATAGTCGAAGGATATGGGGTAAACCTTTCCGGACTGAGAGAAAGAGATATTTCTTCACCCAGAGAGTGGTGAGCCTGTGGAATTCGCTACCACAGAAAGCATTTGAGTGCAAAACATTGTTGGTTTTCAAGAAGGAGCTAGATATAGTTCTTGTGTGTAAAGGGATCAAAGGGTATGGGGCGAAAGCCAGAACAGGCTGCTCAGTTGGATGAACAGCCATTATCATAATGAACTGCAGAGCAGGCTCAAAGTGCCAAATGGCCTACTTCTGCTCATATTTTCTGTGTTTCTATGAAAAGTAATTGGCAGTAGGGTTAGAGTGAATATGACGGTGGAGGGGTTACAGAACTCATTGGCTGAGATGCTAGTAGCTATAGGCACCTTCATTGCATTTGAAAATTAAGTTTGTGATGCACTTGAAGGGCTTTAACTTGCAGGACTACAATCCAAGAGCTGGGAAAATGTATGAGGGTAAATAGTGCCTGTTTTTTGTTGGCACGATGGGCCTAATAGCCTATTTCTGCACCAGACATTTCATTGATTCTGTAATGCAATCCTATTTAATAATTTGTGTACTGTATTAGCTTGAGGAAATGTATTACTTTGAGTTATTGTGCTAGTTTGAGCAATATCTTTGAGATACATTATTAATTGAAAGTAATGCATTATTTTCACGTGCCATATAAGTTTGAGTTGCTTTATTATGTGAGATGCTGACTAATTCAAGGTGAATTATTAGTTTGAGGACTACTTTTGCTCCAGTTGAATCATTATCTCAGTTATTGCATTATTAAGAGATGCTGCATCAGTTTGAATATCTCTATCAGTTTGAGGGTTGTTTTGCATGGAGGGCAGGTATGAGTTGGAAGTGATGCATCACTTGAGGTGCACAATATGTTTAAACGATTTTATTAGTTTTATGTGTTCTGTTAGATTGAGATGTTGTATCGCTTGTGGTGTTGCTTTGGTTGCAGATTCTGTATCAGTTGAATTTACCAATGCCTAGTCACAAAAACACTTTAATCTCTTAACTGAATGTTCACAGTTAAAGGGGACAGCCACATCCCATAGTGCAGTGGAACAGCCCTGAGCAATGCACTCAACATTTGGCATTTCATTACCGAATGCTCACAGCCGAGTGAAGGACACCACTGAAACAGCATGAAATCTAATGATAGGACTGATGGTATTTGAACGAACAGCCTCATTGCTGGGAGAATACAGATTCTCGGTTTCATTAGTGAATTCAGGTGAAATGAGTTGTCCAATGTATGCAGCTTTTCAATTCAGATTCAGATTTAGAACCAAATATACTGTAGCAAAACACGGACTGAACTCGATGTCATAATTTGTGCCATGAAAAAACAGTTTGAATGATGTGGCAACCTCAATATCCCAGTGGAGTTCCCACAGGGTATAAATTACAGGCTCTGAGTTTCATGCAGAGAGACTGTCAGCAGCACAGAAGAACAGATCACATCACAAAGAAAATGAATGAAATATTAAACAGCATCGAGAAAATATATAACCTGATACTTGCCATCATTGGTGTTCCTGGTAAGTTATTTTAGCCATTCAAATGATGTAAATATTTGGAGAGATGGTTTCTGGTTTTAATCCGTGATGATAATAATACATACCGACCTCGTATTCAACATTATAAAGACAAATGATACATGGCATCATTTCGTTCAGTCAAATGTACTGCATTATCTCTGATTTTATTTCATTACCGAATTATAACAAAAACATTTATTTGTAACTCACAGGCTCTCTGAATTCACGAGTTTCGTGGAATATCATGAACGAGGCCTCAATGAAGGCAACACTCTGTGTGAAAGTATTAGTAGGAATATCAATCAGTGTAAAATCATAGCAAACATGAGTCACTAACCGAAGTGGAACACCTGATCCCAGTGACCATGTACAACTGCGAGTATCTGCCACTGCAGACTTGTATTGACTATGGGTTACTAACCAGAGAGCAGTAGCTGATCCCAGTGGCCTTGTTTTACTGGGAGTATCTGTCACTGTAAAATGGTACTGAGCGTGGATCACTAACATGAGTGGAACACCTGTTCCCAGTGGTGATGTATTACTTGGAGTGCCTGTCAGTGTAGAATTGTACTGACTGTGAGTTAATAACTGGAGAGGAACACCTAATCCCAGTGACCATGTATTACTAGGAGTGTTGGTCACTGTAGAACTTTACTGACTATGGGAGAATAACCAGAGTGGAACAAGCCGCTTCTACTTTAAATCCTTGCTTTCGGCGACTGATGCCTTCACTCCATGAAGCTGCCTTAATTATTTACGAATGCAATCGATTGCAAAGGTGATGATTTTTGTGTTGCTTGAAGTTGTTTCGTTGGAAGTTGACAAAGGGAACTGCATTTATATTACTCTGTTTCCTATTGAACGACACTAACTGAAACGGATATCCACTGCTTACTACCAGGAAGCAGCGGTACGCCACTGTTGCAGTATTCAGATCCTCTGCATAATGGCTTAGTCTTGCTCTGAGTAGAGTTACTGGTTTTAATTAATCTCTTCCACACATCACGGTCCAGAGAATTTGTGGGTCATAAACACTGAGTTTTATTCTCTTACTGTTATGCAGGTTGAATGGTGGGCTGCGGCTATTTAGTATTTCACTTCTGTAACTGATTAATGTTTGGGGATCGATTTCTTATCTGTACCTCAGAGATTCTACACATGTCACCTGCAGCAATTTCTGCCCTTAGTTTAGGGAGGTGAGCCACTGTGAGGAACGACACGGAAACAACTGAGGAACATAGCGGCTTTTCATAAAGCAGAGATCGGTCAGGGTATTAAATAATATTAGTACACATTTAATACTAAAATACATAGTGTGCTGCTTCAGCAGATAAATCACATCAATATTTACAATGTTATGAAATAACTGCTGACTCTGATTAATGATCACATTCCAGAGAGCTTTTTCAAAGTTACAGCACAGCAACATTTTTTTTCATCTGTCTCTATGCTATGTATGATACTCTCCACATGTTTGACCATCTAGATTATTGGCACGACCGAGGCAGAGGAGTGCACTGTTAATCCAGTCCAACTTCTCCACAGGTCACAACATATATATTTTTTAAATTGTCTCCCACTTACTGAGAGAAGCAATGAGATGCATTATGTTTCTGCAGAAGAGAGCACACGAACCAGATTTCTTTACTGAACATCAAAATGGACAGTTTATTATAAAACAAAACTTTAACAGTAATGAAGTAAAACAATATCATACAGATCCTTTTTTTAAATCCAACATTACATTTTTAAAAGCCCCCTTTCTACCTAACCAATTATTAACAGCTTTATTTTACCATAGTCTCTTCACATTCGCACACGCACAAATATGCTGGTTAACCGAAAAAAAATGATCAAAGCTCTTTTACAGACAAAACAAAGCACAACCGGGCCAGTCACTTGCACAGCCATGAAGAAAAACAGATGAGACACGCTGCTCAAAATTGTCACACTGTCCAAACACCGAACACACGCAGGCAGGTCACTGAGATCCCCCTCGGACAGTTCTATTCAAGGGCATTGATTTTTTTTTTTTTACCAGACGTCTTTAAATAACAGAAATAAGATGAATCGACACAGCAGACTTCCCAGGGTATTTTATTGAATTTCTGGGAAGTGAGCTGGGTTGATGTCTTCTATCAGTTTTTGACACTTCAGCAGCACATGATTTCACCTGTTTCCAGAAGGTAACACGCAGTCAGAAAGCTTCTCGTTTATTCTGTCCATCCCAGAGGTTCTTCTGTTGCTAACTGGGCTTGTCCAATCAAAGGAGCGCTTGTCACATATCTGCCCCATTACAGGTTTTCTGTTGTACGCTGTGTGTGAAAACCAGAAACTTTGTTGCCAATCGGCTCCCAAAATTCCCTTGATGGCTTCCTTGAAAAAAATGTGTTCAAACATTTATTCAGCTAAACCATAAATACATTTTAAAAATATTTTAACAAAAAAGAATCACTTTCAGAACACCTCCACCCTCGGAGGACGAAACATCATTTTAAATGTGTTTCAATGCAAAGGCTGGGAAAAATAGAAAACATATTTTCATACTCATTCTCATTCACTCCTTTTTTTTCAAATAACTTGAACAATGTTAGATTCTCGATAGAGCTTCTGCAATAACATTATTTTTGTCCATAATGTGGATAATCCTTAAGTGATAAGGTTTGAACAGTAAACTCCATTGGAATAGTCTGGCATTCTGATGTTTAACATTTTCCATAAAGTTTGCAGGTTATGATCAGTTTAAACCAGTGTCTCTCTGTAATTGTGGCGGACATAGAGTTCAAATTTTTTAACAGGCAATAGTGGACAGAAGTTTTCCTTTTCAAGGAGAGAATGTCTTTTTGACGTCGATTTAGCTTTTTGCAGAAGTATCCCGCTGACCTTTCTGTGCCCGTTTCAACATTTTGGAACAGTACGCCACGGATTCCCAGGTCACTCGCATCAATTATTACCATGAAGGGCTTCGTGAAATTTGGAGCAGCTAACAGTGGTTCATTAATCAAATGGCTCTCAACTTTTCAAAGAATGTTTAGCACTCAACCTGACCTCACTAACTTAATTTGTTTTTTCTGTCATAAATCTGTCAGTGGAGCAGCTACAGTGCTGAAATTTGCTGCAAAGTTTTGGTAGAAATTACATATCCTGAAGAACCTCAGGATTTCTCACTGAGTCTGAAGGTTAGGGAACTCCACCAATGCTTGTACTTTCGCAGTTCTAAGTAACACTTGTCCTTACCCGACTACATTCCCGAGGCAGGTCACTCTCGCTTTTGTGAATTCGTTTTAGGCAAGGTTTGTTACGAAATTTGCCAATTGTAAATTTTTGAACAGTTTCTATTTGTTCTAAGTGGTCATCCATTTGTCACTATAGACCATCACATCACCAACATAAACATTATTGTTAGGGACACTGGTTACCACTTGGTTCATTACTCTCTGCAAGCTAATTTGCTATTAGCCAAATAGCATCACCGGGAACTGGAACTGGTGTTGCAAATGCTGATATTTCCTTCGTTCGGGGTTTTCAACGAAATTACCAGTATTCCTTTAGCAAATCGATTTTTGCAAGAAACATGGCAATGCCCATCTCTCATTAGCGTCTTCCAAGTGAGGAATTGAGTTGGAGCCTGCCTTTGTTTCTGTTGTCTATGCAAAGTCGGATTGAGCCTTCAAGTTTCGGCATTAATACTACTGCTGAACTCCAGCTGCTTTGACCGGGTTCTAGTAGATGGTTCCCCAGCATGTTTTGGATTTCTGCTTTCAGTTCGACCTATTTCTCTGGACATAAGTGGGGGTAAGGATATTGCTCTATAGGAAATGATTTCCCCATATCTACATCATGTGTGGCGAACGACATAGATCCTGGCTTCACCCCACAGACTCTTTCAACGCTGTGAGTAGCCTTTTTTAGGTCTACCCGTTGATATGCAGCTAAATATGAAAGCATAGTGTCCAATCTCCATCGAAATTCATGATTAGCTAACCGAATAGTGGCAGATTCAGTTTGCGAATTGTCTCGGCCTCCTTCTGCCTCATCTTCAATATCCCTTTCATCCTTCACAATCCGTATTCCCTGTGATATCTGTGCTTGCTTAATCCTGCCAGCGATAATATTGTCTTAACATATTGATATTGCACTGACGATTATTTTTCAGGCAATCTGGGGTATCAGTCAAATAATTTACTTCACCAATTCTCTTGACCTCTTTGTATGGACTACTGAACGTGCTTTCAATGGTTCACCCTGTAAAGGCATCAATACCAACACTTCACCTCCTGGTCGAAATGTTCGGGTCGCAGCTTGCTTGCCTGCCCATTGTTTTGTAGTTATTCGGGAAGCATTAAGGTGATGTGAACCTCTTTCTGGCTCTTGTGCGATGTTACTGGAACACAGATACATAATTTAGCACAGAGGATTCATCCCAATATTCCAAAAATCTTTCGTCAAATAATTTCAGAGGATTTTTTACCTCATGTCCGTAAACTAATTCAAAAAGACTGAAACCTGTGGATTCATTAGGTTAGCCCCTAGTGGCAAACAAAAGAAATTCTAGCCCTTTCGACCAATCATGGGGATATTCATGACAGTATGCCCTAATCATTGTTTCCAGGGTCTGATGGTAACTTTCTAAAGCACCCTGAATCTGTGGGTGACATGCTGAAGATGTTAACTCTGTTATACCCAAGATACCCAAAACTTCCTGAGAAAAAATAGACATGAAATTGGAACCTTGATCCAACTGAACCTCAATCGGTTATCCATATCTCGTGAAGAACTGGGATAACGTCTGCACGATCTTTGCACAACGTCTTCTCAAGGGAATGGCCTCTGGAATCGCGTAGCCATATCCATGATAGGTAGAATATGTTAGTGTCCACCATTGTTTTCGGTAAGCCTCTGACACAGTCTCCCAATTCCTGACTAAATTGTTCCCCAGTAACTGGCATGGAATCAGAGGTGCCGGTTCTATACAGGTTGCATTGCAGCTTTTCCGCAATCTGGCATGTATGGCACGTTTTACAACACAGCACCATGTCCTTGGAAAGTGAAAATTGTAGAATTATCCATGTTTTGGTCTTCTAGATCCCGATATTACCCAATAGATGAATCCTATGCGTGAACATTAATAGTTCTCGGTGAAACTTTGGCGGTACCACTAACCAACCGACAACCATCCAGTCGTCGGCCACAGTTCTGTGAGGAGGTCTCCATTTCATCATCAGAGCCCCATTATCAATCTAATCGTCTTCTGGAACTCCTTTTGCCTCAGCTTCTATTCGAGCTGTTTGTGCCACCTTCTACAACTCTGGATCAGCTTGCTGAGATATGATCAGAGACGAGTTACTCATTAATTTCTTTGGATTATCCAAATGCCCGAAGAAAGTTTCAGACATTCGGCTATCTGACTGTGGCGCCAGTTTTACCTCTGGCAATGGAATTTGTTTAACCATTGCTCGGGTTACTACACATGAAAGAAAAAATCCTGGAACTGTTGCCTGCAGCTGTTCTGTCACTTTAACTGCACTTGTTTATTTTTGTGACTACTGGTGAAGCTACTGCTTCCACTGTGGCAACATTATTCCCCAAGAGTATGTCAACTGTGTCTACTGCCAAGCTATGGGCAGCTCCTGCAGATACTGTTCGAGACATTAGGTCACACTCTTGATGCGCCCGATACAAAGAATGTGAGTGTATTCCCCGCCAATACCATTCCCTAAAACTTAAACATTCATCTTATTCACAGCCCCTATACTCACAGTGTTTTTGTACTTGGCCTTAGATCTGCAATCAGACTTACATCCTGACATCCGGTGCTCTCAGTCATGGCTCCTTTCACGGTATTGGCTTCATGCACCCCAATAAACCCGAGAGGTTTACCCGGCAACTTCCAACATTGTGCATGAAGATGTCCCACCTTGTAGCAATGGTAGCATTTGACTTGTGGACCTCATCTCCACCCTCTGCACTTTCCTTTATGGACTGAGGAGGAGATCATGTCGTGTTCCCAGCTATCCTTTCATACCATTGGGAACATGTCTCCTTTTAATCGCCCACCTCTCCTTCTTGGGCTTGTGGGGATGTTGAACAAAGGGTTGGGCGTATGCACAAGTTCGTAATCATCAACAATTTCTGCTGCATGTCTGGCCGTTGATACTTTCTGATTCGCCAAATGAGTTTTCACGACTGGATGGAGTAAAGTTTTAAATTCTTCCAGGAGAAGTAATTCTTTAACGTCCATCTTTAGTGTCCGATCAAAATTAATTTGGTTTGCTTTCTCAAATACTATATTATCGACTTCCATCGTTAGTGCCTGTATCTAATGTTCAAAATTAACCTGTTTTACCCTCTCAATTTCTTTTCAAGTCCCTCCCGTCAGTCTCCAGAGGTTTTAAAAATTTGTGTCAGTAAGCTTCAGGGACTAACTCCTACGCAGCGAGAATAGCCATTTTTTACCATCTCATTGTCTGCAGCAGCCGCCTCAGAAAGAATGACATAAACTTCATGAGCTGTGCCCATCAAGCTGCTTTGCATAAGCAGTGTCCAGCGTTCCTGTGGCCATTTAATTCATTTGGGTATATTTTCAAATGAAATGAAGATAAGTCTCTACATCCCTTTCCTTAACTTGGTGAGAGCTTGTATAAATGTAACCAGCTTTTCACTAGGTCCTGGGCTGGACTCAAATTCTTCCTCACCAGTATCTACACTGGCATTGGCATCAAGACAGATCTTTTGTCTTTGTTCCAGCTTTGTAATCTCAACTTCCGTTTCCTCTCTCTCTTTCTCTTTGCAATTCTAGTTCAAGTTTATTGTTATTGCAATTTTTTTCCTCATGCTCCAGTGTTCTTATTTCTATTTTTTTTTCTGTTGAAGCTTAGGCTTTCCAATTCAAGTTATTTTTCGTTTTCCTTGTCAAGTTCAAGCTGCCTCATCTGTAACTGCATTCTTGCTAATTCAACTGCACTATCCTCTGATTTGCCTCTTCCTTCTTCCAAAGCCAAATTATGTCCTATTACTACAACTATGAATGCTTTCTTAGCCCCGGAATGCAATTTTAACATCAACGTGTCTGCCACATCCTTTAGTTTAACTTTGTTTAATTATTTCAAATCACTGAGAGCTACATCTTCCTTCCCCAGAAAAGTAACAGCAACTGTTAACGACATTCCAGTGGTGTAAACATCACTGTATTGCACATGAATCTGGTTCTTTTTGTTTTCTCTTCTCCAATTACAATTGTACATCGTTGGCTTTTTTCCCAGAAAGAAAGCCCCCAATTAAATTTGTCATGACCAAGGCGGCAAGAATGCACTGTCAATTCAGTCCCACTTCTCTCCAGGTCACAATATATTTTAAAAATACTCCTGCTTCCTGAGACAGTCAATCAGATGTACTATTTGTCCCCAGAATAGAACACACTAACATGTTTCTTTACTGAGCAACAAAATTAAAAGATAATTATAAAACAAGTTCTAACCAGTAATGAATTAAAGCAATATCATGAAAATGTTCTTTTATAAATCCAAAATTATTTTTTTAAAAGTCCCCTTTCAACCTTATCCAAATCTTAAAGTCCCCCTTTATGTTATTCCCTTCGCACTCACACATGCACATTCATTTAGTTGAAAAGAAAAATACAAAAAAAGGATTTTTAGATCAGAGCCTTATTACAAACACAGAAAAGACCCAGACCGATGACTTTCCCACCCATGAAAAAAAAGATGAGGCATGCCGCACAAAACTGGCACACAGACCAACCTCCAAACACACTCAGACAAGCCAGCGAGATCCCCTTGCTACAGCTCTCTTTAGGCAGCATTGAGAATTATTTTTGCAGGATATCTTCAAAGACAGCAAACGGGATGAATCGACACAATGGAGTTCTTATGGTCCTTTATGGAATTTCTGGCAAACGAGCTGGATTGTGCTCATCTGTCCTTTTCTGACACTTCAGCAGCGCATGACTCTATCTCCTTCATAGGGTAAAATCACACACACAGACACACAACCAGAAAGCTTGTCATCTTTTCTGCTCATCCCAGATGTTATCTGTTCATGCCAGCCTTGTCCCGTCAAAGGACACATGTCACTTTTCAGCCCATGTTTGCTGGGTTTCTGCTCTAAGCCGAACCCAAGCCATGTGACAACAAGCAATGTCGTTGCCAATCTGGCTCCCTCAGTCCTCTTGATGGCTTCCAAAAAAAAAACTTGTTCAAAATGTATTCAGCTTAACCGTAGATTCTCTTTTGTTTCAAAAAGAATCATTTTCCAATCACTATCAATGTACCCTGCTACTCATTTCTCCATGCAGTAATCCGGTTTTCCTTTAAATGCTATTCACCTCAACTCCACGTGGTAACAGTTACCGATTTTCAACAATCCCTGAGCAGAGAAGTCCCTCTTAAATTCCTTCTTTGATTTATTAGAGAATATCCTATATTCGTGTCTCCCTCAGAAGTGGAAGCGTCTTTTCCACTTTTCCCCAATCATACTCCTTTATGGTGCTAAAAGCCTCTGTTAGGTCACACCTCAGACTTCCTCTATCTTTCCTCCCACGATGACCCACTTGTCTGTGGCTCTGTCATTGCTTTAAAAAAAACTGTTGAACATCTTTCATTTCTGAATAGAAGCCTATTGGTCGGAAACATTAATTCTGTTTCTCTCTGCACAGATCCTGAGTGTTTGTAACATTCTCTTTGTTCTTTAAATGAACTCAGATTTTCCTCAGTCTCAATGTTTTGCTTTTGGTCACGTAGTTAGGCCTCGATGCTAAAATGGGTGAGTTACAGTTGGGACCGGTGCTGCTGTCAGCAAAGGCGGAAGTCCTGCTTTCCTGACATGCTGTGTACTTTTAGCGGCACTGAGTGCATATTTTGCCCTTGACAGGCCCAAAAGTCAACCTATTCGATAAGCTTTGCTTTCAGTTGGGTGAGAAGGAGTCTGGAGCAGCTCGCAGGATCATGTAGGTATGAACGATGAACCATCATAAAGCAGCGGCTGCCTGTCTGATGCCAGAAGTTTGGGCACCACAGACCCGGGAGGGGTATCCAAAACACAGGGATGACAATTCTCAAATCGAGCAGGACTGTCCTATCATGAGGACTGCTCCAAATCCTGGGGAGTGCGGTCTCCGAGTTCTAACTTTGTGGACTGGGGTTCTTCACTCCTTTCACAGATTGTGGGCATCTCCGGAAAGCATTTGCTGCCCATTCTGAATTGCACTTGAGAAGGTGGTGGTGAGTTGCCTTCTTGAACTGCTGCAGCCATTTGGTCCGAATACACTCTCTGTGCAGGAAGGAAGGGTGTTCCAAGACTTTGATCTAGCAACGGTGAAGGAATCGTGAGAAAATTCCATGTCAGGATGGTGTGTGACTTGGAGGGGAACTTGCAGGTGGTGGTGTTCCCATGATTCTGTCGCCTTTGGCCTTCTAGGTGATAAAAGTTTCAGTCTGGAAGGTGCTATCGAAGGAAGGATGGTGAGTTGTTGCAGTGCATCGTGTATATGGTACACACTGCTGACACAGTGCATCTGTGGCGGAGGGAGTAAAGGTTTAAGGTGGTAGAAGGGATGCCGATCAAAAGGGCTGCTTTGCCCTGGATTGTGTTCCCTGGGAGCTTTTGGAGCTCCACCCATCCAGGCAAGTGGGAGACTTGCATCACAGTACTGTTTTGTACCTTGTGGTTTTAGGGACACAATTTTGGGAGTGAGGAGGTTGGTTAGTCGGCCAGTAATTCACAATCTCTGATCTGCTCTTTACACAGCAGCTTTTATATGGCTGCTGCAGTTTAGTTTCTGGTCAATGGCAACACTCAGCATGTTGATATTTGGGGAGTCATCGAACGTAATGCTGCAAAGATCAAGGGAAGATGCTCAAATTCTCTCATCTTGGAGTCCGCCTTTGCCTGGTACCTATGTGGCGTCAATGCTACACGCCATTTGTCAGTCAAAGCCTCGAGGTTGTCCAGGTTTTATAGATTTCTTCAACATCTGCGGAGTTGCAAAACAAAATGGAGGGAGTTCAGTCCCTGTCACTGCTTTGGTTCAGATTGTGCAGCAGTGTCCAATCCCAGACAGGGTGGAAGGTGTCAAATACCAACACTGCAGTGGGTCAGATTGTGGAAAGGGTCCAATCTCAGACTAGGTGCAGGGAGCACAATCCCCAACACTGTGGTTGTTCAGATTGTGGGTTGTGAGCAATCCTGGGCAGGGTGGGCGGAGTCCAATGCATGACACTGCAGTGGTTCAGATAGTCAGGGGTTCCCCCTCCAGAATAGGGAGGTGGGTGTCCATTCCCTGACTCTGCGGTCATTCTGATTGTGTGAGGCTTCTAATACTGGACAGGGTGAAGTTGTCCAATCCCAAACACTACAGTGGGTGTGATAGTGCGGAATATCCAATCCCAGGAAGGGTGAAGGGAGTCCAAACCCCGACTCTGCAGTGGGTCAGATTGTAGGGAATGGCCAATTCGACAGTGTTGAGGGAGTCTAATCTCCGATACTGTGGTGGAACAGATTGTGGGAATTGCCCAACCATGGGCAGGGTGGAGGGATTCCAATCTTCGAGAGTGTAGTTGTTCAGATTGCGGGGAACATCCAATCCCAGACAGGCTGGAGGCAGACCCATCCCCGATAGTCTGGTGGTTTAGATTTGGGGAATGCAAAATACCATAAAGGCTGGAGCGAGACCAATCGCAGAATCTCTGGTGGCTTAGATTGTGAGGAAAATCCAATCCCAGACAGGGTGGAGGGAGTAAAATCCCCGAAATCTGGTGATTTAGAATGGGGGAATGTTCAATCACAGACAGGCTGGAGGGACACCAATCCCCGATACGCTGGTGGTTTAGATTGTGGGGAATATCAAATCCCAGATAGGGTGGAGGGAGACCAATCCCCGATAGCCTGGTGGTTTAGTTGGCTGGGAATGTCTAATCTAGACAGGCTGGAGGGTGACCAATCCCCGATAATCTTGTGGTTTAGATGGCGGGGAATGTCCAATCCCACACAGGGTGGAGGGAGACAAATCCCTGATTCTCTGGTCTTTTAGATTGCGGGGAATATCCAATCCCAGACAGGCTGTAGGGAGACCAATCCCTGACACTCTGGTGGTTTGGATTGTGGGGAATATCCAATCCCAAATAGGGTGGAGATAGTAAAATGCGCAAACTCTGGTGGTTTGGATTGGAGGGAATGTCCAATCACAGATAGGCTGGAGGGTGAACAATCCCCGATACCTTGGTGCTTTAGATAGCGGGGTATGTCCATTCCCAGACAGGCTGGAGGGAGACCAACCCCCGATACTCTGGTAGTTTAGATTGCGGGGAATGTCCAATCCCATAGAGGGTGGAGGGAGACCAATCCCAGATTCTCTGCTCTTTTAGATTGTGGGAAATATCCAAACCCAGACAGGCTGGAGGGAGACTAATCTCCGCTACTCTGGTGCCTTAGATTGCAGGAAGGTCCAATCCCAGACAGGCTGGAGGGAGAGCAATCCCCGATACTCTGGTGGTTTAGATTGTGGGTAATATCCAATCCCAGACAGGCTGGAGGGAGAGCAATCCCCCATACTGAATTAAACTAATTCAGCAGGGGAATGGGAACCTAAATTGTAGTGCCAGTGTACAGGATGTTGAGAGTAGTGAGGGCAGGGATAAGGTTACAAGGACGCAAGAGGGCACTGGCAAGCAAGAACCTGGTTTGAGGTGTGTCTACTTCAACGCCAGGAGCATCCGCAATAAGGTGGGTGAGCTGGCAGCATGGGTTGGTACCTGGGATCTCGATGTAGTGGCCATTTCGGAGACATGGGTAGAGTAGGGGCAGGAATGGATGTTGCAGGTTCCGGGATTTAGATGTTTCAGTAAGAACAGGGAAGATGGTAAAAGAGGGGGGGGGGCGGTGTGGCATTGTTAATCAAGGAGAGTATTACAGCGACAAAAAGGACGTTTGAGGACTCGTCTACTGAGGTATTATGGGCCGAGGTGAGAAACAGGAGAGGTGAGGTCACCCTGTTGGGAGTCTGTTATAGACCTCCGAATAGTTCCAGAGATGTAGAGGAAAGGATAGCGAAGATGATTCTCGACAGGGGCGAGAGTAACAGGGTAGTTGTTATGGGGAACTTTAACTTTCCAAATATCGACTGGAAATACTATAGTTCGAGTACTTTAGATGGGTCAGTTTTTGTCCAGTGTGCGCAGGAGGGTTTTCTGACACAGTATGTAGACAGGCCAACCAGGGGCGATGCCACATTGGATTTGGTACTGGGTAATGAAGTCGGCCAGGTGTTAGATTTAGATGTAGGTGAGCACTTTGGTGATAGTGATCACAATTCGGTTAGGTTTACCTTAGCGATGGGCAGGGATAGGTATATACCGCAGGGCAAAAATTACAGCTGGGGGAAAGGAAATTATGATGCGATTAGGCAAGATTTAGGATGCGTAGGATGGGGAAGGAAACTGCAGGGGATGGGAACAATCGAAATGTGGAGGTTATTCAAGGAGCAGCTACTGCGTGCCCTTGATAAGTATGTACCAGTCAGGCAGGGAGGAAGTTGTCGAGCGAGGGAGCCGTGGTTTACTAAAGAAGTTGAAGTGCTTGTCAAGAGGAAGAAGAAGGCTTATGTTAGGATGAGACGTGAAGGCTCAGTTAGGGCGCTTGAGAGTTGCAAGCTAGCCAGGAAGGATCTAAAGGGAGAGCTAAGAAGAGCAAGGAGATGACACGATAATTCATTGGCGGATAGGATCAGGGAAAACCCTAAGGCTTTCTACAGGTAAATCAGGAATAAAAGAATGACTCGAGTTAGATTAAGGCCAATCAAGGAAAGTAGTGGGAAGTTGTGTGTGGAATCAGAGGAGATAGGGGAAGCGTTAAATGAATATTTTGCGTCAGTATTTACAGTAGAGAAAGAAAATGTTGTCGAGGAGTATACTGAGATTCAGGCTACTAGGCTAAATGGGATTGAGGTTCACAAGGAGGAGGTGTTATCAATTTTGGAAAGTGTGAAAATAGATAAGTCCCCTGGGCCAGATGGGATTTATCCTAGGACTCTCTGGGAAGCTAGGGAGGAGATTGCAGAGCCTTTGTCCTTGATCGTTATGTCGTCTTTGTCGACAGGAATAGTGCCGGAAGACTGGAGGATAGCAAATGTTGTCCCCTTGTTCAAGAAGGGGAGTAGAGACAGCCCTGGTAATTAAAGACCTGTGAGCCTTACTTCGGTTGTGGGTAAAATGTTGGAAAAGGTTATAAGAGACAGGATTTATAATCATCTTGAAAAGAATAAGATCATTAGCGATAGTCAGCACGGTTTTGTGAAGGGTAGGTCGTGCCTCACAAACCTTATTGAGTTTTTCGAGAAGGTGACCAAACACGTGGATGAGGGTAAAGCAGTGGATGTGGTGTATGTGGATTTCGGTAAGGCGTTTGATAAGGTTCCCCACGGTAGGCTATTGCAGAAAATACGGAAGAATGGGGTTGAAGGTGATTTAGAGCTTTGGATCAGACATTGGCTAGCTGAAAGAAGACAGAGGGTGGTGGTTGATGGCAAATGTTCATCCTGGAGTTTAGTTACTAGTGGTGTACCGCAAGGATCTGTTTTGGGGCCACTGCTGTTTGCCATTTTTATAAGTGACCTGGAAGAGGGTGTAGAAGGGTGGGTTAGTAAATTTGCGGATGACACTAAGGTCGGTGGAGTTGTGGATAGTGCCGAAGGATGTTGTAGGGTACAGAGGGACATAGATAGGTTGCAGAGCTGGGCTCAGAGATGGCAAATGGAGTTTAATGCGGAAAAGTGTGAGGTGATTCACTTTGGAAGGTGTAACAGGAATGCAGAGTACTGGGCGAATGGGAAGATTCTTGGTAGTGTAGATGAACAGAGAGATCTTGGTGTCCAGGTACATAAATCCCTGAAGGTTGCCACCCAGGTTAATAGGGCTGTTAAGAAGCCATATGGTGTGTTCGCTTTTATTAGTAGGGGGATCGAGTTTCGGAGCCACGAGGTCATGCTGCAGCTGTGCAAACCTCTGGTGAGACCACACCTGGAGTATTGCGTGCAGTTCTGGTCACCACATTATAGGAAGGATGTGGAAGCTTTGGAAAGGGTGCAGAGGAGATTTACTAGGATGTTGCCTGGTATGGAGGGAAGGTCTTACGAGGAAAGGCTGAGGGACTTGAGGTTGTTTTCGTTGGAGAGAAGGAGGAGGAGAGGTGACTTAATAGAGACATATAACATAATCAGAGGGTTAGATAGGGTGGATAGTGAGAGTCTTTTTCCTCGGATGGTGATGGTAAACACGAGGGGACATAGCTTTAAGTTGAGGGGTGATAGATATAGGACAGATGTCAGCGGTAGTTTCTTTACTCAGAGAGTAGTAGGGGCGTGGGACGCCCTGCCTGCAACAGTAGTAGAATCGCCAACTTTAACTGCATTTAAGTGGTCATTGGATAGACATATGGATGAAAATAGAATATTGTAGGCCAGATGGTTTCACAGGTCGGCGCAACATCGAGGGCCGAAGGGCCTGTACTGCGCTGTAATGTTCTAATTCTAATTCTAATTCTAATACTCTGGTCGTTTCCATTTGGGAAATGTCTATTCTCATACACGCTGGAGGGAGACCAATCCCCGATTCTCTGGTCTATTAGATTGTGGGGTATATTCAATCCCAGACAGGCTGTAAGGAGATTAATCTCCGGTTCTCTGATGTTTTAGATTGCGGGGAATGTCCAATGCCAGACAGGGTGGAGGGAGACTAATCTCTGTATACTCTGGTGGTTCAGATCGCGGGGAATATCCAATCGCAGACAGGCTGGAGGGAGACCAATCCCCGACTCTGTGGTGGTTTCAATTGTGGGGAATATCCAATCAAAGATAGAGTGAATGGAGCCCAGTCCCAGAAACGGTGGTGGCTCAGATTGTGGGGGTTTCCAATCCCAGACAGGCTGGAGGGAGACCAACGCATCCCAGTTGAATTTGTATCCGTGTCCGGATCTAATGGGGAAAGCTGGGCATTCAGAATAACCAGTGAATCACGTTAAATTTGTGTCTGGTGCCTTCAATTATATATTTAATATGCTGACCTATCTCCTGACAGCACTCGGTTGATTGCTTCTTGCCCTGCCTCTGTTCAAGCTGGAAGTAGGTCTCTTGGAGGTGGAGTGAGATCCCTGGTTGAGATTCTTTACCCTCTGACCCACACTCAATACACTTGTTTTTGCTTCGAAAATCTTGCCCTTACTGTCTGGGTCAGACTCAGAGCTTATTTGATCAGTAATTTCATGGACCATTTTTCTTTCTTTCTCTTGCAGCAAATTTACTGGCGATTGTCATCCTGTCCTGGGGAAAGTGCGGCCTCTCCACCTGCACCACACGTTACCTGGTGACCATGGCAACAGCGGATCTACTGTTCATTATCACTGGGGTGATACTGTGGACTATTGGTTATCATTATTTCCCACCACCTTACCTAAACATCCCTTCTGTTTGTCGTGTTATCGCTGCCCTGAGTCGTGCCGCTATTGATTGTTCTGTCTGGTTCACGGTTGCTTTCACTTTTGATCGATTTGTGGTCATCTGTTCCCAGAGGCTGAAAGCAAAATATTGCACTGAGAAAACTGCCGCTGTGGTTTTAGCAACAACCTGCATTCTACTCTGTTGCAAAAACATCCCCTTCTATTTTGCACATGAATCTGGAGAGTTAGCAGACAATGTCCCATGGGGCTGTTATATAAAGCCAAGCTACTTTAGTGAGCCTGGATGGGTGGGATTTGACTGGTTTGATAAGGTTTTAACCCCATTGCTCCCATTTGTTTTAATTCTGTTACTCAATGTCCTGACGGTCAGGCACATTTTAGTGGCCAGTCGAGTCCGTAAGGGACTGAGGGGTGAGAGCAAGGGAGAGAATCGCAGTGACCCAGAAATAGAGAGCAGAAGGAAGTCCGTGATATTACTCTTCACCATATCTGGCAACTTCATACTTCTGTGGTTGGTATATCTCATAGATTTCTTATATTATAACATTACAGGAAGAGATCCTGGGGTTTGCAACGATTCTGAATATACAGTTCTACAAGTCGGATGGATGCTGGTGAATTTAAGTTGCTGCACAAACACATTTATTTATGGGGCTACGCAGTCCATGTTCAGAGAGCAGGTGAAGAATGTGGTGAAATATCCGGTTACATTAATCATTCAATTAATGAAAGATCAAAACTGACAGGAGTCCAGAGGCAGATCCCAGTGATTTCATCAATGAATGTAATATTTACCCCGAGAGAGAAAGAGATGACTGACAGCTATATGACACGAAATACATGAATGACACGAGGAGTTGGCGTGTTTGGTGAGGGGGGCTGGTGTGGGGTGCTTGCTTTGCAGTCAGACATGCCAAAGAGCAATGTGATGGCACACAAGAAGTGACTTTTGTAGAACCGGATGGAACGGGTTGGGGCAGGTGGAGCGTCAGAGCGTCCACTGCAGGACAGTCGAGGGAACAGCAGCCAAATAATTTTCCTGAGAGGTTCCCAGTGTCTGCTCAGAAAGCAACACTTGGACTAACAAATGCTAAATGCTGCAGAGGCTGGAAATCTTCCATTGTTAATCGAATATTATTTTTTGTTTTACTTTTGGAAACTTAATTGATTCCATCTTCATTCCATTTCCCCACTGGTTATTTCCATCTCTCTCTCTCAATATCCCTCCTCAACCATCTTGGCCTGACTGCAGCCGTTGGCACATTTGACCAAAATATCCTCTTCGAATGCCTCTCCAATATCGTTTAGCTGTGTGGTAGTGATCGTGCCTTGTTTTATTCCTATCGATCTGATGTTCGCCAGAGGACCACCTCAAATGGCTTTGCTTCCCATTTGTGCAACGGTCCTTTGTCCCTCCTATTTATCATCAATATGCTGCTCCTCGACGACGTTTCCAAAAACAAGTAAGTGTACATAGGTCCATTGAGGACACCCAACTCGACCTCACCATCATTGCTGTCGAGCCTTCAAACTAATTTTCGATAATATAGAAACCATTGACTCTGCCACTGCTACAAGCTATGTTCCCTAGCCACAGACTCATCCATCTTCCTGGCAACTGCCTGTGGCTCAATCACACTGAGGGCAGCTATGATGTAATATTTGAACCCAGGATGAGCCATTGGCCAGATATCAGCGCCGTCCCTGAGATGGTCTTTTCCAGCTCCATAACATCTCTCAACACCTTCCATGCCGCAGTCCATTTGCTGCAGAAATCCTCATCACTGCCTTTGATTCATCTAAAAATGACTGTTCCACCGCATATTTGACTGGTATCCCACAGATTACCATCCATAATCTTCAGCTCATCAAAAGCCCTGCTGCCCATGTGCTTACTCATACCAAGTCCTGTTCACCCATCATCCCTGTGCTTGTTGACTTACAATGGCTTCCAGGAAGGCAACGCCTCAATTTTAGGAACATATGAGCGGAGTAGGCAATTCAGCACGTCAATGCTGCTCCATTTTTCAGTAAGATCATGGCGGATTGTCTACCTCAATGCCACTTTCCAGCACTCTCCCCATATCCCTTGATGTCATTATTAACCAAATAACAAAGAACAAACAACAAAGAAAATTACAGCAGAGGAACAGGCCCTTCGGCCCTCCAAGCCTGCGTCGATCCAGATCCTCGATCTAAACATGTCGCCTATTTTCTAAGGGTCTGTATCTCTTTGCTTCCTGCCCATTCATGTATCTGTCTAAATACATCTTAAAAGACGCTATCGTGTTCGCATCTACCACCTCCGCTGGCAACGTGTTCCAGGCACCCACCACCCTCTGCTTAAAGAACTTTCCACGCATATCCTCCCTAAACTTTTCCCCTCTCACTTTGAACTCGTGACCCCCAGTATTTCAATCCCCCATTCTGGGAAAAAGCTTCTTGCTATCCACCCTGTCTATACCTCTGATGATTTTGAACACCTCAATCAGGTGCCCCCTCAACCTCCGCCTTTCTAATGAACATAATCCTATTCTACTCTACCTCTCTTCATAGCTAGCGCCCTCCATACCAGGCAAAATCCTGGTGAACCTCCTCTGCACCCTCTCCAAAGCATCCACATCCTTTTGGTAATGTGGCGACCTGAACTGCACGCAGTATTCCAAATGTGGCCGAACCAAAGTCCAATACAACTTTAACATGACCTGCCAACTCTTGCACTCAACAGCCCGTCCGATGAAGGAAAGCATGCCGTATGCCTTCTATTCCACTCTATTTACCTGCGTTGCCACCTGCAGGGAACAATGGACCTGAAAACCCAAATATCTCTGTACATCAATTTTCCCCAGGACTTTTCCATTTACTGTATAGTTCACTCTTGAATTGGATCTTCCAAAATGCAGCACCTCGCATTTACCCTGATTGAACTCCATCTGCCATTTCTCTGCCCAACTCTCCAGTCCATCTATATTCTGCTGTATTCTCTGACAGTCCCCTTCACTATCTGCTACTCCACCAATCTTAGTGTCGTCTGCAAACTTGCTAATCAGACCACCTATACTTTCCTCCAAATCATTTATGTATATCACAAACAACAGTGGTCCCAGCACGGATCCCTGTGGAACACCACTAGTCACACGTCTCCATTTTGAGAAACTCCATTCCACTGCTACTCTCTGTCTCCTGTTGCCCAGCCAGTTCTTTATTCATCTAGCTAGTACACCCTGGATCCCATGCGACTTCACTTTCTCCATCAGCCTACCATGGGGAACCTTATCAAACGCCTTACTGAAGTCCATGTATATGACATCTACAGCCTTTCCCTCATCAATCAACTTTGTCACTTCCTCAAAGAATTCTATTAAGTTGGTAAGACATGACCTTCCCTGCACAAAACCATGTTGCCTATCACTGATAAGCCCATTTTCTTCCAAATGGGAATAGATCCTATCCCTCAGTATCTTCTCCAGCAGCTTCCCTACCACTGACGTCAGGATCACCGGTCTATAATTACCTGGATTATCCTTGCAACCCTTCTTAAACAAGGGGACACAATGAGCAATTCTCCAGTCCTCCGGGACCTCACCCGTGTTTAAGGATGCTGCAAAGATATCTGTTAAGGCCCCAGCAATTTCGTCTCTCGCTTCCCTCAGTAACCTGGGATCGATCCCATCCGGACCTGGGGACTTGTCCACCTTAATGCCTTTTCGAATACCCAACACTTCCTCCCTCCTTCTGCCGATTTGACCAAGAGTAATCAAACATCTGTCCCTAACCTCAACATCCGTCATGTCCCTCTCCTCGGTGAATACCAATGCAAAGTACTCGTTTAGAATCTCACCCATTTTCTCCGACTCCACGCATAACTTTCCTCCTTTGTCCTTGAGTGGGCCAATCCTTTCTCTAGTTACCCTCTTGCTCCTTATATATGAATAAAAGGCTTTGGGATTTTCCTTAACCCTGTTTGCTAAAGATATTTCATGACCCTTTTTAGCCCTCTTAATTCCTCGTTTCAGATTGGTCCTACATTCCCGATATTCTTCCAAAGCTTCGCCTTTCTTCAGCCACCTAGACCTTCTGTAGGCTTCCTTTTTCCCCTTAGCTCGTCTCACAATTTCACCTGTCATCCATGCTTCCCTAATCTTGCCATTTCTACCCCTCATTTTCATAGGAACATGTCTCTCTTGCACGCTAATCAACCTCTCTTTAAAAGCCTCCCACATATGAAATGTGGATTTACCTTCAGACAGCTACTCCCAATCTACATTCCGCAGCTCCTGCCGAATTGTGGTCTAGTTGGCCTTCCCCCAATTTAGCACTCTTCCTTTAGGACCACTCTCATCTTTGTCCATGAGTATTCTAAAACTTACGGAATTGTGATCACTACTCCCAAAGTTGTCCCCGTCAACCACCTGGCCCGGCTGATTCAACAACACCAGGTCCAGTATGCCACCTTCCAGAGTTGGACTATTTACATACTGCTCTAGAAAACCCTCCTGGATGCTCCTTACAAATTCTGCTCCATGTAGACCTCTAACACGAAGTGAATCCCAGTCAATGTTGGGAAAATTAAAATCTCCTATCACCACCACCCTGTTGCTCCTACATCTTTCCATAATCTGTTTACATATTTGTACCTCTATCTCACGCTCGCTGTTGGGAGGCCTGTAGTACAGCCCCAACACGGTTACCTTACCCTTCCTATTTCTGAGTTCTGCCCATATTGCCTCACAGCTCGAGTCCTCCATAGTGCCTTCCTTCAGCACAGCTGTGATATCCTCTTTGACCAGTAATGCAACTCCTCCACCCCTTTAACCTCCCTCTCTATCCTGCCTGACGCTCGTTATCCTGGGATATTTAGTTGCCAATCATGCCCTTCCCTTAACCAAGTCTCAGTAATAGCAATAACATCATACTCCCAGGTACTAATCCAAGCCCTAAGTTCATCTGCCTTACCTACTACACTTCTTGCATTAAAACAAATGCACCTCAGACCACCAGTCCCTTTGCGTTCATCATCTGCTCCCTGCCTACTCTGTCCCTTAGTCACGCTGACTTCATTATCTAGTTCCTTACAGGCTTTAGTTACTACCTCCTTACTGTCCACTGACCTCCTCATTTTGTTCCCAACCCCCTGCCACATTAGTTTAAACCCTCCCCAACAGCGTTAGCAAAAGCACCCCCTAGGACATTGGTTCCAGTCCGGCCCAGGTGTAGACCGTCCAATTTGTAATAGCCCCACCTCCCCCAGAACCGGTCCCAATGCCCCAAAAATCTGAACCCCTCCCTCCTGCACCATCTCTCAAGCCACGTATTCATCCTGTCTATTCTTTCATTTCGACGCTGACTATCACGTGGCACTGGTAGCAAATCCTGAGATTACTACCTCTGAGGTCCTCCTTTTTAACTTGGCTCCTAACTCCCTACATTCTGCTTGTAGGACCTCATCCTGTTTTTTACCTATATCATTAGGTGCCTCTGTGCACAACAACAACTGGCTGTTCACCCTCCCCCTTCAGAATGTTCTGCAGCCGATCTGAGACATCCCTGACCCGTGCACCTGGGAGGCAACATACCATTCGGGCGTTTCGTTTTCCACTACAGAATCGCCTATCTACTCCCCTTACAATCCAATCCCCTATGACTATAGCCCTTCCACTCTTTTTGCCGCCCTTCTGAACAGCAGAGCCAGCCACGGTGCCATGAACCTGTCTACTGCTGCCTCCCCCTGGTGAGCCATCTCCCTCAACAGTATCCAAAACGGTATAACTGTTGTGGAGGGAGATGACCGCAGGGGACACCTGCGCTGCCTTCCTACTCTTTCTCTGCCTTTTGGTCACCCATTCCCTTTCTCACTCAGCAATCCTAATCTGCGGTGTGACCAATTCGCTTAACGTGCTATCCACGACCTCCTCAGCATCGCGGATGCTCCAAAGTGAGTCCATCCGCAGCTCCAGAGCCGTAATGCGGTCTAACAAGAGCTGCAGCTGGACACACTTCCTGCACGTGAAGGAGTCAGGGACATCCGCCGTGTCCCTGAGCTCCCACATTGAGCAAGAGGAGCATAACACGGGTCTGAGATCTCCTGCCATTTTTAATCTTAAGCTTAACTTAGTCTGAAACATAGAAAAAATGAAAAAGGAACGAAACGTTTTTACCAATCGCACGATTAAATAAAAGTAGAAAAAGCCTTACCTTATCTACACACCACCGAGTCCTTTTTTTTTTGGTTACAGGAGGAGGGTGGGTGGGAGACACTACCCTTTAGTTTCCCGGGTTCAGAAAAGGCCCAAATATCTTGGGTTCTACTTACCCAGCAGCCCATTGGTCCGCCGAAAACAAAGGGGAATTAAGTTTAAACTGAAACTGACCTTCCCAGCTGCTCACTCACTCATACTCTTTGCTCCCGAATCAGCTGCTGCAATGAAAGGTAAGTTATTTTAAACGGCCCAAATATATAGGGTTTTACTTACCCAGAAGCCCCTTGGTCCTCCGAAAACAAAAGGGAATTAAGTTTAAGCTCAAACTGACCCTCCCAGCTGCTCACTCGCTCGCACTCTCTGCTCCCGAATAAGCTGCTGCAGATAGCTTTTGCTTTCTGTTTTGAACATGCTCAATGATTGATCTTCCACAGCCCTTTGGCGCAGACAATTCCAAAGTTTCACCACCCTCTGAGTGAAGACATTCCTCCTCATCTCAGTCCGAAATGGAATGCAACTTATTCTGTGACTGTGTACACTGGATTTAGACTCAGCGCCCAGGGCAGACATCCTATCTACATCGACACTCTCACGCCCTGTAAGAATTTTCCAAGTGTCAATGAGATCATCTGTCATTCTTCGAAACGCTAGATAATACAGGCCCAGTTTCCTCAATCACTTTCCATCGCACAATCCCACCATCCCACGGATCATTCTGATGAACCACTGTTGCACTCCCTCTTCAGCAAGTATATTCTTCTTAGATGAGGAGCCCAAAACTGTACACAATATTCCAGATGCGGTCTCACAAAGGCTCCACACAATTGCAGCAAGGCTTATTTGCTCCTGTACTGAAAACCACTTGTGATGATGGCCTAAATGCCATTTGTCTTCCTAATTGTTTACTGCATGTGCCTGCTAGATTCTAGTGTCTCGGGAACAAGTGCAGACGTGTCCTTTCCACATCAACACTTCCCAACCTTCTATCATTTAAGAAATACCATGTATTTCTGTTTTTTGTACCAAAGTGGATAACTTCACACTTACTCACACTACATTCCATCTGCCATGTTGTTGCCCATTCTCTTAGCCTGTCCAGGACCCCAAAGCCTCCTCGCATCCTCCTCACAACCGATACTTCCAACTAGTTTTGTGTCATCAAAAAATTTGGAAATATTACATTCAGTCTCGATATCCAAATCATTTATATAGATTGTGAACAGCTGTGGCCCCAAAACTGATCCTTTCTGTACCCCAATAGCAACAGGCTGCCATCCTGAGAATGACACGTTATTCCTAATATCTCTTTTATGTCTGTTAACCAGTTATCAATGCATACTACTGTATGACCCCATATCCCATAAGCTCTAATAGTTTTTCCTAACCTCCTGCATGGAACCTTATCAAAAGCTTTCTGAAAATCCAAGTGCATCACACCCACTCGTTCTCCTTTGTCTATGCTGCACAGAACATCCTCAAAGCACTCCAGCAGGATTGGCAAATGCGATTTCCCTTCCACAAATCCATGTTGACTCTGACAATCATAGCAAAATTTTCTCAGCGTCAAGCTATCACATTCTTCATAATAATTTCTGGCACTTGCCTTCCAACTGACGTCAAACTAACACTTTGTAGTTCCCCATGCTCTCTCTCCTTCATTTCTTAAGTAGTATGGTTAACTTGCTACTTTCCAGTCTCTGGAACCTTTCCAGAATCTACCGAATTTTGAAAGATAACTGCCAATTTATTCACTATCGCCATTGCCATCTCCTTCAAAACTCTGGGAGGTAGTTCATCTGGTCCAGGGTAAAAGCCTTCTCGGGTGTATAATTGAAACCCGACCCAGGCCCGGCCTGACCACATCTAACCCAAACCCGACACGGATCCGAGCCATTTATTTTTTGCGTCCAACCCGACCCGACCTAACCCGGCCCGACCAGACTGCAGGAATAAAGTTACTGATATCAAGCAGGTTATTGTGATCTACCTTGTCCAAATGTTGTGATCCGGTTGATCTGTTCTGGCAGTAGGTTATTCCTGCAGATGTAATTGTGGGCAATCTGATCCTGATCCTGTCACCAGGAACCAATGACCCAATCCCTAACATTCGCACACGAGCACTTTGTGGCCGAGTTTATTCGGCAGTGATCAGGGGTAGTAACCTCGCTATTTCCTTACCCGCTCCCTTATTTAGTCAACACAGTTTTCGGATGGTTGTCGGGCTGTACAGATTTGGAGTGCTTGGCCGAGGTGGGGGTTCGGGTGTGGGGGGATGTGGAGGGGGTGCTGTGCAAGGCCATGAAGATTTGAACATGAGCAACACACAGGCCAATGATCATTTTCTTACTGCTTTTTCTAAACTCAATGAATTCAATTCAGTGAGATTGGACTGGAAGGTAAATTTCAATGAAAGGAAAGATTGATTGATTGGAGAAATGGCAGATCAGATAGCAGGCTTTCCCAGTGCTGTTTGATTGTTAATGCACCGTACTGCAGACTTCCCGTATTGTCTGATCATCAGTCTACAATACTGCGTTTGATTGACATCTTCTGTTTGATCAGAATACACATAATGGCTCGCAGCTCGAATAGAATGAAACGCAAAAAAAAAAATATTGTTGACAAAGTATGTTGTACAATTTCTTGCATTGAAATTTTAAACAATTTTACATAAAGGTTCGTATTACTCAACAAATGCATACTCACCCTAGATTATTTGATGTCACGAGTGACTCTCAGTTCTCCAAATATTTCAGAGTGTCCATCTATCCTTTGAGATCTTTTTAAGTTTATGTAGCACTGCCACATAAACAATCAGCAAGTGCTGCTTGTTCATTGCTTTTACACACTGGACTGTCTCGTTCCTCGATAAGATTAGTTCAGTCATAGAAAAGACAAAGAATCCCAGAAGCCCTGATGTGAAGTATTAAAATGCAAATCAAGTAATCTAATAGCGATCAAAAAAGTTATGCATTTGTTGAACATCTTTCTTCCAACTCCTCGAGTACATAAAATTAAAGATCCCAACTCTGGTAGCCGAACTAACTTTTTGTAGATAACTTTCAAATACACAGAGGGTTTCTCTTCTTCTGTCAGAAATATCATCCTGTCCCTTCTGAGAATTTCAAACAATGGCTTGACTCCCTCATGAATTTTAAGTAGTGTTCTTATGAGATTATTCATTTTTATCTCTACAAAGAAAGACTTGCTCTTCTCTGTCACCTTTCACAACCGAAGGACATCCCAAACCACTTTCCACACAATGAATGTCTTTGTGAATTGTGGTCACTGTTATAAAGCAGGAAACACAGCAGCCATTGCCCACAGCAAGCTCCCACAGACATCACTGTGACAATAACCAGATAAAACAGAAAGAAAGTGTCAAACCGCAGATTAAAAAAAAACCAAATGGCTTAATCCAATGAAGCAGCCAATCAACAGTTAGGTGAACATTTGATTTCTTAGCAAGTAAATAGTCTCAGTTACAGACATAGCAAAGAAAGAAAAGAACAAAAGGTGTTAGAAATAGTCATGTAAAAGTTAATAGAGTCAACAGTGGAAGGCTTAAGGACAGTCCTCTGCTGGTCGAATGTCCGTCCAGCTTTGCCAATGTTCCTCTCACTGCTGCCACTGCTCGCCGGAATGCGAAGTATACTTCGAGCCAAACTGGCCAATTTAGGGTATGTAAGACTGTGTTCCTTCCACCAGCCCAACAGATCATGCTCGCTTTCCATCGCCAACACGACAGGTCTCTGTGTTGCTGCACTTCCTCATTTGTGTCCACTTCTTCATGAACATTCTCCCATTCAATAAATTCGTCAGTGCTTTTTTTGGGAGCTGTATGTTCATCAGCAAGCACTGTCGTTTTCTTCACGGTGCCTTCTGTTTTAATGTTGTTGGTACGTCTGTGCAGTTCATTTATTTATTTAGCCATACAGCACTGAAACAGGCCCTTCGGCCCACCGAGTCTGTGCCCAACAACCACCACCCATTTATACTAATCCTACATTCCCCACCACCTCCCCACCATTCTCCTAACACTAGGGGCAATTTATAATGGCCAATTTACCTATCAACCTGCAAGTCTGTAGCTGTGGACGGAAACCGGAGGCCCCAGCGGAAACCCACGCAGTCACAGGGAGAACTTGCAAACTCCACACAGGCAATGCCCAGAACTGAACCCAGGTCGCTGGAGCTGTGAGGCTGCAGTGCTAAACACTGCGCCACCCAAGTCAGAACAAACTTCTACTCTGTCATGGCTGAACAAACTCCGCAGATGATTATATTTAGGCCAGAGAAATGTTGCTATCTTGTGTATGTCATTTACATCAAATTTCGTCAAAAGCCACTCTCTGTGCCGTTGCCTGACAACTGCTTGCATTGGAGTATCTGAAGGCAGTGGCATGCAGTGTCGTTTAAGCTTTTCAAACCATGGAATTACCAGGTTCGATGTAGGATGCTGGTCTCCCTCGTGTTCCCTCTGAGCTTCAGAAATTGGTTGGAGGAAATCAACCAAAAAATGCAATACACTGGGGACGATGATTTCTAGCTTGTAGTTTTCCCCACACTGTTCCAGTTTCTCGTGCAGCTCATGATACATGTCCTGAATTGAATTCAGTGTCAGGTAAACAGTACTGTACCTCGTTTATCCCATTGGATATACGGTTTTAGTCAACTGTACAGCAAGACCAGACTGTTTAACATATGTCACTAGGGTATAGTTTGTACAACATCTGGAGCTTCGCAAGCTAATTCCTTTGGATCAGGTGAATGCCGAAGGAGCGTGTTGCATACATAGTCCTGACAATCAGGACGTCAATACGGTCTACAGCAAGCACTATGTTAGCGCATTGATCTGTCACTCAGAATAATATATTTAAATTTGATGGGTCGAATCCAAATGTATGCACAAGCAGCTTTAAAATGTCATGCCTGATGTTTTCGCCAGTTCTGGCGTTCTCCAGTGGAAAAATTGCTGGTGTTAAAACTTTGGCATTGTTTAAAATCTACTGTGATGCAACGAAAAGTTATTGGAGAGGGACATGACGGATGTTGAAGTTAGGGACAGATGTTTGATTACTCTAGGTCAAGTCGGCATAAGGAGGGAGGAAGTGTTGGGTATTCTAAAAGGCATTAAGGTGGACAAGTCCCCAGGTCCGGATGGGATCTATCCCAGGTTAGTGTGGGAAGCGAGAGAGGAAAGAGTTGGGGCTTTAACAGCTATCTTTGCAACTTCCTTAAACACGGGTGAGGTCCCGGAGGACTGGAGAATTGCTAATGTTGTCCCCTTGTTTAAGAAGGGTAGCATGGATAATCCAGGTAATTATAGACCGGTGAGCCTGACGTCAGTGGTAGGGAAGCAGCTGGAGAAGACTCTGGGGGAAAGGATCTATTCCCATCTGGAAGCAAATGGGCTTATCAGTGATAGGCAACATGGTTTTGTGCAGGGAAGGTCATGTCTTACCAACTTAATAGAATTCTTTGAGGAAGTGACAAAGTTGGTTGATGAGGGACGGGCTGTAGATGTCATATACATGGACTTCAGTAAGGCGTTTGATAAGGTTCCCCATGGTAGGCTGATGGAGAAAGTGAAGGTTCATGGGGTCCAAGGTGTACTAGCTAGATGGATAAAGAACTGGCTGGGCAACAGGAGACAGAGAGTAGCAGTGGAAGGGAGTTTCTCAAAATGGAGACGTGTGACCAGTGGTGTTCCACAGGGATCCGTGCTGGGACCACTGTTGTTTGTGATATACATAAATGATTTGGAGGAAAGTATAGGTGGTCTGATTAGCAAGTTTGCAGACGACACTAAGATTGGTGGAGTAGCAGATAGTGAAGGGGACTGTCAGAGAATACAGCAGAATATAGATGGACTGGAGAGTTGGGCAGAGAAATGGCAGATGGAGTTCAATCAGGGTAAATGCGTGGTGATGTATTTTGGAAGATCTAATTCAAGAGTAAACTATACAGTAAATGGAAAAGTCCTGGGGAAAATTGATGTCCAGAGATATTTGGGTGTTCAGGTCCATTGCTCCCTGAAGGTGGCAACGCAGGTAAATAGAGTGGTCAAGAAGGCATACGGAATGCTTTCCTTCATCGGACCGTGTATTGAGTACAAGGGTTGGCAGGTCATGTTAAAGTTGTATAGGATTTTGGTTCGGCCACATTTGGAATACTGCGTGCAGCTCTGGTCGCCACATTACCAAAAGGATGTGGATGCTTTGGAGAGGGTGCAGAGGAGGTTCACCAGGATGTTGCCTGGTATGGAGGGCGCTAGCTATGAAGAGAGGTTGAGTAGATTAGGATTATTTTCATTAGAAAGACGGAGGTTGAGGGGGGACCTGATTGAGGTGTACAAAATCATGAGATGTATAGACAGGGTGGATAGCAAGAAGCTTTTTCCCAGAGTGGGGGATTCAATTACAAGGGGACACGAGTTCAAAGTGAAAGGGGAAAAGTTTAGGGGGGATATGCGTGGAAAGGTCTTTACGCAGAGGGTAGTGGGTGCCTGGAACGCGTTGCCAGCGGAGGTGGTAGACGCGGGCACGATAGCGTCTTTTAAGATGTATCTAGACAGATACATGAATGGGCAGGAAGTAAAGAGATACAGACCCTTAGAAAATAGGCGACAGGTTTAGATAGAGGATTTGGATCGGCGCAGGCTTGGAGGGCCGAAGGGCCTGTTCCTGTTTTGTGATTTTCTTTGCTCTTTTAACATGCAATCGATTTTACTGTTCAAAGAACAAAGACCAAAGAACCGTACAGCACCGGAACAGGCCATTATCCCTCCATTCCCATCCTATTCATGTATTTGTCAACATGCCTCTGAAACGTCGTTATCGTACCTGCTTCCACCACCTCCCCCGGCAGCAGTTTCCAAGCACTCACTACCCTCTGTGTAAAGAACCTGCCTCGCACATCCCCTCTAAACTTTGCATCTCTCACCTTAAACCTATGTCCCCTTGTAACTAACTCTTACACCTTGGGAAAAAGCTTCTGACTATCCACTCTGTCCATGCCGCTCATAACTTTGTAAACCTCTATCATGTCGCCCCTCCACCTCCGTCGTTCCAGTGAAAACAATCCGAGTTTATCCAACCTTCCCTCATAGCTAATGCCCTCCAAACCAGGCAACATCCTGGTAACCCTCTTCTGTACCCTCTCCAAAACCTCCACGTCCTTTTGGTAGTGTTGCGACCAGAATTGCATCCAATATTCTAAATGTGGCCAAACTAAGGTTCTGGACAGCTGCAGCCAATTTTTATACTCTATGCCCCGACCGATGAAGGCAAGCATGCCGTATGCCTTCTTGACTACCTTATCCACCTGCGTTGCCACTTTCAGTGACCTGTGGACCTGTACGCCCAGATCTCTCTGCCTGTCAATATTCCTAAGGGTTCTGCCATTTACTGTACACTTCCCATCTGCTTTAGACCTTCCAAAATGCATTACCTCACATTTGTCCGGATTAAACTCCAACTGCCATTTCTCCGCCCAAGTCTCCAACCGATCTATATCCTGCTGTATCCTTTGACAATCCTCATCATTATCCGCAACTCCACCAACCATTGTGTCATCCGCAAACTTACTAATCTGACCAGCTACCTTTTCCTCCAAATCATTTATATGTACTACAAAGAGCGAAGGTCCCAGCACTGATCCCTGCAAAACAACACTATTCACATCGCTCCATTCAGAAAAGCACCCTAATACTGCTACCCTCTGTCTTCTATGACTGAGGCAGTTCTGTATCCATCTTGCCAGCTCACCTCTAATCCCGTGTGAGTTCACCTTTTGTACCAGTCTGCCATGAGGGACCTTGTCAAAGGCTTTAATGAAGTCGCCCGTCCACATGTCAGTTGTCATTCCCACATTCACATCCTTCAGTATGTCAGTAATCTGAGAAATTAGTTCTTTTCTCTTTACTTCCGCCACATCACGACAACTTCTTGAAACTGTACTTGGATTTCCTAACACACATGATACTGATACTCGACCGTATGTAGCACCCACATTGATAAGCTCTTGTGCTCGCTCAACAGCCACTTCACCAGAGACAGTTTTGAAAGATCAAATATCCTTGCAACAGAGACTCACATATGTGTCTGTAATTTCTGATTTTTTGTGAGCGGGTACTTTTTTTTCCCCGCTCCCTGTGCAAACTAAGTTAAATACGACTGACTTGGCCCTGCTGTGGTTCAGTGCATCCTTTTCCAGTTCGTCACGTCAAAGATGAATTTCCCGTCTTTTTGCTGTAATATTTTAGTCGAAGTTTGCAAGATTTGCATTGTACAAATCCACTTGAACTTTTATTATTGCGGAAAACCACAACATTGAAAGTGTTTCCAAACGGGCGATTCTTTTTTCCAGGTACAGTCCTTTCCACAACTAAACATTCTCCAGTAGACATCATTCGTTTTACATCCATAGTGTACTGTAGTGTAAAATCACCTTTGGACACATGTAGTCGGGTTATTATTATACTGCAGCCATTTGTTTCTGCTGTTGACTGTCCAATAACAATGAACAGTGAGAATCTGGATCTGAACCAGGAACATTCATTACGGTTTGACGAGAGAAAGCTGCAATGATTTCTCGCACTCCCTGTTGAAAGATTGATGGACAGGATTTATTTCAGCCTTTGGCCTAGTTGATAACAATTTGCTGTTCAATCATAGCATTATTAAAACAATTAATGTGAAATTCTGTTCACTGCTCAGGTCTTGAACTAGATTTGAGCAGACCAACTACTGAAAAATTCAGGAACTTTCCAGATATCACAGCCAGACCTGGATAGAGGGTCTCAGGGTTTAATTCTGAACACACGCAACAGAAGGAGTGACAGTCACACAGGGATGCGAACAACTCTCGTTTCCGTCGCCTACTCACCCAACAGGCACAGTTAGAGACTGATTAAACATCCAACCCACTGCAGTTCAGTACTGGAGAAATACAGAGGCTCCTCCACTCCATTCTTCCCTCCCGTACACTCGGCAGATTCTTTTAGTGTGAGGGTTTAAGGAGTAACTGTTGGATCAGTGTTTGATATTTTCAAACTGCAGTGACATTCCCTGCAGTGACAGGTTCAAAATTAACCAAGAAATGGCTCAAGGCATTACAGTCCAGGGATAGAGGGAAGGAGAGAGAAGAAAAGAGAATGACAGAGGCAGAGGGAGTAAAAGGTCAATATTGGGGGAAGGTAAATTTTACGAAGTTTCGAGTTGAAATGGAATTACTTAAAGGAAAATCAGTAGCAACGCAGATGGAGGCATTCAAAGCAAGATTCTATGGGCACAATATAGACATATCCCCAGAAAGAAAAAGGGTGGTACTGCTAAATCTGGAGCTCCCTGGTTATCTAGAATCATACAGGGTAAGATATGTTCCAATGTTCCTATAACAAAGCAGAAAAACAAATGTTATGACAGTCACTTTAAACTTGATACTTCAGAAAGCCGAGAGGAGAATAGGAAGTGTATGGGGTTAAGTAGAAAGGTAATTAGGAAAGCAAACAGAGCACATGAAAAACATTGGCAGGTAAAATCAAGGAAAACCATAAGGTGTTTTATCAGTACATTAAGAGCAAGAGGATAACAAGGGACAGGGTGGGGCCTATCAGAGATGTGCAAGGTAACTTATGCATGGATGCAGAAGATGTGGGCAAGGTTCTTAATGAGTACTTTTTACTCTGTCTTCACAAAGGGGAGGGATGATGCAGATATTGTTGTTAAAGAGGAGATGTGTGAAATATTAAATATGAAAAGCATAATGAGAGAGGAAGTACGAGTGGGTCTGACATTCTTAAAAGTGGATAAATTATCAGGACTGGATGGAAAGTATCTCAGATTGTTAAAGGATGCCAGGGAGGGAATAACGGATGTTCTGAGGATCATTTTAAAATACTCGCTATATCGAGGCGAGGGGCCAGAGGAGTGGAGGTCTGCCAACATTGAACGATTGCTTAATAAGGGTGCAAGGGATAGTTGGAATATCTATAGGCCTGTCAGTCTGACCTCAATGCTAGGAAAATTATCAAAATCAATTCTGAGAGATAGTATAACTGTCTTAAAAAGGCATCGATTAATCATGAATAGTCAGTATCGATTTTTAGTGAAGATCGTGTCTTACGAACTTAATTGCGTTTTTTTGAGGAAGCCTCAAGGAGGCTTGATCAGGGTAGTGTAGTGGATGTTGCCTAATAGATTTTAGTAAGGCATTTCATAAGGTCCCACATGGCAGATTGGTCAGAAAAGTAAAAGCCCATGAGATACAGGGGAATGAGGCGAATTGGATCCAAGATTGGTTCAGTGACTGGAAATAAATGTTTTCTTTTGTGAATGGAAGGTGCTTTCCAGTGGCATTACACAGGTCTCATTGTTGGGTACCTTGCAATTTGTGGTATATATTAATGATTTAGACCTAAGTTTGGGAAGCATTAATGGAAACTTTTCAAATGACACAAAAGTTGGCCATGCAGTTGATCGTGAAGAGGATAGCCATAGACTCCAGAATGATATAAATGGTTTGGTTAATTAGGCAGAAAAGTGGCAAATGGAATTCAATCCAGAAAGGTGTGAGGTAATGCATTTGGGGAGGACAAGCAATGCAAGGGAATACTCAATAAACGGGAGTATATTGGGAAGGGTAGAAGAAGTGAGAGACTTTGGAGTGCAAGTCCACAGGTCCCTGAAGGTGTCAGGACAGGTAGACAGAGTGGTGAAGAAAGCATATGGAATGCCTTCCTTTATTGGCCGAGATACATCGTACAAAAACAGGGAATTAATACTGGAACTGCATCAAATGCTCTTTAGTCCACAGATGCAGCCTTGTATACAGTTCTGGTCACAACATTACAGGAAGGACATAATTGCTCTGGAGAGAGCACAGAGGACATTTACAAGAATGTTGCCAGGGTCTGAAAGTTGATTGGATAGGCTGGTGTTGATTTCCTTAGATCAGAGAAGGCTGAGGTGTGACTTAATTGAGGTGTACAAAATTATGAGGTGCCGTGATAGAGTAAACTAGAAGGACCTGTTTCCCCTAGCAGTGATGTCAATTATCGGGGGCACAGATTTAAGAAAAATTGGGAGAAGGATTAGAGGGGGCATGATGAAAATCTTTTTCACCAAGAGGGTGGTGGGTGTCTGGAATTCATTGCCAGGAATGGTAGTGGAGGCAGAAACCCTCAGCCCATTGAAAAGGTACCCGGTATCCAATCAGCTAGGCTACAGACCAGGTAATGGAAGGTGGGATTAGAATGGGCGGCTAGTTTTTTTCAGCTGGAAAATACATGACTGGCTGAATGGCTTCTTTCTGTGCCGAACCTTTTCCATGATGTCAACGGTCTGTCAGCCCAGTAACATCACCCATTTGCAAACAAGCACGTATCCAGGGAATTGGAGAAGAATAGTGACCCTTAAGAGAGTCACTGTGTGTACTGTGTGAGATACGGGCCAGATTCACACCCTTACAAACCTGTCGCATCCTTTCTTGGTCAGAAACCTGCCCCAGTGACAATACGGGTGACAGCCAACTCTATGTAGTGAGGAGAGATTCCTTGTCTCTGAAGGTTGTGCGACTTTAGAATTCTGTGCCTCAGAATGTGGTGGAGGCTCTATCTCTCCCTCTCTCAGTTTCTCCCTCCCTATCTCCTTGTCTGTCTCTCCGTCTGTCTCTATCTCTCCCCATATCTCTCTTTGACTCTCCCTCTGTCTCTCTCTCTGTCTCCCTCTGCCTCTCCCTCTGACTCTCCCTCTATCTCTCCCTAGATCTTACTCTGTCTCCATCTGACTCTCACTCTGACTAACCCTCTGTCTCATGCTGTGTGTCTGTCACGCTCTTTTCATCTCTCTCCCTCCCTCTGTCCCTGGACAGCATGCTTTGAGCCATTTCTTGGTTAATTTTGCACCTGTAATTCTTGCCCTTTTTTGGAACTGCAGTTCGAAAATATCAAACGCTGATCCAACACTCAACCCTAAAACGCTCACACTAAACCCCATCGCCAGACTGGGTGATAATCGGGATGAGGGGGTGATTCTCCTGCTCCATTTAACAAGTTGTTCAGTTTATTACCCTATGTATTCCTGATATTCAGTTCATCAATTAACTATAACTTTATTCCAGCCAGGGAGAGACAGAGCGCGGGGAGAAGGAATGGGGCCGAGTGGCCTCCTTATGCTGATATTTCGTCTGTTCGTATGTTTGTTTGCATGTTGAAAGCTATTAAATGGTTGTTGGGGAAACGAAATGTCCTGCCGGAGAGAATGACAGAAGCAGAGTCTATGATAACTTAAAAAAAAGGAAGTCCTTTAAAGGTTTAAAAGAAAGAGGTGCGAACATGTATTTATCATTTTTGCTATTTGAGAAGCTGGGATTGTTCTCCTTACAGCAAAGAAAGTTAAGAGGGGGATTGACCAGAATGGTCCCAGGGCTGAGGGAATTCAGTTCAAGTGGAGAGACAGGGAAGGGGGGAATTTGGTCTCCATGGAGCAGAGAATGTTAAAAGGGAAATTGACCAGAATGGTCCCAGCGATGAAGACCTTCAGTTAATGTGGAGAGACTGGAGAAGCTGGGATTGTTCTCCTTAGAGCAGGGAAGGTTGCATTTGAACATGCTGCACTGTATGTTCTAATGCATTCTGTACTAAGATCCACAGACGAAGTTACTTGGATTATATTGAGGCAAATAAAGCGAAATGGTTTTACAAGGTAAAGTCAAATCATTACATTACATCTTGGAGGACGGTATTTAGTGGCTGTGACGTGGCCAAGATGGTAACCATTTTAACTTGTGAACAATAAACTTAAATCTGGTTTTAGGATTTAAAAAAAGCCAAGGAATTGAAAGTTTCCAGATTCCAGATGCTACCGGATGCAACATTGAATTAGGTCAGCAGATTCGGATGATAAAAAGCAGTCACATGGGAATATTCACCTAACGAGACTGGCAGTACACAGTGGGGAATGGGAGCAGCCCAAAGTTCCTTCTTAAATCTCATTTCTCGTTAATCTGAGTGGCGAGGCCTGGGGTTTGCTCACTTCATCTTCAGTTGTATCAGGTCTGCACACTGCAGTGCTGGTTACTTGCTTAGAGCGAGGAAGGAAATGTCCTTAAGTCTAGCGAAGCTTTGCATTGTTAAGACAATTCGTCCATTGTAGGTTAGAGAATGTCCGTAATGCCTGAGATTAAACTGTTTAGGGAGGAAGGAACCTCCTTCGGTAGTTCTGCTCGGGCACCACTATTCTTATCTATTTGCTACCACCCTCTAACTGTATGTCTGCCCTGCTGCCGATGTTGCTTAGATCATAAGAACATAAGAAATAAGAGCATTAACCCAGTCAAATCCCACCTTCCAGCATTCGGTTTGTAACCTGCAGGTTACTGTTCTTGAGGTGCATATCCAGACTCCTTATATATGAGTTGAAGGATTCTGCCTCTATGGTTCTCGACACTTCCGCAAATGGAAAGTGTTTCTCTGCATCTCCTCATTCCAGAGCCTTCATGGTTTTGCATATCTGGAGCAAATTAGCTCTCAACCTTCTCTTCCCGAAGGAGGCAACGCCAGATTCTCAATGTACCTGCACCCTCCCTCAAGCCTTCACATCGTCCCTATTGTGCAGTGCCCAGAATTGGACACAATACTCCAGTTGAGGCTGAACCAGTGTTTTATACATGTTCATCGTAAATTCCTAATTGCTTCAATCATGCATCAATTGTTTCATTGGATATTGACTTAGTACCTGGGACCAGGGAAATGTTTCATTAATTGCAGATAGTGGCTATGATTACTAGATCAAAACTGCACATGACTGGAGAGAACGTACTACTTTCTCCAGGTACACTGACTGATTGGTCGCATGTATTTAGCATCTGACTGTTCTCATCTGGCCCATGAAGTGCCTCTGTTCAGTTCGGGACTGAAACTCTGCCATTGAATTTCCCCTGCTCAATGGAGAATGTCCTAAATCATCGGCCCCTCAAGAGCCATTTCAGAGCACAGGCCAGGGGGATTGAAGCAGCACCTGATGGGGCTTGGAAGGAGGCTTGAGAGGAGCTGAATAGGGAGGGAAAAAATCCAGCATGACCTGGGAGGGAATCGACATTTAAATCAGCAACATGAATCAACAGAGAGGAAAAATGATTTCAGCAAATCAATGTGTTTCACTGTATCTGATTAATTCTGTCTCTGATCCAATCTGATGGTGGTAACTGATAATTATCAGTAGGAATGGAAATAGATCACAGATCAGGGTAATTACTGTGTGAGGGAATGCCCTGATGACAAGGGCACAGTCTCATCGACAGACCACTGACTTTCCCCGTGCATCTTCTCCCAGTGAGTCACTATTTCAGTGGAAATCGCTGCTGCACTGAGTCTTTGGGAATTGCACTTGCTGATTACACAGAGGATGTTTGTGAATGATGGCAAAAGTTGAATCCTATTGGGTAATTAGACAATGCACGGTGACATCAATTCCCAGTTACGCAATCAGAATGAATAGAGAAATTGGTGGCGATTGTTCTTCAACTCTGGCAGCAACTGAAGGAAGAGAGAAACCCAGTGACCAGATCAGGAGCATAGCCCTCCCCAGCATTTTCTGGGAGCTCAAGGGTCCTCACTATGCCTTCCTTGCTATGGGATGTGTGGAACATTCCTTGCTGAGTCCGGCTCAGACCCCTTCTCTCACACCTTCTTCCGGTACATTGATGACTGTCCCGGTGCCTCTCCCTGTTCTCGTCCTGAGCTGGAAAATTTCAGTCAATTTGTCTCCTATGTCCACCCTTCTCTCACAGTCACATGGTCCATGTCGGACCCTTCCCTTCCTCGATTTCTCGCTCTCCGTTTCTGGGGAAATCCTATCAACCAGTGTTCGTTGTAAGCCAATGGCCACTCACAGCTACTGGGATTGCACTTCATCAACTCCACTTCCTGCAAGGACTCCATTCCATTTTCCCACTTTCTCCATCTCCAGCGCATTTGTTCTGATGATGAAGCCTTCCATACTAGCCCTTCTGATAATTCTTCCTTTAGCATCACCGAGGATTACCCCACACTGTGCTTGGCAGGACCCTCCACTGTGTCTGAATTATTTCACACACTTCTGCACTCACCCCTTCCCCTCCCTCCCAGAATCGCAATAGGACTCCCATTATCATCACCTGGTACCCCACCAGCCGCCATATTCAACAGATCATCGTCTGCCTTCACGCCACCTTCGGCATGATGCCACCACCAATCACATCATCCCCTCAACTCACGTTGCAGCATTCTGTCGCGTGCTTGCTCAGGTGTCTCATTGCAGTTACTATCACGTCTCACCATCTCCATCTGCTGGTGTCCCTGTCTCACTGCAGTTACTGCCACCGCTCACCATCTCCATCTGTTGGTCTCCCTGTCTCAAGACATTTACTGGCCACCTCTCACCATCTCCATCTGCTGTTGTCCCCTTCTCACTGCAGTTACCGTCCCCTTTCACCTGCTCTGTCTGCTGGTGTCCCTTTCCCACTGCGGTTACTTACCCTCTCAACATCTCCATCTGCCAGTGTCTCTGTCTCACTGCATTTACTGCTCCTCTCACCATGTCCATGTGCTGGTGTCCCTGTCCGACTGCAGTTACTGACATTTTCACCATTTCCATCTACGGCTCTCCCTGTCTCACTGCAGTTGCATTCCCTCTCACCATCTACATCTGCTTGTGTCCCTGCCTCACTGCAGTTATTGTCCCCACGCTCACCATCTCCATCTGTTGGTGACCCAGCCTTACTGCAGTTGCAGCCCCCCTCTCACCACCTCCATCTGCTGGTGTCCCTCTCTGACTGCAGTTAATGCCCCTCTCACCAATTCACAATCACTGTGATTTACAGCTTTATCCATTTTGCTGTGGGTCCAGGGCGGGTTTAGTTGAATTTCATCTGAGCTTTGCTATTTCGCCCTTTTTGAGAAACAATTCATAAATATTCTGCAGAGCAAGTCCCGCCTCAATAGGTCAGATTATGAACAAAATATAATTTCATAATCATATTTACAATCATTTCAGTGCTCAATGCCGTGTATATAAATTGCACTTTCTGTCCTGAGGGAGTGTAGGGAATGGAATATGAAATGGCATTTTGTTTAATTGTTTGTGAACCTTCAGCTTTTTCTATGATATCACTAATTTAACAATGAGGTTGAGAGGGTACTTCACCGCCTTCTTCAGCTCCTGCCTGAATTTAGTCTGAGTTATAGTGTAAATACATGTGTTGGTGCAGGAACTGAGAAGCTGCAGCATCTTTGCCGTTTGTTCTGTGATAAAGAGAGGGTCAGTGTAGGAGGAATAATGCTGAATATCTGCAATTTGCCGATATATGAAAAACACAAACACTGTCATCCACAACAGTATAAAACTGCCGTATATACCAAAGAGTAAAATAATTGATTTTCTGCGATTTTCCATCTCTGGGTCCTTGTGATTCTCTCCATTGCTGTGACCCCGGAATCCCCTGCGGACTTTACTGGAGACGAAAATCCTTCTGACAGTCAGAACATTGAGCAGCATAATCAGAAACACCGGGACAGAAGGGGTTAAAATGTAATGAAACAATTCAAATGCCCCCCATGTGGGAGCGATAAAGAAGCTCGGTTTCGTGGAAAAACCCATGGGAACATTATCAGTAATGTAATGTTGTTCGTGTGTAAATTACCAGGGGACAGACTCCAAACAGCCCAGCACACTCACTGTTCCCTCAACCACAGCCGCCGTTTTCTCACTGCAATATTTTGTTTTCAGCTTCTCAGGACAAATGGCCACAAATCGATCAAAAATGAAAGTGACTGTGAGCCAGACAGAAACAACTGTGGCTGTATTAAGCAGAACGAAAATGAGAGAACACACGGGAGTAATTCTCAGGAATGAAGCTGAGAAATAAATTGCAACTATCCAAATCAATATGGGACCAGTTACAACCACCAGGAGATCAGCCACTGCCATTCCCACCAGGTAGACAGTGATACATTTGGAGAGACCGCACTTTCCTCGGGACAGGATCACAATCGCCACCAAGTTAACTGGAAAAGAGAGAAAAGGAAGCAGAGAAATTACGGATCAGACCTGGAGACAAAGCAGCAGATGACAGGATCTGGGTTGAAATTTCCAGTTTCGTTGTTGCATCGAACAGTGAAAACGGATTCTTTGACCTGGGCAGTGCTTTGCCAAAGTGAAATGTTTGAAAACATAATTATGAATAATGTATTGGGAAATTGATACATAAAGTGAAGAAAGTCAGTACCGGATCTACTGGAAGTACTGAGTGAGGATGTAGTGCTAGTGGGGACATGAGAAGGGGTTTTACAGAGATGGAATCCAATGGGTTAATTGGGAATTTGTCTCCAGAATGTTGGTTGTAACGGGTTGGGGAGAGATGGATATTTCGCTTTTCTTTTGCTCTGGGTTTAGGGAACAGACTGGGACTATTACCAATTGGGAAAAGGCTGAAAACTACAGCGCTGAGTTTGAGTTCTCGTTTTGGCAATGATCTAGAATGGCGCAGCAGGCTTGAAGGGGTGAATGGTTTCCTCCTATTCCAATGTTCCTGTATTTCTAACAGGTTGGACGAGGCAGCTGGAGATGCAGCCAGTGAATGAGATGGAAGGGAAAGAAGGAGAGGGATCTGTTGTAGCTGGAGGGGAGACAGGAGCAAATGGTTTGGGAAAGTGGATAAACTGAAGCTATCGAGGAGGAGACAGAGGATTCAATACAGTGAGAGGAGAGGCTCAGATTCACAGGGAGAGACTGCAGCAGAATGTTACAGGAAATCTAATCGAAAGTTCCCAGTAATATAACTCAATTAATACATTCAAACAATAATCCCTGCGGTTATTGGTGTTGGAGAACAGTTCATTGTTTATTCGATATAGCCAATATATTTAGTTGTTTTTTCTCCCTGCTCCTTTCCTCCTTCCCTATCTCTGTAAACTGTTACATAATGCTACTTTTCACATATGGTTTATTCCTAACATTCTGCGCTTGTGTACTTTTCACCTGCCCCATGTTTAATAATTATATTCTCAGAGTCAGTTTGTTCAGTGGTGAAACGTTTGTGAATAATCTCATGTATCTATTGAACGTCCAAGTCTCCACCTGTTCACCTACACTCTTCGCTTCATCTACAATGCATGGAATAAACAGGATCGAAAGCTTCTTCCAGACAAACCTCACAATCACTGAAATTCCTTCCCCTGGAATTATAAAGTAAACAGTTAGAATGTGGGATATATTAATTTATAATGCACCAACATCAGCGCTGCAGCTGATAATCTACAGATAAATGGGAGACTCTTGATTCCAACTGATAGGGTGTAAACCATTAAAACATCACGACAATACTTTCTATTTTGCAATGTAGCCCAGTTACAGTGAAGGCTCCACAGTGAAACAGAGATGGAGATGTCAGCAGCAAACTCACTTCAGTAGTCAGATCTCTGAAGCAGCATCAGGCACAGACAGAATGAAATAATATTTGACAACAGTGATAACCAATAAATACATTGAAATCCCAGTTAAACTGAGCCATATTATTGCGGTGGGAGGACATTGTACTCTCCCCTTGTAACACCGAGGCCGTGAGATACCTTATTATCCATCACTGAAAAAACAATTCCTAAAAATATTCCAGGACCGGTTCGATCCACATCATGAAACTGTTGAAAGCTACTCTTAATCCTAATCGAGATGCTGGGTTTGAATACATTCAATACACTGCACAATGCAGTAACATTTCCTCGGTTACTTACATCAACACCATTCAAGATATTATACAGCTCCTGCAAGACTGAAAGAGCAGACAATGAGGAGATTGCAACTGCAAGTTGCTGGAAAAGAACAGGCGGCTGTGCAACACACACAGTGCAAAATAATACCAAGTAAAGCAGCACCGTCAACACCGATTTGCACCATTATTAGCTGAGATACTGGCTTACCATGAACTCCAATTGCTGCAAGTACAGGATAGTAAATGCATCAGATTTGAATGATTACTGGATATCCCATTTCTGTGAGAAGCAAAGACTTCTGTTAGCCTGGAATCCACAGCTGCAGCACGTACTCAGAGCTGATCCATTCCAACGGGTCCTGATTTATACAGGGGATAAGTCTCCACTGACACGGTTATACCCCTGATCATTGACATTAGTTGCACTCACCTGAACAAACTCATTACATCAGCAGCTTTGACTCTAATGTAAGTAATGTGGTGGATAAAACACAATCTTTTCAATGTCAATTGCTTTTTCATAGGAAGACCCCTCTTGGCAATAAACTTGAAATTTGTACTCATACTGGACGGATGCTCCGGTTATGAGTGGCATCGTTTACATTTTCCATTTCATTGCATTGACCTTGTTCACTACTGACGTTTCTATTGTAAATATAACTGATCTGTCTGCAGTGGACACTGAATCCAGGGACAAAAGCAATCCCGTTTCACTCTGTTGCTGCCTTTTCTAGTTAAAATGCGAACTTTGAGGATCTGATATGGGATCATGTTCAGGGTACAGCCTAGAAACTGCTGTGGGTGATATTAGGGGACCAACACTCTCCACCTCCATTGGGGAGGCACTCGCAGAGTGATAATAACACTGGTCAAGAAATCCATTGTCCCAACCAAATGGCCTTTTGACATGGATTCAAATTACACCATGACGGCTGTATAAATTAGAGGGAGCTCCCCATCTTTGTATAAAGTGGAGGGGTCCCTCTGTATTTATAAAGTGGAGGGAACATCCTCTCTATGTATAATGTGGATGGAGCTAAAGGACAGAGGAGAGAGAGAAATGAGCACAAAAGGAGAAACGGAGAGAGGATGAAGCGAAAGACAGTAATTGGGAGCAGAGCGGAATGACGACTGGCGGAACTGTGAGGAAGCTGTTCTTGAGTGGCGGCAGGCTCTCTCTTACTCCCTGTGTCTCTGTAAGGTGACTGGTTGGGTACGTAACAGCTGTTACTGCATTTAAATTGCTTACAAATTGAGAACTTAAAAAAAAAAACCTCAAGTGATAAGGTGAGCAGTACCACTTAAATTAGAGTAATTTATTAAGGACTTTAGATTGTAGTCGTTAGTTTCTTGAGTAGAACAAGACCCCGAGTGTAATTAGTATATTTTAAAGGGAGTAACTAAATTAATTTAAAGGTAAGTCATGGCAGAAGAGCTCAGCCCCGTGGTGTGCTCCTCCTGCACGATGCGGGAAATCAGGAATGCTTCCAGTTTCCCTGACAACCATGTGTGCAGGAAGTGTATCCATTCGCAGCTACTGGTCACCCGCAATACGGAACTAGAGCTGCGGATGGATACACTGTGGAGCAACAGTGATGCTGAGGACGTCGTGGATAGCAGGTTGAGAGAGGTGATCACAAAGGTAATGGCAGCACAGGCAGAAAACATATGGGTGACCACCAGGCGGAGTAGTAGGCACAGGCAGGTAGTACAGGAGTCCCCTGCGGCCATCCCCCTCTCAAACCGATATATTGCTTTGGATAATGTGAGGGGGTGGGGGGGGGCGGAATTTACTCCCAGCAACAGCCAGGTCCGTGGCACCAAGAATGTCTCTGCTGCACAGCAGGGGAGAAAAAGGAGTGGAAGAGCTATAGTGATAGGGGTTATATCATAAGGGGTACAGATAGGCGTTTTTGTTGCCACAAACGTGATTCCAGGATGGTATGTTGCCTCCCTGATGCTAGGGTCAAGGATGTCACAGAGCGGCTGCAGGACATTTTGAAGGGGGAGGTTGAGCTACCAGATGTCGTGGTACACATTGGTATCAATGACATCGATAGAAAACGGGATGAGGTCCTGCAACAAGAATTTAGGGTGCTAGTTGGCAGTGTAAAAAGCATGACCTCTAAGGTTGTAATCTCTGGATTATTCGCGGTGCCACGTGCTCGTGAGTTCTTAAATAGGAGGATAGAGCAGCTAAATGAGAAGCTGAGGAGATGGTGCAGGAGGGAGGGCCTTAGTTTTCTGGATCACTGGGTCTATATCTGGCAAATGTGGGACCTGTAAAGGTTGGACGGGTTGCACCTGAACTGGAATGGGACAAGCATCCTTTCTGGGCGGTTTGCTAGTTCTGTTGGGGGGGGGGGGTGGGGGTGGGTGGTGCTGGCGGAGTTAAACTAATTTGGCAGGGGAATGGGATACAGATTGAAGGTACAGTAAGGAGTAATATAGAACAGAAAGTGATTCTGCCTGGAAGGCAGAGCAAATCTAGACCTGGTGGGGCACACGGGAAAGTTGAAAGGTTGAATTGCATCTGTTTCAATGCAAAGTGTCTGACTAGTAAGGCAGATGAATTGAGAACGTTGATTAGCACATGGGCTAATGATATTATTGCTGTCACAGAGACATGGTTGAAGAGGGACAGCACTGGCAGCTCATTATGCCAGAGCATAGAATCTTCAGGCGCGACAGGGCAGGGGATAAAAGAGGAGGTGGCATTTCACTGTTGATCAAGGAGTCAATTAATGCAATAAGAAGGAATGACATCTCAGAAGGTTCCTCAAATGAGGCCATTTGGGTGGAACTTTACGAAAAGGGGGCAATTACTTGTCTGTGTGTGTACTACACGCCTCCAAACAGTCAGGAAGAGATAGAGGAGCAGATATGCAGGCAAATCTCTGAGAGGTGTGAAAATAATAGGCTAATAATAGTAGGGGATTTCAACTTCTCCAATATTAACTGGGATAGTCTTCGTGCAAAACGGTTATAATGCATACAGGAGAGCTTTTTGAGCCAGTATGTAGAAGTTCCGACAAAGGAAGGGACAGTACTGGACCTAATCCTAGGGAATGAAGCCGGTCAAATGGTAGAAGTGTCAGTGGGGGAGCATTTCGGGGATTGTGACCATAACTCTGTAAGATTTAAAGTAGTTATAGAAAAAGACACAGATGGACCAGAAATAAAGGTATTGAATTTGGGCAAGGTCGATTTCAATATGATAAAACAGGATTTGGCCAAAGTGGCCTGGGAGCAGCTACTTGTAGGAAAGTTTACATCATATCAGTGGGAGTCATTCAAAGAGGAATTAGTGATAGTCTGGAGCCAACATGTACCCGTTAAGGTGAAGGGTACCAGGGAACTCTGGATGTCAAGGGTTATAGAGCATTGGGGCAGGAAAAAAAGGAGGTTTGCGGTAGATCCCAAGTGCCGAAAACCGTGGAGGCACTAGAGGAGTGTAGAAAGTGTAGGATGGCAGTTAAAAAAGTAATTTGGTGAGTGAAGAGGGGGCATGAAAAAACAGTGGTGGACAAGATAAAAGAAAATCCCAAGGCGTTTCATAAGAACATCAAGGGTAAGAGGAGAAGAGTAGGGCCCATTAGGGACCAACGTGGCAATCTTTGAGTGGGGCCGGAGGACATCGCTGAGGTTTTAAATGATTACTTTTCATTGGTGTTCACTACGGAGAAGAACGATGCAGGTGCAGAGATCAGGGAGGGGGATTGTGATATACTTGAACATATTAGCATTGAAACGGAGGAAATATTGGCTGTTTTTAGCAGGCTTAAAAGTGGATAAATGCTCAAGCCCGGATGAGACAATTCCCAGGTTGTTATGTGAGGCAGGGGAGGAGTTAGCAGCGGCTTTGACACAAATTTTCAAATCCTCTCTGGCCACTGGAGAGGTACCAGAGGACTGGAAGACAGCGAATGTTGTACGATTGTTCACGAAGCGTAGTAGGGATAAACCAGGTAATTACAGGCCTGTGAGTCAAACATCAGTAGTTGGGAATATATTGGAAATAAATCTAAGGGACAGGATTAATCTCCACTTGGAGATGCAGGGATTAATCAGAGATAACCAGCATGGCTTTGTCAGGGCGAGATCGTGTCTAACGAACTTGATTGAATTTTTCGAGGAGGTCACTAGATGTGCCGATGAGGGTAACGCAGTAGATGTAGTATACATGGATTTCAGTAAGGCTTTAGATAAGGTCCCGCATGGGAGATTTGTGAAGAAGGTGAGAGCCCATGGGATCCAGAGCAATTTACCAAATTGGATCCAAAATTTGCTTAGTGGCAGGAGGCAGAGGGTAATGGTCGAGGGCTGTTTTTTACAATTGGAAGCCTGTGACCAGTGGTGTACCACAGGGGTCGGTTCTGGGACCCTTGCTGTTTGTAGTGTACATTAATGATTTAGACGTGAATATAGACGGTATGATCAGTAAGTTCGCAGATGACACGACAATCAGTGGTGTTGCAAATAGTGAGGAGGAAATCCTTAGGTTGCAGGGAGAAATAGATGGGCTGGTAGGATGGGCAGAGCAGTGGCAAATGGAATTTAATCACGAAAAGTGTGAGGTGATGCATTTTGAGAGGACTAACAAGGCAATGGAATACACAATAGAAGGCAGGACCCAAGACAGTACAGAAGGTCAGAGGGACCCTGGTGTACTTGTCCATAGATCACTGAAGGCAGCAGCACAGGTATATAAGGTGGTTAGGAAGGGATTTGGAATACTTGCCTTTATTAGCCGAGGCATAGAATATAACAGCAGGGAGGTTATAACGGAGCGATATAAAACGCTAGTTAGGCCACAGCTGGAGTACCATGTACAGTTCTGGTCAACACACTATAGGAAGGATGTGATTGCACTGGAGAGGGTGCAGAGGAGATTCACCAGGATGTTGCCTGGACTGGAGCATTTCAACTATGAAGAGGCTAGGGTTGTTTTTCTTGGAGCAGAGAAGGCTGAGGGGTGACATGATTGAGGTGTGCAAGATTATGAGGGGCATTGATAAGTTAGATAGTAGGAAACTTTTTCCCTCAGCGGAAGGGTCAAGAGCCAGGGGGCAGAGATTTAGGGTAAGAGGCAGGAGGTTTAGAGGAGATTTCAAGAAACATTTTTTTTTCACCCAGAGGATGGAATCTGGAACGCACTACCTGAAGAGGTGGTGGAGGCAGGAACTCTCACAACATTTAAGAAGTATTTTGATGAGCACTTGAAACGCCATAGCATACGGGCCTACGGGCCTAGTGCAGGAATATGGGACTAGAATAGTTGGGTGCTGTATGGCCGGCACAGACACGATGGGCCGAAGGGCCTGTTTCTGTGCTGTACAACTCTTTGACTGTGACTATGACTCTAACTCCAGGTGTGGTCTGACGAGGGTTTTCTACAACTGAAGCATTACTTCTAGCACCTTGTATTCTTGTCCTCCAGATATAAAAATCTATAGTCACTCTCCGACATCCAGTCATAGGAACGTCGGGACAGGAAGAGGCCATTTGACCCTTTGAGCTTGTTTTATCATTGAATGAGATTATGGCTGATTTCTGCTCTAACACAACGTCGCCACTTTTGCCTCAGATCCCTAAATGTATTTGGTTCACAAAAAGCGATCATCATCAGATTTAAAATTTGCAATTAACCTTGCATCAATTTCTGTTTGCAGAAGAGAGTTTTAAAATTCTAACACCCTGTTCATGTAGTAGTACTTCTCTCCTGAAAGACCTGGTTCTAAATGTTGACTATATTCCGAGTCCTTACCCTCAATTATATGGAGTGACTGGAGAAGCTGGGATTGATCTCCTCAAGACAGAGAAATCTCAGAGGAAATTTGATAGAGGTGTTCAAAATCATTCAAGTTGTTGATGGCGAGGGTAAGGAAGTAGTAGCGAATGGCCGAAGAGCTAGTAGCCAGAGGACACAGATTTAACTTGACTGGCAAAGGGACAAGACACGGCATGATGACATTTTTTTTTTATGGATCGTGTTGTTGTGATCTGGAATGTACTTCTTGAAATAGAGGTGGAAGCAGATTCAATTTTAGCTTTCAATATTATGGGAGAAGATTTCTGAACTTTGCTAATTGTCATGCAACTTTGTAGAAGCAGAAAAACAGCACACAGCTTGTAGCTAATTTAACCAATGGTCATAAAATGTAGACAGAGCAGCTAACCACAATCAACAGTTACAAGGTAGAGACAGGGATCATGGCGGATGTGGGGAAGTGGGCAAAGAATATTCAGCTGAACCTTCTGCTTTGCAAATTGCTTGTGCAGCCCAGACAGACGTTAGCAACTGGCGGATGTGGTACCTGGAGTTTGCATTGACTTGCAGCCTTATGCGAAGCTGACCTCGGACTGTGCATGGTGTATAGTCACGTAGGCAGTCCTGTGGTTATCTTGTGGTTTTATGTCTGAATGAGAAACTGTCTGCTCTGCCTCTGTTATACTATATAAGTCCACGGCGATCTGTAGCTCTTTGGAGTAGCACTGGACCGCCTTTAGGTAAGGTGTACTTCCCATGATATCATGCAATAAAGTGTTTCTTCTCAACGTCTGAGTCCGGAGAATTTGTTTAACAATTTGGCATAATCTCGATTTCTCCAACAATTTGGCGTAGTCGGCAGGATCCCTTTTGTACGGGATCCTGAATGAACTTAACGAGGATTAGGAACCTAAAGTAGAAAATACAGAAAATTTTAGAAACAATTTGGCGTAGTAGTGGTCTGGACTTGAGTCTGCACGAGTTGTTCCTCCACCGGGCGGAGTAAAGAGGCCGTGAGACAAAAGGGTTAGGACAGGAACGACTGGGGCTGTAACTAAATTTTATATAAAATTGACCCGACAGGCACGTGCTCGTTGCTCCCGACTTCACGGGTTGATCTGGCCCTCGAGAAAGCGACCCTGTGGGACGGAAGGAGGACGAAAGACCGTTGGCCTGAGAGACAGGGGTGAGCCGGACTCAGCCGGCCAGGTTACCTTGAGAATTTAACTTTAGCAGCGCCTGTTTGTCACTTTGTGTGTGGTTCGGTTTTGTTTGTGTTAATTTTGTTTACTTCATAGAAGAGAACACTTGTCGAGTTTCAAGAGGTTTGAGAAAGTAGAATTGAGAATGGGCTCAACAGCTTCCAAGAAGGAAGGGTTGCCCCCAGGGACAAGTAAACCATGTCCTCTGGAGAAAGGCGACCCACGTCCGTTTGCCCCCTCGAAGGAGACGCAGAAGAGCCACGGTAGATATGTGTTTTAAAGATAAGTATGTTTTAGAGTAAAAACAAGTTACTGTGTCTTTGATTCGAATGTATGATTGTCGGAAGCTTCCACAAATGAATTGAATGTCTGGGATGCACAGCTTGTGTTCTGTACAGATTGTGTTCTGTAGAACTGACTGTTGTTAACTCTTTGTTGTCTGGCTTTAATGTTGAAAATTGAAGTCTATTAAGTTGTTTGGAATTGAAGGAGTGTGAAAAGTGATTGTTGAGTGTGTTCATTTCTATTTAGTGTTGTGCACCCATGTATGGGATATAAAATTGAATTATATTTTAAGTTAAAGTTTTATTTTTAGTTGGTTTTGCAACTGTGAAAAGGCAATGAACAAATTTCTAAGAGATAAGCTTCAGCTTTGAAGGTCTGAAGATGTCTGGCAGAAATCTAATTTGGGGTTTGGAACATTGTTTTAATTGGAAACTCTGCTATTGTTTTATTTTACAGTCTAAATTTGAAGACAAGTTTTACTGACAGTTATATTGTTTTAAGGGAAAGAAAGGATAAAAAAGAGGAGATAATGGGAAAGATTAAAGTTTGTGTAAGGAGCTGGTGCTAAGTCTTCTGTTGTAAGAATGTTAAATAATTTTTTTTAATTTTTGGTTTTATTACTGTCGTTTGAAAAAGGTGCCTGAAGAAAGAGCAAGAAAAATGACGTAATTTACCTACCTTTTAAAATAAGCACGTGCTATTCTGTTCTGTGTGTAGTTCATAAGTATTACAAGTTAATAAGTCTGAATTGAATTAATACTGTTAAGCTTAATTGACCTGTTTAAGTTGAAGAACTGGAAATTTCATTTGTTGCCACAATGAACTTTCAAGTTTATGATGTCAAGTTATGGAGGAGTCTTAAGTTCCGGACAGAGGACTCGCTCATATAACATCGGCAGTTTTGATTTAACTATTTATCGCAGTGAATTGGAATTTGGAAACAATTGGAGTTTAATCTAAAATGCTGTCGTTCCTGATGGAGATGCTTTCCTTTGAAGTTGAAAATGTTACACATGATTTTGTTGTTTTTAAACCCTAAGGATACCAAAAGGAGTGAAAAAAATTTAAAATGGATAGTTCTTTTCGGTCAGAAAAGAAAGGTTTCGTAAGGTGACGAAGCTGAGAATGTTTTGCTCCGCCCCCTTGGAGACAAACAAGGAACTTTACCCGCTGCAGCTTTTTGCATTGCTGAGAAACAAATTTATGCATATTGGACATTGTTAAATTTTACATTTCTAAATTGACAGATATAAGTGGACAATTTGATCGACCAGGTGTGTCAGATTTTGACAGCAAAAGCCCTACAGGGACCTTTTGTGTCAAAATAATTGGGGGGGCGGGGTGTACAAGAGAAGGAGCCAGCAATCAAACCAGCACTCAAAATTTATTAAACGGACAACAAGTTCCAATCACCACAGTTAACCCCACATTCTAATTATCGACGAGTATGGTTACGACCCAACAGCCACAACTGACTGGTCTCCCTTGCCCGGTATTGACTACAGGATTAGTAAAAGAACTTGCAATAATAAAACCTAATAAAATTGTATATGATAATATAAAGCTTGAGTTGGTACCGGTAATATTGAACATCTCAGATATCCAGCTACCTGACTGGTGCCCTGAGAAGACCCGAGAGTTGTACAAGGTATTACTGTAACAATTGTTGAGACAGGAATTTGGTAATGAGAAAATGATAAGGGGAAAAGATTACATAAAATTCAATGATATTTTACCCTATGTTGTGGAAATTGGAAAAGAGGTAATTGGAACAACATTGTCCATTGTCTGAGTGTAGTCTGGAAAACCAGGTGATTATATGTCCTCATCCTATAGATAAATTGGCAGAATCAAAATGTGGATTTAATACCACTGTAAATTGCACCAAGGAAACTAGGAAGGCATTGTCAGGACTATCCCATGTGGCCTATATGGGAAAGGGGAGATATTGCTTCACCACCACAACGAAGGAATGCCAATATGGACATAAAGAGACTTGTCCAGTGAGCAACAGTACATTTTGGTTCAACCCACAAATACCAACCCGAGTAGGGAAGATGGAGTTGGTAGAGATACATGAACAAAAGACAGAAACGATAACTGTGATAAAGTATTAAGGAGGATTTGACAAATTACCTCCGGGACTATGAATATACTATTCAGCCATTGCCCACACGCTTGGGTAAAGAGAGGCAGCAGCTGGAAGCCATTGCAAGCTGGAACAACAGTCGAAGATGCTACAAGATGAGATTGATGAGATAAATGATTCTACCTGGCAGGAGAACTTATGGAACTGGGGGTCAGACATGCAGATACACCCCTGGTTTAGAATTGTCTCCCATGTCCTGATAGTGGTTTTGGGTATCCTGGTGTTAGATCTGACATACTTAATTTGGCAATTTAAGAAATTAATTAGGCAATGCAAGAGGATGTATGAACACAGGTTGGACAGCTACCAGAAAAGCAATTAGTGTTCAAACTTGCTCTGTAAAAGGAGGGACAATTAGTTATGCCATAAAAGGGTAATTGTATAACCTTTTCATATATACTTAAAGTGAGCAAATGAATGATCAATGTACTTTACGAAATTGAATTATGTTTGTGCCATCGATTATGTAACAGTGATGCTTAAATGAGATGGTAAATGTACAAGTGTACCACCTTTTATTTTGTAAGCAAGTCTTTGAAGCCCCTGCAAAACTTATGCCTTTACAGAGTTCCCGCTGCCCCCTTGTGAAATAAGCAGGCAACGTATTGAGTGCGACCCCTCCGGATGTTGAAGGCTGTTTCTAGACAAATAGAGACCATTAAAGGCACCTAGGTGGGATCAAGGGAAGGATTCTTCAAAGGGTTTTGAAGAATCAAAGGGCGGACTGTGAGAAGGGAATTTTAGAATTTTAAGAACAGAATTTTATGGGGACATTTTAAGATGAAAATAATCAATCATGTATTGCTAGCTTGGCCTTGCGACTGGTACAGCGCGATGGCAGAAAAAGATATTATGCTTCAATGATTACTTTAAGCCCCTACCTCTCCCCTCCACAAATGATGATGTTTTGTTACCATGGTATGATAAAAGGAGGGATTGTGGGAGAAGTTTTGCTGAACTTTGCTAAATGTCATGCAACTTTGTAGAAGCGGAAAAACAGGACACAGCTTGTAGCTAATTGAACCAATGGTCATAAAATGTAGACAGAGCAGCTAACCACAATCAACAGTTACAAGGTAGAGACAGAGATCATGGCGGATGTGGGGATGTGGGCAAAGAAAATTCAGCTGAACCTTCTGCTTTGCAAATTGCTTGTGCAACCCAGACAGACGTTAGCAACGGGTGGATGTGGTACCTGGAGTGTGCATTGACTTGCAGCTTTATGCGAAGCTGACCTCGGACTGTGCATGGTGTATAGTCAGGTAGGCAGTCCTGTGGTTATCTTGTGGTTTTATGTCTGATTGAGAAACTGTCTGCTCTGCCTCTGTTATACTATATAAGTCCACGGCGATCTGTAGCTCTTTGGAGTAGCACTGGACCGCCTTTAGGTAAGGTGTACTTCCCATGATATCATGCAATAAAGTGTTTTTTCTCAACGTCCGAGTCCGGAGAATTTGTTCAACAATTCGACATAATCTGGATTTCTCCAACAAATATATAATTCGATAAGAATGTGAATGGGTAAATACAGGGCTATGGAGAAAGAGTAGTGGAATGAGGTTGATTACACAGCTCAACCGAAGAGGCAGCGCCAGCACGATGGGCCGAACAACCTTTACTCTGTGATATATCATTTTATGATCCGATGAAAAGTAATGTTCTTTAATAACCTCAGCATTTCCCTTTTTAGTTTTTTTTGGTGGGGTATTCGGTGGAGTGCTTCTCAAGGTTAGGGTCACTATGTCGCGCTAAAATATTAACAAGGAGTAACTAAGGTCCTAAACAATTAAATTATTTCGTTTCTTTTTATAACATTTAATTTCTGTATCTGTGTCTAATTGTGTTATGACATTGATAGCGGTGATACAGGTTTGCATCTCAGCAGCTGCCATTGGGTAGATACGAGAGGAAATGTGATTACTTTCTGACATTTCATCCATTTCCTTTCTCTCTTGAGGGTTCCAATACAGCACACAGCACTCCAGGTGGTCCCAGGACAATAATCTGTTGAATATTTTCATTACTTCTAGATTTCTTTCAGTTCGCCACCCAATTCCTAAAATGTGGTATCGCAATTTAAGAGGAGGTCATCCAACACCTCATCCTGGTTCACCCATTCAGGTTCAACATGACTGATGTTTACCTCTCTCTATTTACTCGTGTTGCTTCGTTTGCTTTAATCGCCTAGCCTAATAACAAAGTATCAATCTCAAGACTTAAAATTTCAATTTTCTTAGTCTGGAAAGTGTTTTGAAGGACGGTGTGCCAGATTGAAACTGATACCCCTGTAAAGACTTAGAGTAGGTTAAATGTTTGGCACAACATCGTGGGCCGAAGCGCCTGTACTGTGCTGTACTGTTCTATGTTCTATCACTCCTGAACGGCCAAGCTCGAATATTGAGATTACCGCCCCTTTGTTTTGGAGTCTGACACCAGCCGAGACAGTTTCTGTCTACTGAGATGGTAGGGGAGAGTTAGGTGCAGTGTTAATCCCCAGAGCTAGTAATCCAGAGATCAATGCTAATGCCCTGGGGTGATGCGTTCACACTTCACCAAGAATTTAAAACGAATTAATTAAAATAAATCGAGAATTAGAATCTAGTGTCTGTAATAGTGCCAGTAAACTGTCATCGATTGCTGTAAAAGCCTATCTGGTTTCTAGTGCCCTCTCGCAAAGGATATCTGCCACCCTTACCCGGTCTGGCCTCCAGATGACTCCAATGTGGTTGACCATTATCTGCCCTCTGCAATGGCTTAGCAAGCCATTCAATTCAAGTGCATTTAGGGATGAGCAACAAATGCTGGCCTTGCCAGCCACGCCACACCCTGAAAGAATGCAAATAAAATATTTCATTTCTCGCAACATCTCAATTAGATCGTGCATGGCTCTTCTGTATGTTCTCCTAATTTAGCCAGTGTATCATTCTGGTGAATCTGTGCTGCACCTGATAAATGGACAATATATCATTCCTGAGCTGTTGTACCCAGCATTGACTGTGGTCTAAATACAGCCACATAAAACGAGAGCATAACTTCAACACCTTTCTATGCCAGCCTCATTAAATTTCAATGCAATATTACATTCTCCCTTTTCATTTAGTGTGGATATTTGCACTGCATTTTAAAATTATTTCTTCCTGCAGGTCTTTCAATGTCTTTGCTCTTACAATCTGCCAAGCATCTTTATTTCCTAAATTGCAGCAGTGACTGCTGTTCAGATCTATGTCATTAGTTGTGATACGTTTTGGCATATCCTGAGTTACTGAAAGGTGGTATGGAAATCTAAATTTTAGTTTAATTTTTTAATCAAGTTCCGAAATATCTTTTTTGTGGGATCTGTGTCCCAGAGGGTAACACTTCCCTTCAACACAGAGCAATCAGTATTGAGTTATCAATCTGCCACTGCACATGAAATTCCGCTAGTCAATTTCTCATTGTGCTCTCCATTTATTTTACTACAGATCCACTAACAACACCAGTGATATCTCTTGATCAACCGCCTGGGCTGTATGCTGTTGGAGAGACAGTCACCATTACCTGCACCATGAATGGGGATAGTCACGATAAAACCTTCTACTTTTACAGAGATTATCAACAGCTGTCCACCAATTAAATCATCACAAAGGATAACGTTGGAACATTTCAGATTACTGGTACAAACCAAGGAGAGCGGTATCAATGTCGGTATGTAAAATACTTCAATTATGTGAGTGGGTCTGTTATTACAGTATATCCACAGCAAGAGTCACTGAGTGTATCTGTTGTAATAGTATCTCCTCAGGTAGGGTCAGCGAGAGGGTCTGTTAGTATAGCATCTCCGCAGGCAGAGACACTGAGTGGTTCTGGTATTGTAATATCTCCAGCGGGAGTGCCAGTGAGTGGGTCTTTTATTACAGTATGTCCACAGGGAGTCGGACTGAGTGGGTGGGTCCATGTATTATAGTATCTCGCAGTGAGAGTCACTTAGTGGGCCTGTTATTATAGAATCTCCACAGGAAGAGTCACTGAGTGGGTCTGTTATTATAGAATCTCCACAGGGAGAGTCACTGAGTGGGTCAGTTATTATAGTATCTCCACAGGGAGAGTCACTGAGTGGGTCAGTTATTATAGTATCTCCACAGGGAGAGTCACTTCATGGGCCTGTACCGCCACATTGAGAGTGACTGACTGGGTCTGTTGTTATAGTACCAACACATGGCGAGGCACTGAGTGGGACGGTTGTTGTGGAATCACCACAGGGAAACTAACTGAGTGTGTCTGTTATTATTATGTTCACAGGAACAGTCACTGAGTGCGTCTGTTATTATGGTATCTCCACAGGGAGAGTCACTGAGTGAGCCATTTATTATAGCATATCCACAGAGAGACAGACTGAGTGCGCATTTTATTATAGTATCTCCACAGGGAGAGTCACTGAGTGACTCTGTTATACTTGCATCTCCACAGAGAGAGTGACTAATTGGGTCTGTTAGTACATTATCTCCACACGGAGAGTGACAGCGAGTGTCTGTTATTCTTGTACCTCCACAGCAATAATGACAGATTGGGGAGGTGATTATAGTATCTCCACAGGGATGTGGACAGAGTGGCTCTGTTATTACATTATCTCCACAGAGATAGAGACAGAGTGGGTCTATTATTACATTATCTCCTCAGAGATCGTGCCTGAGTGGGCCTGTTATTATATTGTCTCTACTGGGAGACATACTGACCGGGTCTATTATTATGATATCTCCACCGAGAGAATCACGGTGGGTGGGTCTTTTACTACAGTATCTCCACAGGAAGAGTGACTGGGTGAGTCTGTTATTATAATAGCTCTCCACAGAGATAGTGACGGAGTGGGTATGTTATTATATTATCTCTACTGGAAGACACACTGACTGGGACTGTTCTTGCATCATCTCCACAGGGAGAGTCACTGAGTGGGTATGTTATTATATCTCCACAGAGAGAGTCACTTAGTGGGTCTGTTTTGATAGGATTCCGCACAGAGAGAATGACTGAATTGCTCTGTTATTGCATTATCTCCACAGGGATAGTGCCTGAGTGGGTCTGTTATTACATTATTTCTAGTGGTAGACACACTGACTGGGTTCGTTATTATAATATCTCCACCGGGAGAATCACTGAGTGGGTCTGTTATTGTCGGAGCTCCCCAGGTAGAGTAACTGAATGACTCTGCTATTATCGTATCTGCACAGGGAAAGTGACTGCGTGGGTCTGCTTTCATAGTTTCCCCATAGGGAGAGTCACTGATTGGGTCTGTTATTATAGTATCTCCACTGGTAGTGTCACTAAGCGGGACAGTTTTTCCTGTATCTCTGCAGGGAGACTGACTGAGTGGCTCTGGTATTGAAGAATTTGCATGGGGAGACTGACTGAGTGGTTCTTTTATTGCAGCAGCTCCACAGGGCAGTGACTGAGTGGGTCTGTTGCTATGGGAAATCCACATTGAGAGTGACGGATTACGTCTATTATTACAATATCTTCACTGGGAGAGTCACTGATTGGGTTTGTTATTATAGTATCTCCACTGGTAGTATCACTAAGCGGGACAGTTTTGCCAGTATCTCTGCAGGTAAAACGACTGAGTGGCTCTGTTATTGAAGCATTTGCATGGGGAGACTGACTGAGTGGTTCTTTTATTGGAGCAGCTGCACAGGAAGAGTGACGGAGTGGCTCTGTTGTTATAGGAAATCCACATTGAGAGAGACGGATTACGTCTATTATTACAATATCTTCACTGGGAGTGACTGAGCGGCTCTGTTATTATCGTATCTCCACAGGGATAATCACTGAGTGGGTCTGTTATTATTGTATCTCCACAACGATAGTGACTGAGTGTGTCCGTTTTTTTGCAGTATCTCTAAATGGAGACAGATTGAGAGGGTCTGTTATTATAGCATCTCCACAGGGAGAGTCACTGAGTGGGTCTGGTATTATAGTATCTCCACAGGGAGAGTCGCTGAGTAGATCTATTGTTATAGTTTCTCCACAGGGGTAGCGACTGCGTGTGTCTGCTATTATAAAATCTCCAATGGGATATGGGCAAAGTGGGTCTCTCATTATATTATCTCCAAAGAGAGAGTTAGATTGGGCCTATTATTACAGCAACTCCACAGGGATCGTGACTTACTGGGTCTGTTATTGTAATATTTCCACAAGGAGACTGACTGAACGGGTCTGTTATGATAGTACCTCCACAGAGCGTGTCACTGAGTGGGTCTGGTGTTATAGTTTTTCCACAGGGAGACTGACTTTGTGGTTCTGTTATTATTGGTTCTCCACAGGAGGTGTGAGTGAGTGGGTCTGTTATTGTAGTATCCCGAAAGGGCGAGTGCTTGGTTGTGTCAGCTAATATACTATCTCCACACGGAGTGTCACTGAATGGGAATGTTATTTTAGTATCTCCACAGGGAGAGTGACTGAGTGAGTCTGTTATTATACTACCTTCACCGGTAGAGTGTGTCTGATATTGTAGTAGCTCCAAAGGGAGAGCCACAGATTCGGTCTATTATTTTAGTATCTATTTATTTATTTATTTATTATTTTTATTTATTTAGAGATACAGCACTGAATCAGGCCCTTCGGCCCACCGAACCTGTGCTGACCAACAACCACGCATTTAGACTAACCCTGCAGTAATCCCATTTTCTCGACCACATACCTACACTAGCGGCAATTTACAATGGCCAATTTACCTATCAAAGTGCAAGTCTTTAGCTGTTGGAGAAAACCGGAGCATCCGACGAAAACCCACGCGGTCACAGGGAGAACTTGCAAACTCCGCACAGGAAGTACCCAGAATCGAACTCAGGTTTCTGGAACTATGAAGCTGTGGTACTAACCACTGCGCCACTGCGCCGCCCCAGTGTTTTAAAAAAAAACCCTCAGCTCCTTTATCACTGTCTCTTTGGCCAATTATTGCCAAGAGCTGGAAATTGAGAAGAAATAAAATGTTTCATCCAGCACGGACATGATGGGCTGAATGGCCCCCTACTATGCAAAAATGTTTGTATATTTCTATATTCAATCTTCGTCCACTGGTTACAGAGAGAGGGGGAAGGTGAGACAGAGAGCAGATAGTGATGGATAGAGAAAATGAGAGGCAGAGAGCCTCTTTCTCCCGGGTAGGCCTTGGAGCTATTTAGAAAAGAAAAGCGAATGATTTGCTTTTTGAAGGTGAACTTAAAACCTGAACAAAATGCTTTCAAGTCCCAGTGGTTATTTGAACTCACAGCCACTGATTTACAAGACCAGCTCTAAACCCTGAGTTATGGAGCCACATGCGCCCGAGTGCTGGACATTCCCCAGTTAGTGCTGCATGCTCGAAAAATCAGGTGCATGTCAGTTAAGCAAAGATTACCACAGAATCAGGATTTTTTGCTGCACTGAAGGAGGCCATTCTACGCATCGTGTCTTTGCTGGTACTCCAAACGACCAATGAACCTAGTACCAGTGCCCCAACTCCTCCCCATAACACTGCACCTTCTTCCATTTCACAAAACAATCAAATTACCTCTTCATTGCCTCAATCGAACCTGCCTCCACCACACTCTAAGGCAGGCCATTGTGGAGATGCAAGAATAACAGACCCACCCAGTCACTCTTCCTGTGTAGATACTATAATAACAGACCCATTCAGAGAATTTCCCGAAGGAGAAACAATAATAACAGACCCACTCAGTCACTCTCCCTGTGTAGATACTAAAATAACAGACCCATTCAGAGAATTTCCCGAAGGAGAAACAATAATAACAGACCCACTCAGTCACTCTCCCTGTGCAGGTACTAAAATAACAGGGACACTCAGTGACTCTCCCTATTGAGATACGATAAAAACAGACCCACTCATAACTTTCCCCGCAGGGATACTATAATAACAGACCCACTCAGTCACTCTCACTGTGAAAATACTATAATAACAGAGCCACTTAGTCACACTCCCATGGGAAATAATGTAATTGCAGATTCCCTCAGTGACTCGCCCTGTGGAGATTCTCTGATAACAGACACAGTCAGTGACTCTCACTGTAGTGGTATTATTATAACATACCCAATCGGTGACTCTTCCCGTGCAGATAGTATAATTACAGACTCACTCAGCGACTTTCCTTGTAGAGATATTATAATAACAGATCCACTCACTCGCTCTCATTGTCGAGATACTAACAGAGCCATTCAGTCACGCTCCCTGTGAAGAACCTGTAATAACAGAACCACACATTAAGTCTCACTGTGGAGATACTATAATAAGATGCACTCGGTGAGTCTCCCCGTGGAGATCCCATGATAAGAGACCCTCTCAGTCCATATTCCTGTGGAGATAATATAAAAACAGACCCACCCAGTGACTCTCCCCGAGGGGTTACTATAATAATACACCCACTCAGTCACCCTCGCAGTGCAGATACTAAAGTAACAGACAGACTCAGTGACTCTCCTTCTGGAGATAATATAATAAACGAAACACTCAGTGACTCTCTCTGCGGAGATCCAGTAATAACAGACTCACTCAGTCACTGGCCCTGTGAATATACTATCATAACAGACCCACTCGGTGACTCTCCCTGTGAATATGCTATAAAAACAGACCCCGTTGGTGAATCTCACCGTGGAGATGCTCTGAGAACAGGCCCATACAGTCAGTCTCACCGTGGAGATACTATAATAACAGACCCACTCAGTGACCCTCACTATGGAGGTGCTATAAGAGCAGACCCGCCCAGGTAGCACCGCAGCCTCACAGCTCCAGGGACCCAGACAGCGTGGGTTTTCGCCAATATAAGTTGTTCCTAGTATCGGCCGGTGGTAGGGGAATTGCGGGGATGTGGAATTAATGTAGGAATTGTATAAATGGGTGATTGATGGTCGGCACAGACTCGGTGGGCCGAATGGGCTGCTTCAGTGCTGTATCTCTAAATAAATGAATAAACAGTACGAGTTGTTGTGATTTGGAATGTGCTGCCTGAATAGCTGGTGGAAGCAGGTTCAATGGAATTATGCAAAAACAGGCCATTCGGCCTAGCTGGTCCGTGCTGGTGTTAATGCCCCATACGAGCGACTCTCCATCTCACCCCATCAACATATTCGTCTATTCCCTTACCCCTCTTTTGTTTATCCAGTATCGGTACTATTCACCTCAACCACTCCCTGTGTTAGTGAGTTACACATTCTCAGCAATCTCTTGGGAAAGCACCTTCTCCTGAATTGCTGATTCGTACAGCAAATTTCTAAAGGGAAGTGGATAAATAGTGAAAAGGAAACATTTACAGGTCTGTGGGGAAAGAGCAAAGGGGCTACTGGGAGAAATTTGATAGGTCTTCCAAAGAGCCAGGGCAGAGTTGATGGACTGAATGGCCTCCTTTTGTAATGTATTATTCTTGGATTGCTTGGTGATGAAGGATTGTGAAGGCGTGTTTGGACCGCAGCTTCTTCTTAAAAACATTAAGCATTAAAATAGATTTTGCAGGGCAGGTGGTTTCATAGCTTGCAGGTAAGAGCACTGGACTGAGACAGCAGAGGTCAAAAATTCACATGTCACTGGAACCTGATTTCAGTTGTTTATCTAAGATTCCTGTTTATTGATCCCTCTTAATCCTTATGTTGAATAAAAATCTATCAAACTCGGGCAGTTTGGACATTTTTAGCTGAGCCCCAGCCTCACCAAATTGCAATGGAAGAAGCAGACTACAAGGTTAAATGTGGCTGTGAAACAATGGCGTGAGAGGCAGGGATTTTACTTCCTGGGCCACTGGCACCAGTAATGCGAAAAGAGGAAGCTGTTCCACTGGGCCGGGCTCCACTTAAACCGAGCTAGGACCAGTAACCTGGTGAATGGAATAACTAGTACACTGGGTGAAAATCCTGGAACTCCCTCCCTAACAGCACTGTGGGTAGACCTAACCTGCGTGGACTGCAACGGTTCAGGAAGGCGGCTCACCAACATTTTCTCATTGGCAATTAGAGATGGACAATAATTGCTACGCCTTGCTAGCGATGTCGACACAACCGCAGAACAGATGATTCAAAAAGAAAATCCCCATTCCACTGTCAGGAAAAAAAAAACACCATCAGCAAAAAAGAAAGCTGAACGATGAGCTCATGGGAGCTTCCTGTGCATAAAACTGGCTCGCACTGCATGCAACACACCTTGTTCAAGTTATTTTTAATATCTGAACAGCACCTCTGCTGCAACAAGCCGCACCCCCACCTCCAACCCCCTCCCCCACACTACCACCCAGTTAGTTCTGTGCCAAATACGAAGCTATTTGACTGAAGTGGCATCCAACAGTTCTCAATTAAAGAATTCTGAAATGTTATTGTTCTTTCTTTCGAATGCTGGAGCAGGTCGTGGGGCAGAGAGTGGAGCTGAGAGGGGTGTTATTGGAGGAAGTATACGAGCCGGGGCTCCTTTCACTGCCTGCGAGTGGTGGCGGGGGGGATTGGGGGGCGCGGGTTGTGAGCTGAGGTGGGGTGAATATTCCACAGCTGGTACAGCAGTGTCAGAGGAGTCCGGGGGTCGAACGATATGTTGCAGACGGAGCCTTTCTCTCCAACAAGAGGGATGGCAAGCGGATGTTTTGGAGAAGGCAATCATATTTGAAAGGATAGCTCTGATCCCAGTTCCTGGTTCTTTGTGAGCGTTGATAATCAGCAGAAGTGATTTGTACAACAGCATCAGGGTTGCTTGGAACGTTATCCTTGTTTTAACCCTCATAAAGCGGGCTGAATCTATCAGGGGGCCCCGGTCCCGAGGATATGAAGCAATTTCTGAGCACCGGGGATGTGAAGTAGCGTCTGGACCCTGATGTGTGAACTGGTTTCTGGAATACAGGAATGTAAAGTACTGTCGGTCGCCGATGATGTGGCACTGCGCCTTGGCTCCAAGGATGTGATCAAGATTTATGGGTCACGAGATTGTGAAGCAGTGTCTGAGCCCCGAAGATCGACGCCAATGTATAGGCTCCGAATATGTCACACAGTGTCTGGGGCTGGAGGGTGTCAGCAAGTTTCTTGTTCAGTTTCAGTGACACTTCGGCAAATGTCTGAGAAACTGGGAGATTGCACTGTGTGAACCCAGACTTTTTCATTCCATTTATGAACACTGGGTCTTTAAAGGGACCACTGAAGTAGTGAAGGAAATTGCTCCTCTCCCCGCTGAACCTCCCTGGTGCATTTTCCCTTTCCTTGCAATTTCCATCAAAGGACCTGTATCTGATCCTGGAGCGCAAGCGATCTGCGATCTGCCTGTGGAGGCACAACAGGCCGCAGTGGCTCAGCTCCACGGTTAAACTGTGCTCTGAGGCCAAGTTCCGGATGAGCCTTGGAGTGAGGGGCTGCAAAACTGTGACACATCCAATTATGAGGACTTTGCTGCTTTGAGCAAACAGAGTAAGACAGCAATGTAACCAATACCCAAGTACAGCCCACCACCCCGCTCCCATTCTGGTTTGCAGAATAATAGGACTCGGATGCAAGATTCTTTCACGTGTTGGAAAAATGTAAAACGCAGCTATCCTGCAATACAGTAACGATTAGGGTGTAATTCAAAACAATGCGTGCCGAGGTCAATAGATACACGGTCCCATTATTTTAAACTGTCAGCCACCTCGTAAAACGCATTTCCTCGTGGTAGCATGGCCGAGTGGTCTAAGGCGATGGATTTAGGTTCCCTTTCACAAAACAATGTTGACTGTGCCTGATTTCCTTAATTTATTCCAGGCGCCCTGCGAGAACGTCTTTAATAATAGCTCCCACCATTGTCCCCAACACAGATGTTAAGCTAACTGGCCAGGACTTTCCTGCTTTCTGTCTCCCTCCCTTTTTGACTAAAGGAGTTACATTCGCTATTTTCCAATCAAATGGAAACTTCCCCGAATTCAGGGAATTTTGGAAAATTAATAACATTACATCAACCATCTCACTGGCCACTTATTTTAAGACCCGAGGATGAAGTCTAGCAGAACACGGAGCGTGTCAGCCCGCAGCTCCAACAATTTGTTCAGTGCCACTTCCCTGGTGATTGCAATTTGATGATTTGGCGTTTTCCTCCCTCCTCCTTTCCATTTTCTGACTGACAGCTAATTCGGGAATGGTACTTGTATCATCTAGAGTTAAGAAGGATGGAAAATGCTTGTTTAATTCATTTGCCATCTGCTTATTATCTATTATGAATTCCCCAGACCCACTTTCTATAGAACCAACGTTCACTTGGTTAACCTTTACATTTTCTTTTTTCTGAAGTATCTATAGAAACTCTTGATATCTGTCGTTATATTTCTAGCTAGCTTTCTCAATGTACTCGATTTTTTGTCCTTCCTTATCAATCTTTTAGTCATTGTTTGCTTTTTCATGTTCTGTCCAACCTGTTGACCGAACACCCATCTTTGGATAAATATATGCTCTTTTTCCGCATAAGTTTTATACTACCTTTACCTTTTTATGTGAACCACGGATGGCGGGCCCTCCTCTTGGAAATTTTCGTTCCCGTTGGAATGTAACTATTATGTCTATTCTGGTATATTCACTGAAACGTCTGCCACTTCATCGCTATTGACCTATCCCTTAACCTAATTTGCCAGTTCACTTTTGCTAGCTCTGCTTTCATGCAATCACATTGTCCTTATTTAAGTTTAAAATACTAGTCTTGGACCAGCTCTTCTCTCCCTCAAACTGAATAAAATTCAATCATATCATGATCGCTGATACCTAGGGGCGCCTTAACTATGAGGTCATGAATTCATCCTATCTTGTTGCAAACTACAAGGTCCAGTATAGTTTGCTCTCTGGTTGGTTCCAGAATGTACTGTTCCAAGAAATTATCCGGAAAATATTCTATGTGCTCCTCATCTGGGCTACCTCTGCCCATCTGATTTTTCCAGTCTATATGTGGGTTAAAACCCCCATGATTATGGTCGTATCTTTCTGACAAGCTTCCACTATTTCCTCCTTTATATCCTGTCCTACTGTGTGGTTAATGTTTGGCGGTCTGTACGCCACTCCCACACGTGACTTCTTGCCTTTATAATGTCTCATCTCTGCCCAAACTGTTTCCAAAGCATTGTTTCCTGAACTTAGGTAACTCATCTCTATTGCACTAATACCATCATTAATTAACAGAGCACCCCTCCACTTTTTCCTAGCTTCCTGTCCTTCCTAAATGCTATGGACCCTACAATATCCAGGTCCTCCCAATCTCTGTCACCCTGAAGCTGTGTATCAACTATGGCAAACAAAAGAAGTTAAGGATTTCATTAGATCAGAGGAAGTGGCTTATTAGGTCGCCAGAAAAAGTGGTAAGCCGAGGGCTGGGAGCAATTTGGAGACCAAAGGAAGACCAAGAAACTGATAAAGAAAGGGACAAGAGATTATGAATGTAAGCTAGCTAGAGACATAGAGCCGGACTGTAACAGCTTCTTTAGGTATGTGAGAAGGAAACTATTAGCAAGGATGAATGTGGGTCAATTGCAGATGGAGGAAGGAGTGCTTGTGGTGCAGAATGAGGACATGGCAGAGAGACTAAGCAATTACGTTGTGTCCATCTTCACCGAGGAAGAAGCAGAAAATCTCCCAGAAATACGAGGAAACCAGGGGATTTGTAAAAATGAGGAACTGAAAGCAATTAGTACCAACAAAGAGGTAGTACTCGAAAGATTAATTGGATTGAAAGTTGATAAATCACCTGGAACGGATAAGCTGCACCCCAGTTTATTGAAGGAAGTGGCTATAGAGATAGTGGATGCATTGGTTGCTATCTTTCAAATTTCTATATATTCTGGAAGGGTTACTGATGACTGGAAAGTAGAAAACGTAATCCCACTATTTACGAAGGGAACGAGGGTGAAAATGGAGAACTACAGACCTGTTTGGTTGATCTCAGGGAAAATGTTTGAATCTGTTATAGAGGATGAGGTAACTGGACACTTGGACAATAATAATATGATTGGACAGAGTCAACGTGGATTTGTAAAGGAAAATCATTTTTGATAAACATGTTGGAGTATTTTGAGGATATTTTGTGGAGTTGTGGATAGTGCCGAAGGATGTTGTAAGCTACAGAGGGACATAGATAGGCTGCAGAGCTGGGCTGAGAGATGGCAAATGGAGTTTAATGCGGAAAAGTGCGAGATGATTCACTTTGGAAGGAGTAACAGGAATGCAGAGTACTGGGCTAATGAGAAGATTCTTGGTCGTGTAGATGAACAGAGAGATCTTGGTGTCCAGGTGCTTAAATACCAGAAGGTTGCTGCCCAGGTAAATAGGGCTGTTAAGAAGACATATGGTGTGTTAGCTTTTATTAGTAGGGGGATCGAGTTTCGGAGCCACGATGTCATGCTGCAGCTGTACAAAACTCTGGTGAGACCGCACCTGGAGTATTGCGTGCAGTTCTGGTCACCGCGTTATAGGAAGGATGTGGAAGCTATGGAAACGGTGCAGAGCAGATTTACTCGGATGTTGCCTGGTATGGAGGGAAGGTCTTACGAGGGAAGGCTGAGGGACTTGAGGTTGTTTTCATTGGAGAGAAGGAGGAGGAGAGGTGACTTAATAGAGACATATAAGATAATCAGAGGGTTAGATAGGGTGGATAGTGAGAGTCTTTTTCCTCGGCTGGTGATGGCAAACACGAGGGGACATAGCTTGAAGTTGAGGGGTGATAGATATAGGACAGATGTCAGAGGTAGTTTCTTTACTCAGAGAGTAGTAGGGGCGTGGAACGCCCTGCCTGCAACAGTAGTAGACACGCCAACTTTAAGGGCATTTAAGTGGTCATTGGATAGACATATGGATGAAAATGGAATAGTGTAGGTCAGATGGTTTCACAGGTCAGCGCAACATCGAGGGCCGAAGGGCCTGCACAGCGCTGTAATGTTCTAATTCTAATTAATTCTAATTTCTTGTAGCATAGATAAAGGAGAACCAGTGGATGTGGTGTATTTGGATTTTTAGAAGGCTTTTGATGTGGTGACACACAGAAGGCTAGTAAACAAAATTAGAACGCAGGGGATTGGCGGTAATGTACTGCAATGGATTGAGAATTGGTTAACAGGCAGAAAGCAGAAAGTAGGAATAAATGGATCATTCTCAGGAGGTCAGGCTGTTACTAGTGGGATACTGCAAGGATCAGTGCTTTTGCCACAGTTGTTTACAATCTATATAAATGACTTGAATATGGGGACCAATTGTAATATTTCCAAATTTGATGAAGACACAAAACAATGAGAGGATTTCGACGGGCCAAGTGAATGGGCAAGGACATGGTAGATGGAATATAATGTGAATAAATGTGAAATGATCCACTTTAGTTAAAACAAGTACAGAAAGGCAGAGTATTTCTTAAATAGTGAGAGTTTGCGAAGTGTTTCTGTCCAAATAGACTTGGATTTCCTAGTTCAGGAGTCATTAAAACTAGTATGCAGGTGCAGCAATCAATTAAGAAGGCATGTGGTATGTTGGCCTTCATTGCAAGGGGCTTTGAGTGCCATAGTAAAGATGTATTGCTTTAATTGTATGAATCCTTGGTGAGACCGCACCTGGAGTATTGTGTGCAGTTTTGGTCGCCTTTTCTAAGGAATGGTATACTTGCCATAAAGGCAGTGCAACGGAGGTTCACCAGACTAATCCCAGGGATGGTGGTATTGTCTTCTAAGGATAGATTGCAGAAACCTGTCCTGCATGCTCTAGAGCTGCGAAGAATGAGAGATGCTCTCATTGAAACTTATACAATTCTTACAGGGCATGACTGGGTCAGTGCGGATAGGATGTTTCCTCTGGCTGGTGAGCCGAGAACAGTCTCAGAGTAAGGGGAAGGCCATTTAAGACTGGGTAAGGAGAAACCTCTTCACTCAGAGGGTGGCGAATCTGTGAAATTCTCTAACCCAGGGGGTTGCGAGGCACAAACAGTGATTATGTTCAAGACAGAAGTCGATAGATTTCTGGACCACAGCAACATCAATAGTGGTGTAGCAGCTAGCACCGCAGCTTCACAGCTCCAGCAACATGGGTCCCGTTCTGGGTACTGCCTGTTTGGAGTTTTGAAGTTCTCCCTGTGACTGCGTGGGTTTCCTCCGGGTGCTCTGATTTCCTCCCACATACCAAGGGCATGCATGTTGATAGGTAAATTGGCCATTGAAAAGGTTGCTCCTCGTGTAAGTAGGTGGTAGGAAAATTGAGGGAAGGTGGGGATGTGAGAGGGGAAAAATGAGATGAATGTAGGACCAGTAAAAATTGGTGCTTGATGGTCGTGTGGACTCGTTGGGCCAAAGGGCCTGTTTCGGTGCTGTATCTTACTACGACTCTTGCTATCAAGTGGTATGGAGATCGTGGGGGAAAATGTCGTAGATTTGGATGAACAGACATAATTCGTTTGAATGGTTAAGTAATCTCGACGGGCCGAATGGCCTACCCCTGCCCCTATTTCCTATGACCGTATGCATCCATGTCTCTGTAATGGCTATCAGATCGTACTTATACATTTATTCCTATTTGCACTCTCAGTTCATCTGTTTTGTTCCGAATGCTATGTGCATTCAGATACAGAGCGTTTAATTTTATCTGTTTTTATTATTTTTGTTACCTCTAGCCTTATCTGTTGATTTAATCTAAGATTTATACGCTCTGTCCCTTTCTGTCACAGTCCGTTTATTATTTCCCATCCTAATAATTTTCTCTCTTGCCTTGTCTCTCCTCCTTGATTTAACATATCTTCCTAAGTTCAATCCCTTGCCACCATTATTTAGTTTGAAACCCTCTCTATTTCCCCTGATGTGCTGCTCGCTGGAACACTCACACCGGCACCGTTCATGTGTAGACCATCACAACGGTACAGCCATCACTTGCCCAGTGCTGGTGCCATTGCCCCACGAACCGGAACCACTTCTACGACACCAGTCTTTGAGCCATATATTGATTTATCTAATCTTATTTGCCCTATGCCAATTTGTACTTGGCTCAGGTAATAATCCAGAGATTATTACCTTTGAGGTTCTGCTTTTTAATTTGGTGCCCAGCTCTTCGGACTGACTTGTCCTGGCTATGTCGTTGGTGCCTACATGGACCACGGTGACTGGATCCTTCCCTTCACATTGTACATTCCTCTCCAGCCCTGAGCAGATGCTGCCTGACCTGCTGAGTATTTCCAGCATTGTTTGTTTTTATTTCCACTTTCCAGCATCTGCGGTATTTTGCTGTTCTTTAACAGGTATTGCTGTGGTCTGTGCATGACGACCACAGCAAATTTTCTGGATTTGCGACCATTTAATGGTTAATACTTGGCGGTGTGGTCGCAGCAACGTCAATTAAAATCTGAAACTAGGCACACATTGTGTTCTGTTTAATTCCCTCTGCCATTCTGCGAATAGAATGCAACAGAAAACCAATCTTTACCACATGAAAATATATTTGATCTTGACCGTGAAATTCGACTGTTCTCCTTTTACATCCTCTCACTTACACATGCCTGTGCTTCATGTTCCAATATTCAAACCCACCTCTTCTCTCAGCTTATTCTTCCATCCAGTATTAATACTGACTGTTTCTATTTCATTGACACTTTACTGCAGCCTTTCCAACTCTTTCCATTCATTTTCATAATGTTAGAACATTAACCTTGTTCTGTTTCGATCGCTGTTTTTGGGAGACATGTTCCATTCTCTTCAATTTACATTTGCACCTTGAACTCAGTCCATAGATTTAACTCTGAGTGATTCCGCAAAAGGCAAGCTCTACAAAAGCAGCGCTGGCCTTCGGAAGGACAATGGGCGCATTGTTCACAAAATGTCCTTGGAGAAACCTCTGATGCAGGAGTTGCTGACAGAAAGTCTCGTGTTTTTTTTTTACTGGGCAGCAGGCAGTTGACATTTTTCTTTATGGAACCGTTGTAGATGAGGTGCAGTGCTACATTGCTCCAATGAGAGTTTAAGTGTGCCCTTTTGCAGGCTGGAGCACTTCATTGATGGTTTCTCCACGCTTTCTAAAATTTATGATTACCTCCCAGAAGAGCTGCGATTGTCAGATGTGATCTACATGAAGTATCAATGAAAGTATAAAGTGAGAAACCGGTAAAGTGAGTATGTGCTGACTAAAATGAGCCTTTCTTGAGAATCTTTTTAACGACTGGATTAATAACACTCTGGATTTCTCTGTTCCATTCGGGGCATCACACTTTAGAGATGCAGAGAACGTTTAGATAATGGGACTAGTTCTGCATTGCTTCAGGTATGTTGAAAATAAAAGTTGATAACAATGTTCACCTTTGCACAGAGAAGGTCAAGAGGATATCTGGGAGTGATGTTCAAGGTCAAGAATCGTTTTTATAGCGGAATCACTTTCATGGCAAAAGGGAGGGTAATCAAAGAACACAGATTTAAGACTGTTGGCAGCGGAATCGGGAGCTACATGGAGAAACTATATTTGAACAGTGGGTTATTATGCACTTGAATGCACTGTCCGAAAGCTTGGTGGTTTCAGATTGCATAAAACACTCAAAAGAAAATTACATAAATACTTCAAAAGAAACAAAATACAATGCCAAGGGGAAAGAACAGCGAATGGGGATTTTTTGAGTATCTCTTCCAAAGAAACATCACAGGCTTTATGCATTCGATACGTGTTGTACTCAATACATTTTTCAGCGCCTCTCATTGTTTTTGTCCAGCATTGCTTGTTAATAACTCTTCTGAGCTTAACGTGTTCAGTTTACATCTCATTCTGGCCATGTCTGCCTTACTTCACAGCACCATATGTCCTGCCACAGGAATGTCATGTGCTAACCTTAATAATTCTCGGTGTTATTTATTTGGTACCATTACCTATCACGTAATCATCCAGTCTTCATCCGCCAGTCTATGAAGCGGTCTCCATTTCCATAGCAGTCTTCAACATAATAGCTTTCTGGAACGCATTTTGTCTCAGCTTCTTTCAGAGATGACTGTGCTATTTTATATAACTCTGGATCAGCTGGTTGTACTGTGATTACAGAAGATTTGTTAAACATCTTATTTGGATTATTGAAATCTCCTAGCAAGGTAGAGATACTCGACTATTTGTCTCTGGTGCCAATTTTACCGCCAACAATTGAAATTGTTTAGCCGTTGTACAGGTTACTACACGTGCAGGAAATAATCCTGGAACTTGTTCCTGCAATTGTTCTGTTTGTTTAATTTTGCTTGGTTTCACTGTGACGACGGGAGAAACTAATACATTTGCTCTGGCTAAGTCATTCCCTAGGTTTAGGCCAGATCCCACTATCAGCAAACTATGGACATCTCCTCCAGTTACCATCACAGACATTAGGCCACACTTTCGATGCACTCGAAACAAAGGTACGGGTATATACTCCCCTACAATACCATAAACTAAAACTTTTGCATTCAGTGCGTTCTCTGGTGGAAATGTTATATCTTGTCCTCGCAAAACTGTTTGGGTTGCTCCTGTATCCATAAGGATAGCGATAGGTTTGTCTGCCTCACTTAAGGGATATGGAGTTCGGAAAAAAAGCACAAAGCACAAAGAACAGTACAGCACAGGAAGAGGCCATTCGGTCCTCCAAGCCTGCGCCGATCTTGATGCCTAACTAAACTAAAACATTCTGCACTTCCATGGTCCGTATCCCTCTATTCCCATCCTATTCATGTATTTGTCCAGGTGCCTCTTAAATGCAGTTATCGTACCTGCTTCCACCAACTTCCCCGGCAGCAAGTTCCGGGCACTCACCACCCTCTGTGTCAAGAAGATTTGCCTCACACATCCCCTCTAAACTTTACCCCTCGAACCTTAAACCTGTGTTCCCTAGTAACTGACTCTTCCACCCTGGGAAAAAGCTTCTGACTATCCACTCTGTCCATGCCACTCATAACTTTGTGAACCTCTATCATGTGCCCCTCCACCTCTGTCGTTCCAGTGAAAACAATCCGAGTTTATCCAACCTCACCTCATACCTAATACCCTCGAGACCAGGGAACATCCTGGTAAACTTCTTCTGTACTTTCTCCAAAGCCTCCACATCCTTCTGGTAGTGTGGCGACCAGAATTGCACACAATATTCCAAGTGTGGCTTAACTAAGGTCCTGTGCAGCTGCAGCACGACTTGCCAATTGTTATACTTTCTGCCACGTCCGATGAAGGCAAGCATGCCGTTTGCCTTCATGACCACCTTATCCACCTGCGTTGCCATTTTCACATGGAGAACCTGCAAACTCTGCACAGGCAGTACCCATAATTGAAGGCGAATCGCTGGATCTGTGAGGCTGCGGTACTCACCACTGCGCCACTGTGGTGCCCGAAAGCTCAGTTGGGTAGGAGGGCCGTTGAGCTTGGGAAGTTTGGCCATTTTAATTTTAGACTGCATTTTCAATATGCATCTTTGTGTGAGATAGACACTTGGCTGGTTGAGTTGTAAATTAGTCAGGCAGTGTTCACTGCTGTACTACATAAGTTGGGTGTTGGGCGGCATGAGTTGGAGTATGAGCTGATTTCACTTTAGTTTAATGTGGTCGGTTGCACCACAAATTCGGAGGGATGGAAAGACATTAGCGAGAGGATAAAAAATTTTCATGGCAACAGTTCCAGTGAGGAGGGTCTTCAGTTATCTGGTTACATTGGAGGAGTATTGCTGTTCTGCTTAGAAAAGACAAGGTTGAGAGAAGAGATAGCGATGTTCAAAATCATGAGAGGTATAGACAGATTGAATCGAGAGAAACAGTTCACGTTAGCGGAATAGTGGAGAACCAAATGACATCAATTTAAGGCAAATGGCAAAACTGACAAAGAAAACATAAGTAAAAACTTTCTATGCAGCAAGGTGTGAGAATCTGGAATGCACTGCCTGAGATTGTGGTGGAAGCAGAGAAAATCGTGGATTTCAACATGGAATTGGCTATAATTTGAAGAGAAGAAATGCTGGACTATGTGCCACAGGCTATTACCAGCTGAGTTGCACTTGCAGAAATTTGGCGTGGACACGAAGGGTCGAAAGACTCCTTTATGCTGCAACTATTCTATGATTCTATCACTATGTATGACTATTGCTTGACGAGAATCTGAGACAGATTTCCCGAATGTAGTCTATGGTATGTAGCCATTGAAACTGCAGTTAAAAATGTTGGTGAGCAGTGTTGTTGGGGAAGACGTAAGTTGCATTTTAGTGCACTAATCAGATGCCTTCATCGCAGAAGCATTGTCCATACAATTGTATTCTTGCTATCTGTGTCGTGATATGACAACATTTGGCTTCGAAGGCCACATTCGAATGCAATTAAGAATGACTCACTTTGCAGTGGGAATGGAATAACATACAGGAAAGCCTGGTTAACGAGGGGAGTTTTCCTTTCTTAATGTACCTTAGTGAAATATATTTGATCAACGAAAACTCCTACAGCCGCATATTCACTTTATGATTGGTCTTGACGTTGTTTTATAGCTTAACACGTGGATGGTGGAAGGGACAGAAAGGCTCTGAGGCCTGATCTCTTCAACAGATGGTTGGAGCAGCTTGAAACAGATACTCCGAAGATCAAACTTCCTCTTGCCTTCCAGCTGTTGGAGGAATCTTCGCCAGGATCAACTGGCGCTGCCTGGTGCTCTCTTCTTGCGATGTTACATTAGGTTTTACACGAGGGCTTTGTTCAGGAGGACAGCACCAGGTTTCCAGAGGCAGGCAGTTGGGGTGGGGCAGTAGATCCCTTTGTGCAACATGGAAAAAAGAACACTGGTACACGCTTTAGATTTTCACAGCCCCACACTTGGGTTTTTCATCCTCTGCTCACACTCCCAACAGTCCAAATGAAAATGTCATTACGGAGCTCCAAACCCACCTTCCCAAACAGAATTGTTGCAAAGAGCAAAGCACAAAGAACAGTATAGCACAGGAACAGGCCAAACGGCCCTCGAAGCCTGTGCCGATCTTGATGCCTGTCTGAAACTTTCTGTACTACAGGGTCTGTATCCCTATGTTCCCATCCTATTCACGTATTTGTCAAGATACCTCTTAAACGTCGGTCTCGTACCTGCTTCCACAAACTCCCCTGGCAGCAAGTCAAAGCTCTCACCACCCTCTGTGTAAGAAAAAACTTGCCTCACACATCCCCTCCAAAAATTGCCCGGCACCTTAAACCTCTGTCCCCCAGTAACTGACTCTTACACCCTGGGAAAAAAAAAACTTCTGACTATCCACTCTGTCCATTCCACTCATAACTCTCTAAACCTCTATCAGGCCGCCCCTCCACCTCCGTCGTTCCAGTGAAAAAAATCCCAGTTTATCCAACCTCGACTCATAGCTAATACCCTCCAGACCAGGCAACAGACTGGTCAACCTCTTCTGTACCCTCTCCAAAGCCTCCACATCCTTCTGGTAGTGTGGCGATCAGAATTGCATGAAATATTCCAAGTGTGGGCGAACTAACAGAAGCAGCATGACTTGCCAATTTTATACTGTACGCCCCTACCGATGAAGGCAAGCATGACGTATGCCTTCTTGATTAACTTATCCACTTTCAGTGACCTGTGGACCTGCACGCCCAGATCTCTCTGCCTGTCAATACTCCTAAGGGTTCTGCCATTTACTGCCTTGCCAGCGAAGCACACATCCTATAAAGGAATTAAATAATAATAATAATAAGAAGAAGAAGAAGTTACCAGTTATGTCCATGTTCTGGCTCTCTCTCTCTCTCTGTCTCTCCATCTGTCTTTCCCTCCCTGTCAATCCCTGTCTCCCCTTCTATCTCTGCCTCTCTCTCTCTCTCTCTCTCTCTCTCTCTCTCTCCATCTGTCTTTCCCTCCCTGTCAATCCCTCTCTCCCCTTCTATCTCTGCCTCTCTCTCTCTCTCTCTCTCTCTCTCTCTCTCTCTCTCTCTCTCCTTCTCTCTCTCTCTCCTTCTCTCTCTCTCTCTCTCTCTCTCTCTCTCTCCGTCTCTCTCTCTCTCCTTCTCTCTCACTCTCCTTCTGTCTCTCTCTCTCTGTCTCTCTCTCTCCATCTGTCTTTCCCTCCCTGTCAATCCCTCTCTCCCCTTCCATCTCTGCCTCTCTCTCTCTCTCTCTCTGTCTCTCTCTCCGTCTCTCTCTCTCTCCTTCTCTCTCTCTCTCCTTCTCTCTCTCTCTCTCTCTCATTCTCTCTCTCTCCATTTGTCTTTCCCTCCCTGTCAATCCCTCTCTCCCCTTCTATCTCTGCCTCTCTCTCTCTCTCTCTCTCTCTCTCTCTCTCTCTCTCTCTCTCTCTCCGTCTCTCTCTCTCCCCTTCTCTCTCTCTCTCTCTCCTTCTCTCTCTCTCTCCTTCTCTCTCTCTCTCTCTCTCTA